>NW_006239016.1:35420-76269 GCF_000226075.1 Solanum tuberosum | reverse complement strand
ATATTTAAGTTTGTTTTTAAAAAATGTTTTCAATTTCAAAAATTATTTTCTACTCTAGTAAAAATAAAAGATATTTCTCAAAAATATTTTTCATTCATAAATCAAACACTAAAAATCTTTTCCGGAAAATATTTTCTAATCACCAACCAAACATGAGAAAATAAGTCAAAAATCAACTTGTTTTCCAAGAAAACATTTTCTAGGAAAACATTTTCCTTCATACCAAACACACCCTAAGTGTTAGTTATTATTATTATTATATATTAGTATAATACATGTAAGACAACCAGAAAAATCATAACTAAAGATGGATAGTGGCACTTTATTTTTAGTTTACTAATTCGGGAAGTTATAATTAGTGGAGTACCATGTTTTTTTCCATTCGGTGTTTGGTGTTCACTATTTATATTGAAGCTCGATTATTTTAAATTTGTGCCACGTAAAGGCTTATTTAGGAGGAAACACTTTCTACCAAAGATTTTTCTATATTTAAAGCTCGGATCCAAAACTTTTAATTAAGAAAGGAATAGTCTCATCTGCTACACCACATCCAAAAGAGTAGCATATTTGACGAATGCCAACTCAAATAAATGCATAATAGTTCAATATATATTGTCAAAATATCCTTTTCTCTCATTGTCTTTTTCCATGTGTTCATTTGTTAGGTGATTCTTTTTCAGTGAATTTCAATTATCTACCATATATTACTAGTATAAAAATAAAAGTTCTTTATATTATAGTAGGTGTTATTGGTTAATTGCCATATTTATCTGGTTAAAAATTCTGGAATTTCTGTTCACATTCATAGGATATCATGGGTCTCTGATGGGCAGACATGACAATGTAGGAATATGCAAATAATTGAGACCTTCCTTGCACTTTATTTTTAGAAAAAAAACTACTTACTGTTTTGTAAATCACTTCGAGGATAGAATTTTGTCGTCACTTTACAATTAGTATACTTTGACGAAGGTCAAATTCCATAAATTTATTTGTATGAATTCATAATATAGAAGATAACATTATAACAACATAGAAGTCTAATGAGTATTGAGGTTGAAAATATGAAGAAACATAAAAAAAATAAAAATGAGTTCAGCATATATATATAATTTTTTAACTATGTATAAATAATGTATTTTTCATCTAATGAAATTTTGATGAATCTCTATGCTCTTGCTAGCTCTGCCTTGTACGTGGACCTTACCTACCTTAGTAAATAATTACTCCCTCCGTCCCTTTTTAGTTGTCCACTTTAGAAATGGCACACAGATTAAGGCAACAATGATTAGCACAGTGAAGTTACAATTTTACCCTTATGACAACTTTTCACTTCAAAATTACAACCACTTATTTGAATTCAAGTGAAATAAATTGGAGGGAAACAACATACACTTTTACAATTTTCAAGAAGTGTAAATAAGGGTATAATAGGAAAAAATTTGTTATCCTTTCTTGATTTGTCAAAATGGACAACTAAATAGGGACAACCAAAAAAGGAAATATGGACAAGTAAATAGGGACGGAGGGAGTAGTAAACATGTTGTATCTAATAGATCCTCTACTCATAAGAAATGTAATAAAATCAGGATTACTTTTTATACAAATTCCAATAATATTTGATCACAAGTTTTATAAATATTACAAGTAAAATATCAAAATAGTGGGTTCATAATGTATATTTGATCTCCTTTTCTTTGTTTACTTATTAGAAAACCAAATATTGTCCAAATACGAAACACTTTTTTTTAACCCTCGGAAATACGGAATACACCTATTACCTACATTACAAAATCGTCCAAAAGCAGGAAAATACAGATAGAACGCCAGTTCGTATTTAATTTTTATCGTGTTTTTTTTCTCTGTTTAATAAATTGTTAATTCACTTCTTCCATATCCCTTTCTTGCACTCATTGTTCTCTTCTCCAGCAAAACTCCAGTTTCTCTCGGCTGCTCTACCCTAATCTAGATCTCTGAAGATGACTAACCAGGCCGAGTCATCTGACTCGTAAGTTCTCTCTCCTCTCCATCGGTTGATCTACTGAGTTGTTTCAACTATGGAAATCGTTTCTAGAAAGTTCTGAGATTTGTATTGTATTGTGATTACTGATTCTTACTTTTTTTTTTGTTTTCAGAAAAGGTGCGAAGAAGGATTTCTCTACCGCGATTTTGGAGAGGAAGAAGTCTCCTAATCGGCTTGTTGTTGATGAGGCGGTCAACGATGATAACTCTGTTGTTGCACTGCACCCTGCTACTATGGAGAAGCTACAGCTCTTCCGTGGAGATACAATTCTCATCAAGGTTTTCTAATTATCCTACTTTTTGGGGGTTTCGCCTAAATCTCGTGTTTTTAGGGTTTCGATGTGGATAATCTGATTGCATAAGGTTTACAGTGAAGATCACTTTGCTAGTAGTTGATTTTTTTTCGTCGCTTAGGTGAATCTGGTGGATTGAATAGTTTTACACTTGCCAATAGATTTTTAGACATAGGATATTAGTGTTTCTACGTTTTGAGGTGCGGTGTTTGTTCTGCTTGTTTGATGATGGGACTGACAATTTTATGGGTTATAGGTGTGACATATACTTGTTTAAACTGAAAAGCAACTTATTATTTATAGATGGTCACAAGCTGTAGAGATATTCTTTTGAACTTGGTTTCTGCGTCAAGGGGAGATCAATAACTAAGATGATCCGTCAGGAAAGAGTCTGTAATGACAAATTACTCACGTTTGTTCTAGTCAGTGGTGGGGATTATCTGTGTTCCTAGCTTATGCTATGCCATTGAATTACTCTGTTGATCCTTGATGAGCAGATGCCAATAGGTTCTATATGTCAATTTTAATTGGCTATATTACATAATCATGGAAAAGACGTTCTGAATCATAATACTGAATTTACTCACTACATAAAAAGAAAAGACTCTCAGAATCATAGTAGACATATACCACTTCGACAATACTTTTTGAAGTCATGAGATATGGCGTAGTGATGCTCTCAATTTAAATAAGCTTGGGCTCAATCAAAGACACGCTATATGATTCCAATGAGAAACAGTTGGTTCTTTGAGTCTCAGTAATGAGGAGTTAAATTAATATTGTGAACTATTGTATGTTGGATGTTATAATTAGTTACTTCAATTGAAATTTGATTATAACTTACTGCATTCATACAAGTGTTTGTGTCGCCAGCTTGGCATGCTACTTTTAATTTATCAGAAAATTGTGTGCTTCACTTTAAAGAAAGCATGTGCTTTACTTGTCACTTCAACCCCCAGTGGCCCACTGATCTTGTTGCATTTTTCTTTCTGTGCTTTTTTTACTTTTAAAAACAATGTTGTAATTTTCTCATGGTGCGTATGGCTTAATTTTAACAACTATTTAAATGAGGTTACCTTTCTGAATCTGTTTGCATGTTTGTCTGCCTGTTCATCCAATTGACTCAATAGTTTTGTGCTGCATTTTAATCCAGGGAAAGAAAAGGAAGGATACAGTTGTCATTGCACTTGCCGATGAAACATGCGATGAGCCGAAGATTAGGATGAACAAGGTTGTCCGTTCAAATTTGAGGGTCCGTCTTGGAGATGTTGTGTCTGTGCACCAATGCCCAGATGTTAAGTATGGGAAGCGTGTCCACATACTTCCTATAGATGATACAATAGAAGGTCTCACTGGGGATTTGTTTGATGCGTTTCTGAAACGTAAGTGTACTGACACATGCAATTTCTTTCCAATTGAATAGCTCAAGCATGGTTTTCAGTTTGGCAATTTCAAGGCTTTATTCTCTGTACTGTTGTGGTATAGGAATTTCCAATTCATTGAACTTTTCATCAAATCTAAAAATTAATAAGGGTGGGTTGAAGGAACAAGGTAGTAGTGATAATGAAAAAAGACTGTCAATATCATTGATATTTGATTTTCACAATCACAAACAATACATCATACTCTCTTTGTTTGGTTTTAGTTTTTGTTCACTGTGATTAGATTTAAATTCTGAGCTCCCTGAATTAAGGAGACAAGCCCGGGTGCCTAATTAGTATCTGGCACCATAATGCTATCAACAGAATTCGGTATCCTTGCTTCACAAGTATGTATATTTAAAATAGCTCTTGAAGGTAATTGTTCTTTCAGTGGTACCGTCAAAAGGAGACACCATGTGTTAGTGCGGACTTTAGTTAGATAATTTGTGCGCAATGCAATTCAACTGGTTTTGGACAAGTTGAATATCAATAATTTGATTTTTCCATCAAACAACTTGATTACTCTGGGTATATTGTTGTACTTGGGAAACTCGTTATTGATGGGCCATAGTGCGATTTTAAGTTTGTATCTTATAGAACTATAATTTCTGTCTTGTTCCTTCTGTTGATAGTACAACCTTTGAGATGATAGTCCAGGAGAATTCTGGGTGTTTTTTTGGAGAATGTGGAGTTGCAGCAGTTGTTATTGTGCATCTGTTTTGGGATTCTCCAGTATTTATTAAATTATCTCCAATTCACAGTCTTTCCTTGATTTTGTACATTCTACTCTTTGATTTTGTCAATTGGCAGTGAAAATTAGAGGTGAAGGTTGTCGTCTTTGTTAGTGAATTTGTATCCACCTTATCTGTAAGCGCTGTCTGTGTTGGCCTCAATTTTAAGCATATTCCTTTTTGCAGCTTACTTTTTGGAAGCATATCGTCCTTTGAGAAAAGGAGACAATTTCCTTGTTAGAGGAGGGATGAGAAGTGTGGAATTCAAAGTCATTGAGACTGACCCAGGGGAGTATTGTGTTGTTGCTCCAGACACTGAAATCTTTTGTGAGGGGGAGCCTGTTAAAAGGGAGGACGAGGAGAGACTGGACGAAGTTGGCTATGATGACGTTGGTGGTGTGAGAAAACAGATGGCTCAGATTCGTGAACTGGTGGAATTACCATTGAGGCATCCTCAACTTTTCAAATCCATTGGTGTGAAACCACCAAAGGGGATTTTACTTTATGGACCCCCTGGTTCTGGGAAGACCCTGATAGCCAGAGCAGTGGCTAATGAAACAGGTGCATTTTTCTTTTGCATTAATGGACCAGAAATCATGTCCAAATTGGCTGGTGAGAGTGAAAGCAATCTCAGGAAGGCATTCGAAGAGGCTGAGAAAAATGCTCCATCTATTATATTCATTGATGAGATTGATTCAATTGCTCCCAAGCGAGAGAAGACACATGGTGAAGTTGAGAGAAGGATTGTTTCACAGCTCCTGACTCTGATGGATGGACTGAAATCTCGTGCTCATGTCATAGTTATGGGAGCTACCAATCGTCCTAACAGCATTGATCCTGCTCTCAGAAGGTTTGGTAGGTTTGATAGGGAAATTGACATTGGTGTTCCTGATGAAATTGGACGTCTTGAAGTTCTTCGTATTCATACCAAGAATATGAAGCTTGCAGAAGAAGTAAGCCAACTTATTGAATTTCCTTCTTCTTTTTTGGGATCAAATTATCGTTGTGGCATAATGGCGAGTATTTGATTCTGCAGGTTGATTTGGAAAGAATATCAAAAGATACACATGGTTATGTCGGTGCAGATCTTGCTGCTCTTTGCACTGAAGCTGCACTTCAGTGCATTAGAGAGAAAATGGATGTCATTGATCTGGAAGATGATTCCATTGATGCTGAAATATTGAATTCAATGGCTGTCACAAATGAGCACTTCCAAACTGCTCTAGGAACAAGCAATCCATCTGCATTGCGTGAAACAGTAAGTAGCCTATTACGACCCAGTTATGTAATGTAGCTTGCTACCTGATCATGTGCAATGTTCTTGTTGCTTATGATAATCCTGTCCTTTTGTCTGTATGGGGTTTATGGATGGAATAGATGGGTTGTGTTTTTTTAAGTTCACAAATTTATTGGGTTCTTCCGTGAAAATTATGTGCAGGTTGTTGAAGTGCCTAATGTCTCATGGGAAGATATTGGAGGTCTTGAAAATGTCAAAAGAGAGCTTCAAGAGGTAATTGAAGTCAATAACTTGGTCTTGATGCATTCATATATGCCATTAAGTTCTGTCTTAGGAGGGTTTCATCATTGTTCTTGTTTCATATTATGTAGACTGTTCAATACCCAGTGGAGCATCCGGAGAAGTTCGAGAAATTTGGTATGTCACCTTCAAAAGGTGTTCTTTTCTATGGTCCTCCAGGATGTGGGAAAACTCTTCTTGCCAAGGCAATTGCAAATGAGTGTCAAGCCAATTTCATTAGTATCAAAGGACCTGAGCTGCTTACCATGTGGTTTGGAGAGAGTGAGGCCAATGTCCGTGAAATTTTTGACAAGGCTAGACAATCTGCACCCTGTGTCCTCTTCTTTGATGAGCTCGACTCTATTGCCACTCAGGTAAGATAGTTTTCAAGTTTACCAAATTGTTTGTTGTAAGCAAACACAGGAACTCTTTGACGGGTTATGTGGACTTAGACAGCACATATTTCCTAATTAGGCAATCAATTAGATAAATCTGTAAAAAGTAGGGAAAACAGGAAAAAAGTAGTTATCCGTGTATCACTGCTTACAAAGATTGTTGCTTTTTTTTTTGCAGAGGGGAAGCAGTAGTGGTGATGCTGGTGGAGCAGCTGATCGGGTTCTGAACCAACTTCTGACTGAAATGGATGGCATGAATGCAAAGAAAACAGTTTTTATTATTGGGGCCACAAACAGGCCTGATATTATTGACCCTGCACTTCTGCGACCTGGTCGACTTGACCAGTTAATTTATATCCCACTGCCCGATGAAGACTCACGCCATCAGATTTTCAAGGCATGTCTTAGAAAATCTCCCCTATCAAAAGATATTGATTTGAGAGCTCTTGCCAAGTATACTCAGGGATTTAGTGGAGCTGATATCACTGAGATCTGTCAACGGGCATGCAAATATGCCATAAGAGAGAACATTGAGAAAGTAAGTCCTCCTGCTCTTAATTTTATAAATTTGGTTTTGTTTTTTTAGTCTTTGAGGTCACATCATCTGTCTTTGTTCTTACAGTTTTTTATCTGTGTTGTTTACTGTTGTACATCTACTGATACTGGGGTCTTAAAGACTCTAAACTAGTGGGTGAAAGTATCACTCCACCTTGTTGCAGTGAGTGTGGACTTAGTATAAAGTTATATCAAAAATATATTCATACTCTCGTGTGTTTGTGTATGCGTATGCACCAGCACATGCTGCTGCTAAGATAAGATGGATCTGCCACTGCTGATACTTATATTGGACAATGTTTTAGTTGCTTTTGTGTCATCATCTGTGCTGAAATATTGAAATAATGGTGCTCTTCGGTACTTTGTTAATGGTTTTTGTCGTCTTCAGTTTGATGGTGCCAAAATAAATATCTGAATTCAAGTGTTTATCTCCTCTCCGTTTCTTGAAAAACAGCTATGTGCTGTGCATCTCTTGCTTTAAACTCCATGTTAACTTGCTAGCTGGTCTCTTATGTCAATGTTTGCAAGGGTTGCTAACCTTTCTTTTTTAAAAATCAAGTTAAATGGGCATGGTTAACATCTTAATACTTGTCAAATGGCGTTCTTGTTACAGGATATAGAAAAGGAAAAGAGGCGAGCAGAGAATCCTGATTCTATGGATGAGGATGCTGATGATGAGATATCAGAGATTAAGCCTGCTCATTTTGAGGAGTCCATGAAGTATGCACGACGAAGTGTGAGTGATGCCGATATTCGTAAATACCAGGCATTTGCTCAGACCTTACAGCAATCTCGAGGTTTTGGAACTGAATTTCGGTTTTCTGAGACCAGTGGTGGGGCTGCTGCATCTGACCCCTTCACAACTTCTAATGCTGGAGCTGATGATGATGACTTGTATAGCTAAAGTTATGGACTATCCTGTTATTTTGCTGCGACATTTTTCTTTTCCGTTGTTGCTATAGAGTTTCCTAAACAAAAATGTCTTTGAACTATTACTTTGATTCTGGAAGCTGTTGGTTTATTTTGCGCACTCTTTAATGTTGTTATCTTGAGGTGTTTTGCGACATTTTAAAGAAACCTCAATAGCTTCGCTAATACAGTGGACCTTGGTTATTTATTCTCTTCTTCACCTTTCCCCTTTTGATGAATCGCTTTCTTGTTACCAGGCTCTAATCTGCTTTTGTATATTAGGTGCTAATTCACTTGAAATTGCTACAGTTTCTGTAAATGTCCCTTGGTTAGTCTAATTGCAGGGGAAGTTTTGATGAAATAACTTGGTGTATGTTTGAGAACAAATAGACAAATTATGTAACTTAGTTACGTGTGATCTCTACCCCTACTAACCTTCCAAAAAATGCATGCAGAATTTCATGTTTGAGGTTTAGCATTGAACACGATACTTTAAGAAATCATATTGAGTTAGTCTAATGTTAGTAACAAACGAGACCTTAGAAAAGAAACTCACAATTTACTCTGTTCAAGACTTGTACATGCAAGTTAACCTACTATAACAAACACAGAAACAGAGTGCATAATGTAAAATTTTCGTCTTTCTTTCTTTCTTGACAAGTAGTAACGTAAAATACAGAAGTATAAATTGAACTCCACTATAGTCAATTTAATAAAGCGAAACAAAACATGAATTATTATACTAGAAACTAGATAAAAAGAATAATACCGCTTATTCGTATAAATTAGTTCATCATCAGTTATTCTCATAACAACATTGCTGGGCTAGCTAATTAAGGTTGCTTGAAATGCTTATCTTGTGAACATCCAATTCCAAGTTCACCAAATATATGATTGTTCACATATCTGCTTGGACCAGATGCATGTCTGAACCCTTTTGGTAAGCAATTCTTGATTTCCTTCCCATGAAAAAAAGGACGTTTATTGTGACGATTCATCAACTTGGGCTTCATTATCATGTATTCTTCAGATAATTGACGGACTCCCATAGCTTCATTTATAAAAGAAGATAGCAAAACAAGGCAAAAAACATATAGTACAAGGAAAATATTTTTATTGGAAGCTGCATTTGTCATTTTAAGAAAGTTCTCTTGTGTGGAGTTTCTGTAAAAGTCTCTGTGTATGTGGAAACTATGATGTGTGGTTTATAACAAGTGAAACTATAAATAGGCTCGTGAGGAGTAGAGGCGGCAGATATAAAGATTTGTACACAGCTCATTGCAAGCAGAGTACAGACAGTAGAAACTCGTAACGCATGGAAGAAAACAGTCTGGTGTACAAAACATCTCGTGTTAGTGGACTCATTATTTTTATATGGTGGCCCGTGATTGTTGGGCATTAATTGCTAGTATAAAATCATGAACTTCTCTCTTCCTTAATTTCTCACATTAATACATTTTTACTTTCTCTATGAATCTTTAGTACGTCTTCGTTGTTGCTTCACTTCCATCATTTAATATTTCGACGCACCTTATTCATTTTTCATTAAAAGAGTATGTATATTAAATGAAGTATATTTGGGACCGATGGATCGCCCTTCTTAATTGCTACGATCTATTTTTAATTTATGGAGTTAAAAATATGGTTTTCAAATTAAATTTCGAATTTCTTCATTAGACATTATTCATGATTGCTACGATCTATTTTTAATTTATGGAGTTATAAATATGATTTTCAAATTAAATTTCGAGTTTCCAGGTCCATAATTGACTATGTATCCGTGATAGTTGATACCATACTAAAAAGTAAAAACCTAGTCAGCAACACAAATAGATTGATTGTCACCTATTTCCTACATTACCATAACTAATGATCTGTCACGTTCATGTGTTTTCCATTATTATTACAAGAGAAAATGGTCTAAACCCCCCCCCCCCCAATCTATACCCGAAATTCCAACTACACACTCCAATTTCACGGGTGTCCTATTACCCCCTAAACTTCATATTTCTCTATTTTCTACACACTTAAGCGTTGACCTGTCATCTATCAATCTGATTTCAATGTTAACTATGTGTATTTCGATCAATTTCTTGAATGTTTTATATATTTTCTTGGAACCTCCGTGGTAATTCACAACTGTTATTCTTGGGGTGTGTACTGAGTAAACTCCTATATAATAGCTCATAAATTATCACGAGAAATGTAAACTGCACTAGGTAAACATAGTGCGACGAGCTCGACTAAAAAAAGTATTGAGGGAAATCGAACTCTAACCACCTTTATTGGATACCACATGTTACACAACTCAACCACCCTTACGGATCTAAAGTTCTTACTCCGTACCTTTCACCAATTTTATGAAGACCGCGGATACATAAGGCCGCTGCTACCTTAATTGTTGCACCAGCTGTTGGGTAAACTATTATTATTATTATTTTGTTGCTATAAGATTTAGATGAAAGTAAATGCTTACAATTTATTGTTCTACTAGTCAGGTCTCTCTAGCTGAACAATTATGTCTCTCTCCTTTTCTCTTTTTTCAACTTGTAATATTAGAATTTTTATGTATGATATCAAGTGGTTAGAATTTAGAGAAAAGTGTACCAGCAAATTACATTCTATTTATATTCATTCAGTTTTATGAGAGATCAATGCTAGGAAAAGTGGTTGAAGGGCTTCAAATGTAGTGGTTTAATTTGTAGGAGAAATAATAAAGGCATATATCTCCCTTTATCTCTTTTTACTCGTGAAATTTTGATTCGACTCATCTATTAAAAAAATCTTGATTGCTATAGTAAGTTTACTATTTTACCTTTATTAATTGATAGGATCCCAAATATCTTTACTTACTATATTTTTCAAAAATATTAACTTAATGTTAATAAATTGAGGGTATAATAGGTAAAAAAATTGTCCGTTCTTAATTTATCAAAAAGGTACAAGTAAAAAGAAAAAAGTAGACAAATAAAAAGGGATAGGGAGAGTAGATATTAAAGGACAGACCAAGTGATTTGGATTTTATCTGTATTAATACAATTGCAATTTCAAGTGTAATGAATCGGAGATACTGAAATTACTGTACCAACTTCTTGTTATGTCATACCAAATTAAAATTTACGGGATTCAATCGTTAAAGTTATTACCACTAATTCTCTTCTACTTTCAAATTAATAGATTTAGGATATTTATTAGTATTCTTTGCAGATCACAAATATCTATATAATATGTAGTCGTATTTAAAATACCGGATTCAGTTAAATGAATGGCTCTGAGTGTTTGGGAGCTGAATATTCTTGACAAGTTTGGATTGCAAACCCATCCTATTAACATGTAAGAAAATATTAGTAGTACTACTATTTTATAGGTAAAGTACAGGTGAAAAAGAATATAAATTTATTGATATGTAGTAATGAATTTAACCTATATATATTCTCACACAATTTACTGTTACCTAAGTAGATAGAAACCAAACAAATAGTAATTATAAAGAACAATGTTCATTAAGAAGGTTGGTATTGTGATTCTTTTGTTTGGCGAAATAATGATATAGTGTTAATTCTCAACTATTGATGGTCCAGATGGAAACCCAAGAAGGCCTAAATTGTTGACATTGATTTGCCCTGATTTTTTTTTTACTATAAATAGGTTTTCCTTTCAGGAAAATGTTTTAATATTTTAATTAGTCCTTTTCTTATAAGAAAGGTTTAGGACTCTATAAATATAGGTTTATTCCTTCTAACTTAATTGATCAGCATTCACAATGTAGTCCTAGGGTTTTGAGAGTTGCGGTTATTCCGAGTGAATTGGTTGAGGGTGTTTCTCTCTATATTTTGTACTCTCATATTTATATTGTATTGCTCATCTCCTTTGTGGACGTAGGTCGATTGACTGAACCACTTTAAATTTGTCTCTTTTGGTGTGTTTCTCGTTTGTCTTCTTACTTGTGGTCTTTCGAGGTTTGCTTTGCTAGCTTCCGCATTACACCTGCTTATTTCGGTCCTAACATAATCGACGAGCGGGTCGATCTGGATGTGAACAATTGAAAATAAATTCAGTTCAATCTGTTTTTTCAATTTTTTGATATTTATGTTCATCCCCTTGAAAAGGCTTTTATGGTTAAAGTTACTATTGTTTTTTTTTTTTAAAAATGAAATAAACCGATTCTTTGCATGTCCACTTCGTGACGTTTTTCTCACCTAGCTACTAGGGAAGCCTGACGCATACATAATTTTCATATTTTGTGTTTATGTTAAATTAACTAATTGAATTTTATTAGTTAAAATTTAAAGTTATAATATATTACACTTAATTATTGGTTGAATATGAATAATTGAATATGTCTATGAAAGACATATTATTTGTATTTTTTTGATTTGGTATAAATAATACATATAGATACTAAGTTAATTTATCAAGTAATACTGATGTAATGAGCCAAGTCAACTTTCCCACAGCTTGGGACTTAAAAGCTGTACCCACAATGACTTAGATTGTCCCTCTTTTCACTTTCACTTGTTCACGCACTTTCTTTTAAAAAGATAATAAATAAAATATATTTTTAATTATAATAATAACTATAATTATTAGTATTTCAAAAAAATGTAGAAAACTAATTTAGAAAGTTAGTAATAAATATTAATAAAAAAACAAGAAAAAACAGATTGTCCTTGTGTTGATACAGTAAAATTTGATATCAAGTCAAATATCTTTAATCTAAAAATTTAAATTGACTCTTTTTTCCCAGGGAAAAGAGAAACATAATTCACTCTAAGTTCACTAAAATGCATTATTTTTTTACTCCTACTTGAGTTATCTATACTTTACGAGTTAACGTGAGTTGAATTGTCAATTATATTACACTTAATTTTCGATTTCACTCTAAGCCAACTAATATTTTCTATATCCCTGTACAAACTGCTGCTAATTATAAACTATAAATGGTATGAATCTTTCATATCAATTTAAATTAGCCACTAGACGAAGAAAAACAATTCACGTCCTATTATAAACCAACTGGAATAAAATCAGGCCCCATCTTAGAAGTCAAAGTTTTAATTACAACTATAATACACTTTTGAATCTGAACTCCGTAAAACAAAGGCCATTGGCCCTAGAATATTCTTTTAAACACACAATAGGAAACATCACAACGTGTAATATATTTATATATACGTCAATTAAAAACCACATACACCTTAGTAGATTCCAGCGTATCGACATGCAACATCATTTAAGAAAAACAAAAACCAACAAAAAAATAAATGTCAGGACATATTTTGCTTATTGAGACGACTCAGCTCATTGAACCTTCAATTGAATCAAAGATTGACGATCATCAATCCGATCAGACACGATTTGGTGTCAAATTTGGTGGAGTAGGTGCGGACCCAACACGCTTGCCACGCTCCGATCGGCAATTTTCGGCGAATTTCAAGGCATTTTGGTGCATACCTTTTTGCCTCTCGGCCTCGGTATACTCTGAAGTATAATAATGTTCTTCACTTCCCTTGATTGGATCTTTTGTTGGTGGGAAAAACATGCTTCCCCATTGTGGGAAATGACAAAATGTAACAGGAAGAGTGCATCCTATGATCATGAGTCCCATGTAAGTTAGCCCTGTCGCTGTTGAGTACTTTGAGCTTGTGAAAAACAACAATTGTGTCAATCCAGAACCAAAATTTCCACCTGCCCCAGTCATTCCAGATATAATTCCTAATGATCGTCGAGAAATGAAGGGAATAATACCGAAAGTTGCACCACAAGCGGCTTGAGCTCCGATTGAGAAAAGGATCATGAATGTTACGGCAAGTGGTAGGGAATTTGAACGACCCAAAAGAACACAAAATACTCCTCCAAGTGTTTGTAAAATCCATAAAACCCAAAGTCTCCCTCTCATACCAAATTTCTCGGCTGCATAATCAGAAGAAAATCCTCCAAATGGACGAGCTAAAAGGTTAGCCATACCAAATGTCGCTGCAATGATTCCCGCTGTTTGAAGCTTTAGATCAAATCTGCACAAATTTAATTAGGTCTAAGTACTTAAGGTTCGAATTTTTGAATTCCTATACTATAACTAACAATTTAAATCAAACCTGTCGAAGAAGTACTCAGCAATGACGTTGTCCGTAGACAGTTCAACTCCCATAGAGTATCCGTAGAGAAGAACAAAGATCCATGTCCTGTAGTTTGTTGCAGCATACCACAATATCTGAAATTAACAAACACCATATAGAATTAGCAAAATAACAAACGTCAGACAAGTATATTATTAATTCTTGGGGGTGTAATTTGCACTTACGTTACCGAATTTATCTTTAGAAACAGTACCCGTCTTCTGTAAATCGCCACGATTTCCGTCAGGTAAATCTTGGCCAAGAGTCAACACTAAAATACCCATGACCACATGAAGCCATCCAGGAATAAAAAATGCAATTCTCCAAGCAGTGAACGGAGTAGCACCCGCCCTTCGAATTATGTCATAAAGAAGTGGCATGATGAGTTGAGTTGCACCGCCACCCATATTACCCCATCCGGCAGCTGTTCCGTTCACTAGCCCAATAATCTTACTATTAAACATAGTACTCATCCAATATTGACACGATACGAATGTGGCTAGTGAAAACCCAATCATGAACCGGACAGCTACGTAGCCACCAGCGGACGAAACAAAGGACATACAAAAAACAGTTGGGGCTGACAACATTATAAGAAAAGCACACCCATACCTGGGACCCAACAAATCACAAACCGCACCCATAGCAAGCCTAGACAAAATACTTCCCGAAACGGAAGCAACCCCAGCGTTACCAACATCCATTTTAGTCAAATTAAGGTTGTCCCTAATAATAGGGACTAAAGGTGCAGCAGCAAAAGTCGAAACGAAACAAGTAAAAAAAGAAATCCAGGAGAGCTGGAACGTTAGGCCATGAGGTTTTGAAAACGAATAAAATTTAAATTGTTTGGCCTTGTGTTCAGTATCAACCGGTACTGAAAACTTGGCGGTGGTGTCAGTAGGCACCATCGGAGAAGCCACCGAGAAAGCGAGAACGGGCTCTCTTCCAGTGACTCCATGCATAGAACTCCCCGGTGATCCTTCTACATCAGCCATTTCTTTGATCAACTGATTAAGTAAACAAAAGATTGATTTCAAATGTGTTAAGAAGTAAAATTGATGATGTGTATTACTTTGAGAATGTTATGTTTATATAGGTATCAAAGCGTTGACAATGTGCAATTTGGGCAAGTTATTGGTGATTCCCAATGGTTACATTTTTTTATTTTTTTTTGATAAGGAATCCATTACGCCGCATCTAAATATAAATGAATGTGTGTAATAACCCCCTTATGGTATATCCCAAAGGTTCACTGACCATTTTATTAGTTGTAGTATACTATATCTAAACGTTACCCCTTTTGACATACTAGTGTTGAACAAGTCTTTTGCAATAATTTTGTGAATAATTTATCCTGAAATTAAGTTGTTCGCACTGCTAATGTATTCAGGGGTAATATCAGTTGTGTTGGGCATTAACGGTTCTGGAATACTCCTAAGTCCTAACACGGATGTAATCAAGTCCGCACGATTTTCCCAGAAACGCTTCACACCATTACGAATATTAAACATCTTATAATATATTATAAGTAACTCTTATTTTTTCTTTTCAACTATCAATGTGAGACTTTGTTTGCATACCCAGTAATCTCCCCCTCGAAGTAAGTTTCATATGACTCATTACCATAATTCACGGGTCAGAGATTCAACGGGTCTGTGTGCCACCCACATAGTCTGAGTATTGACGGGCAGGTCCATATATATAGACGGACAATGGCACTAAGCCAGTCTCCATGCCACACTCCACCATCTTCAAACTCGTCCAACTAAATTATTAGTTTTTATATCAATTGTTGGGCTAAAATATTTTAAGAATATTTTTAATACGGTGTGATATTGTCCACTATGAACCAAACCAAATGATTTTTTCGAAAAAGGCTCACACTATTTACAAGAATATTCAACACCATATAAAAAAAATTTCAAGCTACCAATACATTGTTCCCACAATTTAGAAAACAAGGTTGAAATTACTATTGTGTTAGCTAAATAAATTTCATCTAAAATATTTGACATTTTAGATAAACAAGAAATAATTATAATTATTTTTTAAAATTCACTATTGCAGCTCTGTGAGACGCTAAAAAGAAATATTAAAGGCAGGTTATAACAAAAACCTTTCATTGATAAAAATTATTATATTTTCATTTTACAAAATGTACAAGAACTTTATAGTATTTGTCCCTCTAATTACCATCGTTCATTCCTCATTGACTTTTCGATTAAAAATGTTTAACGATTATTTTCACATACATTTTGATTGGATTTGTGAGAAAAGAATATATAGTGATGTTTTCATATGAAAAAATTAGAAAATTTTCCATTATTTCAGTGAACATATGTTTCATACCATTATTTCAATAAACACATCTGTTTCATACTATGCATTTTATATATATATATACTCCACTGATTTGAGGTGGAAAAAACTTTGTTTCTAATGCGGTGCGTGATTGAAGTATCTCCTTTATCCAAAATTAAATAAACTTTTTTTTTAAAAAAAAAAATCACCAATTCTTTGCATGCCCACTTCTTCACGTTTTCCTCACCTTTCCAACTATGGAAACCAGACGTGTATTTATTCATATTAGTGTTAATATTAAATAATTAAATCAAATTTTATTTGTTAAAACTTTTAGTTAGAACACTTAGGGGTAGTTTGGTAGAGTGTATAAGAATAATGTTCAATATGATGTATTAATAATGCAAGTATTAGTAATGCTTGCATTGTTTCTTATACATTGTTTGGTTTGATGTATTGGAAATAGCAAGCCTTGTATTAAGTCTATTAAAAAAATATTTGTTTACAAAAATAACCCCACATTCTTTATTCTGTGCACTTTCTTTTGCAACATGGTTCTTTAATAAAACAATCACAATAAAAAAATTTGCTAAACGTCATTAGCTCTTCTTTTTCCCCCTAAAAATAAAAATAAATAAGTTTTTAGTACTACTTTAAAATATTTTTGAGAAAAGTTGGCAAAGAGGTTTATTTAAAACTCAATCTTATATTGTTATTTTTGTGTGTGCACCACATATTGGCATTGAAAGGATCCATAGAAGCACTTGAGTAATGATAAAGTTCTCTATGATATCTATAAATTACGGATTCAAGTCACAAAATCAATAACTTATTGAAATAACTTTACTCATCACACTCTAAGATTGGCAGTATGTCAAAAGTGTAATAAAAAAAATTGAAACTCATAATTACACTCCAAGATAATCATTTAACGTTGGTAATTCAAGTCATTTGAATACCTCATCGTTTAACCTTCACCTTGCCTCAAAGTCTACCACCAACAAACTAGTTATTTCAAGTTTTTTCAAGTTCTCAATATTCATTTTTGATCAACTCGTTCCCTAGAAGCAATAATATTTTTTATTAGTATTATTATTTCTTGAAGCAGTTGCTCTATTGTATTGTGCCCCTTTATAACCCCTTTTGTCAATTGTGTTTTGACTTTGAAATACACAGGGAGCAGCATCATTTTTTATTTTTTCAAAAATATTTTATTAAAAAAAAATAATTCTCTGTATCAAAAATCTTAACAAATGCAATAATCTATATGCTTTTTATAGCAATTTGCAAAGCTTACGTTTTGAGAATTGCATTAGTTTACCGTGGAAAAGTATTGAAAAATGTTTTAATAAAGGCTTAGAGGGTAGTTTTGTCATTAGTTAATCTAATGCAAGTGTTAAAATCCTTTGTATTACTAATACCTAGAGATCCATGGTATTAGTAATACACTCCATAATACTTGCATTAGTTATACATAGCATGAAAAAGTGTACCAAACAAGGTTAACTAATATACAAAGTTAATGCATGAATAATTTTAGCTAATACACTCTACCAAACGAACACTTAATTATTAGTATTAAATATAAATGTGTATGGAAAATACATAACTTAATTACATTTTTTGATTTGGTAAATATAAATATAATAACAAGTAGGAAAAAACTTTTATCCCAAGTAGCCTAATGAAATTAGTTAATTAATCAAGTAATTCTGATGTAATGAAACCAAGTCAACTTTCCCTCAACTTTGGACTTAATGGCTGAAATTTCAAATTAGGTTGGGCGTAATATGGACTTACGTTACCAAATTTATCATTAGCAACAGCAGCTATTCCGTTCACAAGCCGGTTTAACCCTATTATTTTTTTTCATTTTTTTTTTTAAATTTCCAGGATTGTGATCCTGACGATATATGTATAAATGAAGTAGAAGCACAATAGAATAGGTGGAGTTCGCCTTAACCCCAAATATACATCAACAATTGTCGAACAATCCTCGAAAAAAGGATAATGTTTAAGCATATCACTGCTTTTACTATTAAACTTAATATTCATCCAATATTGACTCGACACAAACGTTGCAAAGGAAAACCCGATCATGAACCGAACAGCTATGTATCCACCAGCGGACGAAACAAAGGGCATACAAAAAACAGTTGGGGCTGAAAACATGATCAGAAATGCGAACCCAACAAATGAAAAACTGCACCCATAGCAAGCCTAGACAAAATACATCCGGAAACGAAAGCAACCCCAGCGTTACCAACATCCATTTTGGTCAAATTAAGGTTGTCCCTAATAATAGGGATCAACGGTGCACCAGCAAAAGTCGAAACTAAACAAGTAAAGAAAGAAATCCAGAAAAGCTGGAACGTTATGTCATGAGGTTTCGAAAACGAATAGAATTTAAATTGTTTGGCCTTGTGTTCAGTAGGCACCATCGGATAATTTGCAATTTGGGCAAGTGTTTGGTGATTCTCAATTGTTACATTCTGTTTTTCGATAATTTAAATACTTCTATTTGATTTAGGAATCCATTCCGCCGCATATAAATATGAACGTGTGTAACCCCCTTATGGTATATCCCAAAGGTTCACTGACCATTTTTTAATTATTTTCATTTATTAGTTGTAAACATTACCTCTTTTGACATATACAAGTGTTGAACAAGTCTTTTGCAATAATAATTTGGAGAATCATACGCCACAAATGAAATGTATTTAGGGGAAATATCAGTTGTGTTGGGCTTAAAGTACGATTTAAGAATATAATCCTAAAACGGTGTGATAATCAAGTCAAGTTCTTTTTCAAAATGTCTCACACTATTAAGAGTATTCAACACTTTATAAGTAACTTATTTTTTTTCTTATGAATTATCAATATGAGATTTTATTCACACGCCCAACAATCTCTCCCTTGAACTCAGTTCCACGTAACTAATTAACTCATGTACCAAGATTCAATGTATCTTTGTGCCACCCACATGTTAGAGTATTGATGGATACCGAAGCCCGAAGATTGCTGATGGGTCTTTGAAGCTATGGGTAAATGTTGTAAACATATAGACGTACAAAGGCACTAATATTAATTGTTGTGTTGAAATGGTTTCAGACTACTAATAGATACTCCCTCCATTTTATATTAATTGAATTGTTGAAACATTTCTTATTTTTCAAATTAACTTAATTGTTCAATTTTCAAGACTACTTTTAGAATGTTTTTTCAATTTTACCCTTCATTAGTTAGTATTGGAATTAGTTATTAATTAATGTTTAGTTATTTTAATCGTAATTTTGATAGTAATACTCCCTCCGTCCACAATTGTTTGTCAGGGTAAGGTCATGCACACCCCTCAAGGAAAATTTAATAGGAGGTGTAATTTGACTAATATAACCCCATTATACCAAGAATACCAAAAGACTACATAACTTTTCAATTGAACTACCCTAACATTAAGGGTAGAATTGGAAAAAGGGTGATTAATTGTTTCTTGATTGTTTAACTTGACAATTAATCTTGGACATCTATTTTTAGTATACCTGCCAAATAATGTGACGGAGGAGTAATTAATAAGGGTAAAAATGGAAAGTTTAAGCCTAATTTTATGTCTTAACCTTCTTTTCTTAAAGGGTGTGAAACACCTCAACAATTCAATTAATATTTTTTCCTAATTTGATTTTTGGTTTTGGAAAAGCGTAACTCAATCCGAACCAAAGTAAATTTGGTTTGATTTGATTTCTCTTTTCGGTTATTCAATTATGTCAATATTTAGAAACATAATAAAAGTTATATTTGCAATTTGAATATATATTATAACTTGGCTTCATATATATATATATAGTGGCGAATTTAGACCAAAAAAATAGGGAATCGACACCCGTGGTCTCTTCGTAAAATTAGATATTTTATATATATTTTTTTAAAATTTGTATAATATTATATTTTGGCACCCGTACTACAAGAAGTCTAAATGGTCCACATGGTTAAATGTTGAGCTTTTGACCTTGAGGATTAAGGATCAATTCCCACTTCAATACATTTTACTTGGTGCACCCATGTTCAAAAAATTCTAGATTCGCCTATCTATATATTTGATTTTTTTGATTTTTCGGTTTTTATTTTTCTAAATCCGAAACCAAATAAAAAAAATAAACAAAGTAAATTATTAATCAAAAGTCAAGCCAAAGAACCAATCCAAATTAAAATTTGGTTCGATAACATTTGTTTTCGATTTAATCCAATGCACCCTCCTAATGAAAACACTCTAAATAATATAAATATTTGTATGGAAAATACATAACTTACATTTATTAATTTGGTATAATTAACTATAACAAGTAGGAATAAGCTTTTATCTCAAGTATAGCCTAACAAAATTAGTTAATTAATCAAGTAATGCTGAAGGTAATGCAGCCAAGTCAACTTTCCCACAACTTGGGACTTGATGACTTGACATAGCTTATTTTTGGCTGTTATTGTGTCTGAATATACTAGAAAGAGGATCCATTAGATAGTGGGAATTGAAAGCCAAGTTGTAAGATTATTTGATGCTCTCTCTTTTTTTAATCTGTTTTATTTTTTAAAAATGATTTATTCTTTTTTCCTTATTTTATTTTTAACTTGTTGAAAATCACTTGATATAAAAGTTAATTCTATTATAAGGGAGAAAAGATGAAATAGATCTACGTGTAACTCTTACCACGACTTATTTAAAAGGAATAATTTTTATATTTTGTAAATATTTAAATTACATGTTAAAAATCTTCAGGTAATACAGTTGATATATAAGAACTTTATACTTCTCCCTGCCAAATTGCTAGTACTAATTATAATAATAATAATTGATTTCTCATATCAATTTCAATCAGCTACTAGGTGAAGAAAAACAGTTCAGAAACTTCTATAAACCAACTGGAATAAATGATGTGGGCCCTGCTTAGAAGTCAAAAAGTTTTATTATTAATACACTTTTGAATCTACACACTAAAAAACAACCACCATTGGCCATAGAATATTCTTTTGAAAAAAGCAATAGGAAACATATACAATGAGTAATATATTCTATATACTTCATTAAAAAAAAAGCATACACCTTAGTGGATTCAAGGTATTTGTCTCGAAAGATCAACAAGCAACATCAATAAAAAACAAAAAAGAAAAAAGAAAATAAGAAAAAGAAAAATCAGGATAGATTTTGCTTATTGAGACGACTCAGTACATTGAACCTTTAATTAAATCAGAGATTCACGATCATCAATCCCTTAGAAAGATCATCAAACGCGATTTGGTGTCAAATTTGGTGGAGTCGGTGCGGACCCAACACGCTTGCCACGCTCCGATCGGCAATTTTCGGCAAATTTCAAGGCATTTTGGTGCATACCTTTTTGCCTCTCGGCCTCGGTATACTCTGAAGTATAATAATGTTCTTCACTTCCCTTGATTGGATCTTTTGTTGGTGGGAAAAACATGCTTCCCCATTGTGGGAAATGACAAAATGTAACAGGAAGAGTGCATCCTATGATCATGAGTCCCATGTAAGTTAGCCCTGTCGCTGTTGAGTACTTTGAGCTTGTGAAAAACAACAATTGTGTCAATCCAGAACCAAAATTTCCACCTGCCCCAGTCATTCCAGATATAATTCCTAATGATCGTCGAGAAATGAAGGGAATAATACCGAAAGTTGCACCACAAGCGGCTTGAGCTCCGATTGAGAAAAGGATCATGAATGTTACGGCAAGTGGTAGGGAATTTGAACGACCCAAAAGAACACAAAATACTCCTCCAAGTGTTTGTAAAATCCATAAAACCCAAAGTCTCCCTCTCATACCAAATTTCTCGGCTGCATAATCAGAAGAAAATCCTCCAAATGGACGAGCTAAAAGGTTAGCCATACCAAATGTCGCTGCAATGATTCCCGCTGTTTGAAGCTTTAGATCAAATCTGCACAAATTTAATTAGGTCTAAGTACTTAAGGTTCGAATTTTTGAATTCCTATACTATAACTAACAATTTAAATCAAACCTGTCGAAGAAGTACTCAGCAATGACGTTGTCCGTAGACAGTTCAACTCCCATAGAGTATCCGTAGAGAAGAACAAAGATCCATGTCCTGTAGTTTGTTGCAGCATACCACAATATCTGAAATTAACAAACACCATATAGAATTAGCAAAATAACAAACGTCAGAGAAGTATATTATTAATTCTTGGGGGTGTAATTTGCACTTACGTTACCGAATTTATCTTTAGAAACAGTACCCGTCTTCTGTAAATCGCCACGATTTCCGTCAGGTAAATCTTGGCCAAGAGTCAACACTAAAATACCCATGACCACATGAAGCCATCCAGGAATAAAAAATGCAATTCTCCAAGCAGTGAACGGAGTAGCACCCGCCCTTCGAATTATGTCATAAAGAAGTGGCATGATGAGTTGAGTTGCACCGCCACCCATATTACCCCATCCGGCAGCTGTTCCGTTCACTAGCCCAATTATCTTACTATTAAACATAGTACTCATCCAATATTGACACGATACGAATGTGGCTAGTGAAAACCCAATCATGAACCGGACAGCTACGTAGCCACCAGCGGACGAAACAAAGGACATACAAAAAACAGTTGGGGCAGACAACATGATAAGAAAAGCACACCCATACCTGGGACCCAACAAATCACAAACCGCACCCATAGCAAGCCTAGACAAAATACTTCCGGAAACGGAAGCAACCCCAGCGTTACCAACATCCATTTTAGTCAAATTAAGGTTGTCCCTAATAATAGGGACTAAAGGTGCAGCAGCAAAAGTCGAAACGAAACAAGTAAAAAAAGAAATCCAGGAGAGCTGGAACGTTAGGCCATGAGGCTTTGAAAACGAATAAAATTTAAATTGTTTTGCCTTGTGTTCAGTATCCACCGGTACTGAAAACTTGGCGGTGGTGTCAGTAGGCACCATCGGAGAAGCCACCGAGAAAGCGAGAACGGGCTCTCTTCCGGTGACTCCATGCATAGAACTCCCCGGTGATCCTTCTACATCAGCCATTTCTTTGATTAAGGAAATAACTGATTAATTTTTATAAAAGATTGATTAAAATGTGTTAAGATGTAAAAATTGATGTGTATTAGTTTGAGAAAGGTATGCTTATATAGGAATTAAAGAGTTGACAATTTGTAATTAGGGGAAGTAATTGGTGATTCCGAATGGGTATTTAGAATATTTAAATATTTGATAAGGGAATCCATTCCGCCGCATCTGAATATATATGAATAGTGTTAACCCTTATGGTATATACCAAAGGTTCACTCACCATTCTTTATTAATATCTTAGTTTATACTTTATTCCATATGTAAACGTTACCTCTTTTGACATAATGCACAAGTGTTGAACAAGTCTTAATTTTGCAATAATTTGAAGGATTAATTAATTTTCTTATTTAGGCCACTAAATCATACTTGACAACTACTTAGCCAGGAATTTAAGTCATTATACACTGATAATGTATTCAATGGGGAAGCTAAAAAATCTGTTAAACGCGTTCAAGAGTTAATCATATGAATAACAGACATTTTTTCGTTAATGTAAATTTAGATATTTTACACATGCAGTGTAATTAAGTTAATCTAATGTAACACGTGAGTTACCATTTTATCAGGATATGTTTACAACTTCTTCCAGGCTTTCTCTCTTTCTTAATTGTCAACTTGAATTATTTGCAAGTTGTGCATGTTAATTTCATACTGTGATTCTGTGAGCAGTGAGATGTACGTTCTTAATTTCTTCGTTTCTTTTTCGAGAAGCAAAAAGTAATTAATATGTTTTTTCAATACTTTTGAAGGGAAGAAAAAAGGCTTAAGTTAAGTTAGCTGTGATCTCGAGACATTTTGGCTTTGTCACCAAAGTCCAGAAGGATATGATTGCTGCAGACCTACTACATAAACAAATTAATATGTCTGCCAAATATTTTGGTTTCAATTTTTTCTCAAAGCTAAAAAGTGACAAATATAAAGGACATAACGAAGAATCTTAGTAATCTAATTAATTATTACCTAAATTTTTATTTTATTGATGAGAGTTCAATTTCATATGCGATTCCCTTCTATTTCCCCTTTTCCTCTCCCTTGATATAATCTAGTATTTTCTTTGTAGTAATAGATAGTTATATATAATTAATTATGAAGCACGAGGGTCTTCAATGTTTCGGCCTTATCTGCTTTCATGGCTTCAATAGCACACAATGGCGAAGCTTAAAAAAATTAGGAGTTGTTCTGTTCTGCGCTCTTTTTCCTTCCTTACTTAGTGTAGCCGCCACTCTATAATCTAAGACCTAAAGAAGTACAGTAGTAACAGTAACAAAA
The DNA here is from genome assembly GCF_000226075.1 of Solanum tuberosum. Taxonomy (NCBI): domain Eukaryota; kingdom Viridiplantae; phylum Streptophyta; class Magnoliopsida; order Solanales; family Solanaceae; genus Solanum; species Solanum tuberosum. The sequence goes on along the minus strand of NW_006239016.1, from coordinate 51,659 downwards.
TATACCAACATAGGTTGTGGTATAGTGATATGAGTATTTTACCTTTAATCAGATATCTCGAGTTCAAGTCCTGAATATGAAGAAAATCTGAGAGTGCCACCTCCCAATATGAGCCTTACAATGCGTGATCTGAATATAGTTAGACTTCTATGTGGGCTCCATACCCGAGTGAGAAAGAAAAATATGTAACATTATTTATTTTTAATATGGGTTGAAAAGATCTAATTTTCATACATTGAATTTAGTAGAATCTATCTCCATTAAATTTGGGCATGTGGATATTTTTATCTTTGCCTTTTCCTCGAAGCATATCCATCCAACAAGGTAGGAAAAGTGATATAAAAAAGAATGGCTCATATTAATCTCCATTTTCTACCGTTAATTAAAATTAAAGTATACTCACTCTCCCTCCATCCCTATTTATTTTGTCCACTTTTTTTTAGTTGTTCCTAATTATTTGTCGATTTTGACAAATCAAGAAAGGACAATTTTTTTTACCTATTATATCCTCAATTAATTACTTTGAAAAATGTAGAACTTTTTGTAAAATCTTAAATTTTTAATTCATCTACTTCAAAATTAATAGGCATAAAATGGTAAACTCAATATGTCAATAATTGTTTTCTTAATAAGTATGTCAATTCAAAAGTGGGCAAATAATTAGGAACAAATGGAGTATTAATTAGAACTTTTAAACTAACACAAAAGGCAAGTGTAGACAAAGCACTAATTGCCGCTTACAAAATGGTTGGTTTACTTGGCAGTCAAATTAACTACGCGGTGTATTGGATGAAATGATAACATATTTCTTAGAGATATTATTACACAATTAGTCTTCTTAATAACGTAATTCCTTAATTAATTAATTAATTAATTAATTATATTCAGAGAGATCTCCAACAACTAGTTCCAAGGTCAAATGGCAGACTGGCACACAGTTTGCTAATATTATAATTAGCGTATGCTTAGGAGATGGAGACAGAAACTATTATCATCTTTTTTAAAATTAATTAATTAAAAAGATATCATGTTATTTTACCTTATAGCTTTTGAGAAGGTCCTAAAGTTATATGTTTAGGGTAATTAAATAATTTACTAGGCTCTTTAATTTAAGACGTATGACCTGGTAATATTGTTGGAAATCAAGTGGGATGACACACTTAATTAATTAATTATAGTATATTATCATTTCGTTCTCTTATAGAATATGTTTCACAAGATTCAATTTTTATTGAATAGTCCTCTCTCTTATCAGCAAAGCCAAAAAAATAAAAATAAAAAAATCAAGGAGGATGTTAATGGGATAGATATGACTTCTTAATCATTCATCATATGTCTTAATTTCTAGCTTGGAGTATGGAAAAAATTATGTTAGAAGTATTCTCGGTCTTACACAATACGAATTCATATTTTATTATTTTTTTGGCTTTTCACTCGGTGTTCGAAGCCCACATTAGAGCTTCGATTAAATTCGGATCGCGCACTGCAGGGTCCATTCGGGGGCGGCGCTCCCAACATGATTTTCTCCATACCCAGGGCTTGAACCCGAGACCTCTGATTAAGGGTGAAGCACTCTCACCTGTGCACCACAACCCATATTGATAATACGAATTCATATTAATCAACCCTCAATATGAGTATTAGACAATGGGTGGAAAACGGAAAAAAAAAGGCACCATTATAAGTCCTAGACATGATGATCAGATGGATGGGTAGGAGACAGATAAGGGAATGTTTGACAACATTATTGGAATAATCTTTAATTTGATTAACATGTTGATTGCATATCTATGATGAGATGCAAGCTCACTGATTGCTCATTCAAAATTAGAAAAAAATTATTGTTAATTATATTCCAGTTTTTTTCAGCTATTCGAATGGACAAATCTATATATACTATAGTAATCTAAAGATTTTAGATAATTAAATAAATACAAAAATAAGGATGAATTCGGTCGGTTATCCACGTCTATTTAATTTATTATTTAAATCTATAGATATTAGTAAACTGGGATGTGTGAGCATGTCTTTAAATAAATTCAAAGAAAAGTTATTTTACTACTATACAGTAAAATAATAGCAATGAAATCTTTATAGAATTATTTTCTTCTATTCAGATAGTAAATTAGTTAATTTGTACTATCCCTCCAAATTTACGAGGAAAAAAACTAGTCTAATTTGAAATTATTTTACCTACATATATGTCATGATTCTACATCTTAACAAATTGAACAGGGAACAATGAGCAAGTTTATATGTAATTATTTCTGTGTTTAGTTTATTCCCAATTTGAAATTGTCCATGCTTCAAATGCAATTATATATTGGTAAATATATTACCTTTTTTTTTTATAGGAGTATATGTTATTAGGACTCGTTTGTGCTTATCTATTGTGTAGATGATGACTCTTGTATACGATATTCTTTATCTCTTATTTTATCTATTCTGAAAATAGATTCCAAAGAATATGGCATTAGAAGAAGGTTTCATCAATAACTATGAGAAAATATTAAAGATTAAATAACTTATAATATGGTTTTACGGAAATTTAGTTTCAATGACATGCAAGTTCATTGTATTTTCTTCTTCACCCGTCCAACGTCAATTCTCATCCCTTGACCATTTCACCCCAAGCACCCTGTATGTCTGGTTACCACCACATTCCACCCCATAATGTTTTACTTTTGTAGTTCAATATAAATGAATTTTATTATTGATGTATGACACAGTTTTAAAAAATATATACATTTAAAGGCATTAATTAAGGAATAATTTATCAATATTATTCTTTTGATTAATTCAGATTCAGGCTATGTAAAACTATTAAAAAAAATAATCTCTTCCCGGATTTATTTTTTTCATTTTAGGACTCAAAGTCAAAACCTTTACTAAAAAAATCGTACTCCATCCCTATACGACCCTCGATGATATAAAAAAGTCTATCTTACTCAACTAGTAAACTCAAGTATGTCATACCTTGGTTCGTTTTTTCTTCCATGTCCTTTTCCCTGAGCAGTTCAACAGCTATTGAACTCATACTAATAGATTGACGAACTAAGCATTCAGTTTTTTATCTTAAAAAAAACGTTTTTTTCCACAAATAATTGCAAAGTCTAATGTCCTTTCAATCGATGCAAAAGTTAGCTGTAATTGATGTTCACATGAGGAATATTTTTTAAGCTCTAGAATTTGGATTTCTACTTTTATCCTATCCATCTTAGTGCAAAAATTAGCTTGTATATAATTAAGATAGTGACTTTGATGCAATTGAAGCTTATTGCAAATTATCGTTAGGTAATTAACGTGGTGTCTCTGACGGGGGATTGATTATAAAGACGAATGAACGTAAAAGATAAAGCGTCTAGACTGACATGCTTAAAAATGTAGTCCACCTAAATTTCACTTCGACAATATAAGATGTCTATACATGCTTTAGGTTCAGAATTCACAATTTTAGGTGTCAATATATATTATATTATATTACCTACACTTTCCAAAATTTGGATAGTTTTAATTGGGTAGTTTTTTTTAATTGGGTGTATTTATAAGGTCATTAAAAATATAAAAGGAGATAAAATGTAGAGAAAAAATTATCACTCATCAAAAAATTAAATTTTTTCGTAATTGTGATTTTCATGTTAGTAGGATGAATTTTTTCTTTAAAAATAATAGTTATATGACTTTGATGGAAAAAAAATCATAATTTTGTGAATTTCTCATAAAATATACCCCATATTATAGTTTTTTATACAAATTTATTAAAAAATGGATAAAAGACTAATGTGAATAAATATCTTTTGAAGACTTGTCATATATTAACAAATTATCTTATATAAAATCAAATTTTAAAACCGCGACTAAAAGATGACTTATTAACATTTGAAATAAACAAGTGTTCCTTTGATTTTTAATTTTTATTTTATTTTTTAACGAATAAGCAGTTGACCCAAAATAAGCTGACGACATCTCTATATAGTTTTCTTTTTTCTTTTGTATGATAACGATTTGAAATGACATTATTCCTAAACTATATGAAAATAAAAAAAATAAGTCAACTTTCATAGATGGTGTGTACTTGTGTCCTTTGAAGCTCCCTAAACTATAGATGATTTAATTTATCTTTTTCTTTTCGATTTCACTTTTTTACGAGAGCTTTTATCAACATATAAAATCATTTAACACCTCGATATTATAAAATTTAAAAAAGGCCTTAAAAGTTCGATTGTGTCTCAATTAATCAAATCTATGAATATATGGTATCTATATTATTATCTACATTTTAAAAATATATATCTATATATAATGATAGATAAATAATATGTATGTTTTTTTTAACTATGACTCTTATAATTGAATAATTTGAATTACTATACACATTGTATTATTTTTCCCAATTTTTTCTTATAAGCCAAATTGACGTGTCAAAGAAAAATCTTACCTACACTAGAGGACATGATTAATATTGATAATACATTGTTTATTTAAATGAGACAAAAGAATAAAGAGAAATCAAATCATGAATAAAACAATCCGTATACATACCGTACTTTTCTTCTTGTTGTTTGTTTTGTTTCTTAATCAAACAAATATCATATTAATTAAATCGCATATATATATATATATAGCTTATGTTATATAAAGTCATAAGTAATGAATCATTAATAATCAATTAGGGTCCACATGAATCAAAGGTTATGGTAATAACTAATATGTCTTCATAATCTCAAAAGAAAATAAATTGTTGCTTGTACAATTATGTGAGATGTTTTTTTCGATTCTTTCCCAGTAAAAAGCGTTAAACCACTTCATATTGAGAGTCCATTTTTTTTTAATCGATTTTTTTTGGAAATAACCTCTTAATTTAATTCTCAAAAGCTAGGAATCCTTTCAGGCTTTATTTGTGAGATTTTACTGATCATGTTATTATATTTCTATATTGAAATTAAATTTCATTTGAGTGTATCATCGTATGAGAAACCTAAATTGTATCAACATTTGAATCATTAAATCATTCAATAGAATTGAAAGACAATTTTCATTATATATACATTTCTACAGGTTGAAGTCCAACAATAAAAATATTGACTGCTGTGTAATAGATTGCCCATAAAATAAAATTGTATAAATGATTTTTTTTCAAATAAATTTTAGGGACAACTTATGTATTTTCACTTTTCTGTTTTTGCTTGATCATCAAATAACTTACATGCATGACCACATTGTGGACAGTGCAATATAATAAAGGAATATTATCCAAAACACAGTCACAACCTATGATGCCGATATCAATATGAATTGTGGTGGAATTGTCGAGATTTTCTTAAACTTAATTAAAGATATCGGGTTAGAGTGCATGAGAATGGATAAAATATTTTTGGGACGCTACCCCTAGAAATGAACCCTATAATTCGTGAATTCAGATTTATTTAGGCCCCATTATTATGGATACCAGATCCGGATGAAAAATTATTAATTAAGAAAAAACTATTATGTGTGAGTTGTGTCAATTATATTGAATTTTTACCAATTAACAAACCAGGACTAAACTTTTAGTAATTAAGTTGACCAAGATATAATATGCATATATAGCTCATCATCTCCAAATTGCTAATCATTTCATCTATATTCTATAGGGTTTATGCAATCTCCATTAATGGAGTCACAACTTTTGCTTATTTAGTTAAAAGAAATAATACTTAATAATTCAAGGCAACTTGCAATTCTATGAAGAGCTAAACAAGCTATTAATTATACATCTTACCTTCACCTATTATTGAGATATGTTATTAGAAAAAACCAACAAGTTGTTTGCTTCATTATCGTGTGAATTGAAAATATGATCTCATTATATTTTTATTGTAGTTCCCTTTATTTATTTATTTATTTCAATTGACAAAACTTCCATAATTGAGACCTTTTTTATTTTGTTATTATTTTTATGATCCATAATTGAAACTTATTGAGAAAAGTTAACAAAAAAATTCAACATGTGTTTGCGATTAATTATTTTTTCTCAATTGACAAAAACTTCCATTATTGAGAATCAATTAGACATTCTGTCGACACTTCCTATAGGATGACTCTGTAGTTAATTAACCTTTCAATGGTTCTGAAGGCTCTATTTATTTTAATTATTGTACATTGAAGAGTATCACGTCATCAGATGAAAAAGAAATGTGTGATTCCTTATATAGTTTGAGCAGTTCTTTTCTCGTGAGTTAATTATTTGAGTTGAATAGGCTTATTTTACATGATATCAAAGATCATTTCAATTATTATTTATCAATGTTGGTCTATTGTCCACACTCCATATGTCAAAACCTGAGCTTGAGGTGCGGTGTTGAAGAGTCCGTTTTCCTTATATGACCCGGCCCTATATTGAATTGTCCATGTTCCAGATGTTCAGCCCTGAACATGAGGTGGGGTGTTAAAGAGTTTAGTCTCTTTATATGACCTTGAATAATCTTCTCCTCATGAACTAACTTTTGGGTTGAGTTAGATGAAAGGTTCATTTTTTAGCACCCCACCTCACGCCCAGAGGTACCTATATACTTCGATGGTATATGTTATATATACTACCTTTACAGTGTTTACATATTTCATAAAGAAAAAATTAAATAAATGACATATTTAAAAGTTGATATTACTAGTCCTAACACGAACGTTGTAATACATACTCTGGCTTAATTACATAATATATATCGGGTAATTTTTCCTTTCATAAACTAGATGTCGCTAAGGCATTGTCCCGTAATTTTCCCCAACTGAAAGAGATATGGGCCGTATTGATCCAATTCTAGTTGAGGCCCATTGGCCTATATTGCGAGTTCAAATGCAAGAGATCCAAATGGGATAAGGTTCCAAGCCCATCTAAATTCGACTTGGATTAACCATTACATTCTGTTTGGATCATTGTTACCCATTGTTTCATAATGTATTGTATTGTATTGTACTTTATTGTACTGTACTGTATGATAGATACAATGTTTGCCTAGATTGTATTGTTTGTTACTGTTTAATAACATTTTTATTGTTTGGCTTGACTGTATCGTACTGCATTGTAATTTATAAATTTACTAAAATATGCTTAATTATTATAGGGTAGGAGGTTTGACTAGAATTAAATAATATAAGGTAAAGGGTAAAATAGTATTATGAAATATTATGTAAAGATATAATTGGCAAAAGAAATTAAGTAACAATGGAACACACCAAATCGGTTGTTCCATAAAATGGGGGTTTTCATTGTTACGTAACAACGAAATTTAACAATACAATACATTTTAAGTAACAATCAAAACAAACATTGTAGGTATAGTAACAATACAATACAATGGGTAACAATGATCCAAACAGAGTGTTAGACTCATCTAAATTATTTCATAAAATTGAAAAAAAAACACACATAAATAATGCGTTTTTTCCCTTCATAAAATCGCACATTTTTCTCTTTATATGGGTTGGTATTTAACTTTTGTCCTTCGACAATCACATATATGCATAGATTTTTCAGAAATTAAAGTTAAGTTCAAACATAATAGATCGGATATTATAATACCAATTGCACTCTATTGTTCTTGACTTGAACTCTATATATGTACTATTGAATAATTTTAATCCATATATGATGTGTATAGTAAAAAATAAAAAAATAAAAAGAGCAAAGAATTAAAGAAAATGTCGAGATCATTTTCTATTTTCCTCTTCACAGATTAATTTCATATAGCAATTTTCGACAGAGTTTAAGACAAATTAATTCCAAGATCGTCTTCTTGAATTCTATAGAGCCGTAAATGACAACTAAAAAAATAAATAAAAAATGACCATGTACATTTAATTGCTTTGCTCATCAAGTCTTAATCATGGTGTTAGTTATATATTTTTATTAATCACTTGTTCTTTATTTAATAAACTATATAATTTTGTTGCTTACGTTTATAAAAACGACAGATTCAGAGAATGTACGATGAAAGTCTTTAAGTAGTTGTTCCAGATCTTGTGCTATGTCTACCCAATTTTGGAAGTTTAAAAAAATTAAGGTCAGAGGTTAGGTTTAAGATATCAAATTATAATATATGTTGTTGTATTAATAGAGACAACACAAATATGTTGCTGTATATATTTGATTAATTAGCTAATTAATTTTCCTAACCTTTCAAAGCTATGAGAGTCTCTTTAGGGGTTTTAATTTTTAAGTACCTACTAGTAGAGGTTTTTCAGACACTATAAATATTTTCATGTTTACTTTTATTTATCTACTTTGAACTTTGTATGTCTGTTAAGAAATAATAATTAACATAAGTATTTTATTATACACTCATATTAATTAATGTTTAGACTTAAGTTTGAAAATAATTTGAATAATTAATATTAAGGGTAAAACATGAAAATATATATATTAGAACTTTCAAGTAAATGTAAATACCTATTTTTAATATAGTTGATAAGTAAAAGTAAATGAAATAGTAGATGATTGTGAAATCATGAGAGGATATTAAGCTCTGGCTCTTCTCATTTTTAATCATTAAATTTCTCGAATGATATCACTAAGAAAGAGATTTTACTTTACCTATCTTTAGAGAATTACGACGTCTAAGTTGTGACATTTTAGTTATGTCTTTATGTTTGGCGGGAGGAATATAGTTTTTCAATCCTTAATCAATCTTATTTTCAACCACTCTTGAGAGTTGAGAATTGTGATCATTTTATAAGTGATAATTATGGGTCTAATATAAATTAGGGAAAAATAAATATTCTTGTTAAATTTATTAAATTTCTCCGTACTTTAAAATAATTACATATACTCTAAGCTAATTACATAACCACTCATCTTTCCTCCTCTTCCTCTCTCCCCCTCGCTGTCTCCTTCTTTCTCTCTCTCCCTTTGTTTCTGCTCTCTCCTCCTCACTTTCTATGCACGAATACACTAATAAATGTATTATTGCAATTATTTGATACTAGAATCTTTGACATCGTATATATATATATGTATATACTAAATAAATGATAGTATGACACCACTGATGAAATTGATATGAGATACACTGGATGAAATTGATTGTGGATACACAGATACATGAAACTGATATTGGATGCACATACACATAATAAATGTATAACTTAGAACATTATAAAATATATATACATAGCGAGAGTGGCGAGTGAAAGAATCAGTGTATCCATAATACATGTGAAACAAGTTTGGTACAATGTATTTAAAACAAATTACACCTAATTTGATATACATATATTTAAGATTGTATCTAAAACCGTCAGATACATGTATCTAGTAAACAAAAATTAATATTGAAATCACTGTATCTTGACATAATTACAACGTATACTTAAATGATTTGTGTTGTTTCCTCTTATAGATTATCAAGGTAAAAAGGCACCAGGCTCAAATAGTCTTTAGAAGATAAATGAATTGATGGGCTTGTAATGGATTAAGGTTTGGCCCAAACCTAGATATAGATGCATCAAACATTCCAATAAAATTAGTTGTCTAAAATTATATGATGTTTTAGAGCAGTCTTATTTCTAGTAGTTTTAAGGTAATCAAATATTTCTCTGTTTCAATTTGAAAAGTCTTTATTTAGACATTTCAGTTTCTGCACTGGGATTAAATTAACATTCTCAATAAAATTAGTAGTCTAAAATTATATGATGTTTTTAACTTATTGTTTTTAAAAGACATGAAGTTTCACTTGACATGGTAACGTAATTATTACTATTATTATTTATAATGATAAATATTAACTAGAATTAATAAGATGTAAGACATGTACTTTCAATATATTGCATTGAATGTTTTAAAAAAAACTTTGTTTATTTACAGAAAAAATTGAGTAGTTTACTTCAAAGTTTTAAAATATTTTTTTCCAAAAAGTAAATAGAAATATTTTTATATAAATTTATTTTTTATGATTTTCAATATTGTTTTTAAAAAAAATAAATTTATTATTTAAAATTCTGGAGGTGTCAAAAATTGTGAAGGCCTAAAACACCTCAGCCTTGAACCGATAATAATTAAAATTTGCAATTTGATTTTTCAAATTGCAAAGCTATTTATCTTTGAAATGAATAGAGTTTGTTTACAAGCTCATTATGAAATGTTATTAATTAATTGTTTTCTTTTATGATTTATTATGTATGCATATACACCCAATAGCTAACCTTAATTTCCAATTGAATTGATTTGTAAAAAAATTGGTTCAATAGTTGTATATTTATCTTTCCTTTTATTTACAACTCTTTGTATGACTTAGTATTTATTAACATGTTCGGGTGTGAAGATAATTATCAACAACTTGTCTCAAACAAAAGAAAAGACAAACTGTATAAAAATTTGGCTATACTGCATCAAACTAAATCTTTTTATTAATTAAAGTAAACAATTGGTTTTACAGAATGATACTCCTGTGGTTTAAAGTAAATAAATAATCTTTTAGTATTTATTTTTTATTGTTAAAAAATGAGTGATTTTTCAAATAATTTTTTTTATATGTTTGAACCGGCAAAGAAAAGTGAAAATTTGTTAATCAATTACTCTTGGATTAATGTCATTAATTAACTTCTTAAAATGATACAAAAATATCCGTTTTTTTTATATGATGTGCTAACTAGTTACTCCCCCTATTTTATATTGTTGGGTATTTTTTTAACGTTAAAAATAATTGAACTGTTCAAAATTTTAGAGAAGAGAGTTGTTAGAATTTTTATTTTATTTTTTGTCCCTTATTTACATTTTCTAGGTGATAATTTCAAGAGAGCTAATTATTCATATCTATGATTTTTACTTTAAATTTTGTATGTATATATATATGTAAGAATAATTTGAGAGTAAATAAAAGTGCAAAAATGGGAAGTAGTAATCGATTTATATCCTCTCTTTTTTTTAATAGGTGTGCAATACCTCACAAATTCATTTAATGTAAAATAGAGTGAGTAATTAATACTCACTTGATTGAACTGTATTTATTACTCCCTCCATTTCATATTAAGTTAATTTTTGAGGTATTTTTAATTTTTCAAATTAACTTAATTGTTCGGTTTTCAAGACTATTTTTAAAGTATTCTTCCAATTTTACCCTTCATTAGTTAGTATTGAAATTAGTGATTAAATTAATATTTAGTTATTTTAATCATAAATTTGATAATAATTAGTAAGGGTAAAAATGAAAAACTAGGTTCAATTTATGTCTTAATCTACTTTTCTTAAAGGGTGTGAAACACCTCAAAAATTAACTTGATATGGAATGGAGGGAGTATTTGAACAGCGAAAGTTGACAAAAATTAAGAAAATCTGAAAAACATGGAACTTATCAAATTTTAATTTTTTTAAAACAAAAAAAAGTGTATTGCCAATAAACGTCCTACATGTCTATTGTATTTTAAATTTCTAAAGTAAGGGAAATAACGAAAGTAATAATGCCGCCGCCCAAATGCCTAATTAAGTCCAAATCCAATGGATGAATATAAAACCAAAATTAGCAGTGGGTACCGTACATATATATTAAACGTTATGATATATTCTTTTGTCGTATATGATTTACATGCATATGCATATATGCTTTTATTTGATAAAAAAAATAGGAGTAGTTAGTTGGACCGTATCAGCTTTGAGTATTATTGTTTATTATTAACACATTTAAATGACTGTTTTTTTTAATTTCAATTCATGTGATTTTTTTTTACGAATCTAATCATTTAACGGTAAAGAGAAAAAGTTAAATTATTTTTTTCAATTATGAAAATATGAATTTCTTGTGGGACAGATTAAAAAAAAATATAGCACATAAATTATTATCGATGAATTATTAAAATTTAGAGTTTTAGAATCTTGGGACCAAGAGCTACATTATTTAAGTTTTACCGAGTTGAATATTTTAATGCAAAATATAGATTATAAGCAAAATATTATTTAAATTCAAATAAAATAATAATTTTTTATCGGATTCATTTTTGTCTTTGTATATATATCAGTCAGCTTTTTAAGGATGGTTAATTGAATCTCTTTTTACCAAATAATTATCATATGACTAAACTCCACCAACCAAATTAAAATTGTAGAAGCATATTTATAATTTATTGGTAATAAACTAAAGAAAATCATGAAGGACAAAGCACTTAATTGTTTTTTCCAGGTAATTTGGTATGTGGAATGAAATAAATAAAAATATCATATGAATTGAAATATTTATATGTCTCAGCTTTTAAATTAATAAAAATCTTGTAACTTCGTAAAAATAATAAAAATAAAATTATTATACTTATCTCCTCACACATATTAATAAATAAACTTGGGAAAAGACATAAATTTCCTCCTAAATTTGTGTCGAAAAGTCAGTTACACGCTCAAATTATTGTGATAACTTATTACACACCTAATCTTATTCAAAGTGATATTAATACCCCCTTAGAACGTGCATGACAAAGAGAGTGTCTTCACCTTCTTTAAGGTGCGTGAGAAGAAAAAATTATATGTTAAAATGACGAATTTCAACGCATAGCATTATTTTATTGGTCATATAATTATGTATTATAATTTTAATATATTAATTATTTCATTTTTCTTTTCTTTAATCTTTTTATTGGTGGCCCCAATTTCTTTAAAGCTTTTTCATTTTTCTTTATTTTGAGTTCTTCTTCTTCTTCTTAAGGAATCACTGCATTTGTCGCCATTGATTGTTTGATGGAAGCACATCCAACACTCTACCCATAAAAATGAACTATTAAAAATAGAAAGGGTAGAGAAGATGATGACTTTCATCGAAAAGTCAATAATTTTCAACTTAAAGTTCATGATTTTTTCGTTTGTAAATAAATAATCTTTTAGTATTTATTTTTTATTGTTAAAAAATGAGTGATTTTTCAAATAATTTTTTTTATATGTTTGAACCGGCAAAGAAAAGTGAAAATTTGTTAATCAATTACTCTTGGATTAATGTCATTAATTAACTTCTTAAAATGATACAAAAATATCCGTTTTTTTTATATGATGTGCTAACTAGTTACTCCCCCTATTTTATATTGTTGGGTATTTTTTTAACGTTAAAAATAATTGAACTGTTCAAAATTTTAGAGAAGAGAGTTGTTAGAATTTTTATTTTATTTTTTGTCCCTTATTTACATTTTCTAGGTGATAATTTCAAGAGAGCTAATTATTCATATCTATGATTTTTACTTTAAATTTTGTATGTATATATATATGTAAGAATAATTTGAGAGTAAATAAAAGTGCAAAAATGGGAAGTAGTAATCGATTTATATCCTCTCTTTTTTTTAATAGGTGTGCAATACCTCACAAATTCATTTAATGTAAAATAGAGTGAGTAATTAATACTCACTTGATTGAACTGTATTTATTACTCCCTCCATTTCATATTAAGTTAATTTTTGAGGTATTTTTAATTTTTCAAATTAACTTAATTGTTCGGTTTTCAAGACTATTTTTAAAGTATTCTTCCAATTTTACCCTTCATTAGTTAGTATTGAAATTAGTGATTAAATTAATATTTAGTTATTTTAATCATAAATTTGATAATAATTAGTAAGGGTAAAAATGAAAAACTAGGTTCAATTTATGTCTTAATCTACTTTTCTTAAAGGGTGTGAAACACCTCAAAAATTAACTTGATATGGAATGGAGGGAGTATTTGAACAGCGAAAGTTGACAAAAATTAAGAAAATCTGAAAAACATGGAACTTATCAAATTTTAATTTTTTTAAAACAAAAAAAAGTGTATTGCCAATAAACGTCCTACATGTCTATTGTATTTTAAATTTCTAAAGTAAGGGAAATAACGAAAGTAATAATGCCGCCGCCCAAATGCCTAATTAAGTCCAAATCCAATGGATGAATATAAAACCAAAATTAGCAGTGGGTACCGTACATATATATTAAACGTTATGATATATTCTTTTGTCGTATATGATTTACATGCATATGCATATATGCTTTTATTTGATAAAAAAAATAGGAGTAGTTAGTTGGACCGTATCAGCTTTGAGTATTATTGTTTATTATTAACACATTTAAATGACTGTTTTTTTTAATTTCAATTCATGTGATTTTTTTTTACGAATCTAATCATTTAACGGTAAAGAGAAAAAGTTAAATTATTTTTTTCAATTATGAAAATATGAATTTCTTGTGGGACAGATTAAAAAAAAATATAGCACATAAATTATTATCGATGAATTATTAAAATTTAGAGTTTTAGAATCTTGGGACCAAGAGCTACATTATTTAAGTTTTACCGAGTTGAATATTTTAATGCAAAATATAGATTATAAGCAAAATATTATTTAAATTCAAATAAAATAATAATTTTTTATCGGATTCATTTTTGTCTTTGTATATATATCAGTCAGCTTTTTAAGGATGGTTAATTGAATCTCTTTTTACCAAATAATTATCATATGACTAAACTCCACCAACCAAATTAAAATTGTAGAAGCATATTTATAATTTATTGGTAATAAACTAAAGAAAATCATGAAGGACAAAGCACTTAATTGTTTTTTCCAGGTAATTTGGTATGTGGAATGAAATAAATAAAAATATCATATGAATTGAAATATTTATATGTCTCAGCTTTTAAATTAATAAAAATCTTGTAACTTCGTAAAAATAATAAAAATAAAATTATTATACTTATCTCCTCACACATATTAATAAATAAACTTGGGAAAAGACATAAATTTCCTCCTAAATTTGTGTCGAAAAGTCAGTTACACGCTCAAATTATTGTGATAACTTATTACACACCTAATCTTATTCAAAGTGATATTAATACCCCCTTAGAACGTGCATGACAAAGAGAGTGTCTTCACCTTCTTTAAGGTGCGTGAGAAGAAAAAATTATATGTTAAAATGACGAATTTCAACGCATAGCATTATTTTATTGGTCATATAATTATGTATTATAATTTTAATATATTAATTATTTCATTTTTCTTTTCTTTAATCTTTTTATTGGTGGCCCCAATTTCTTTAAAGCTTTTTCATTTTTCTTTATTTTGAGTTCTTCTTCTTCTTCTTAAGGAATCACTGCATTTGTCGCCATTGATTGTTTGATGGAAGCACATCCAACACTCTACCCATAAAAATGAACTATTAAAAATAGAAAGGGTAGAGAAGATGATGACTTTCATCGAAAAGTCAATAATTTTCAACTTAAAGTTCATGATTTTTTCGTTTGAACTCGCCGGAGGATTCACCGGAGAAGATCACCGAAAAAGATTCATGAGAAAAATAATGATTTCTAATGAAAATTCTATGACATTTATGCATAAAATTCATGATTATATTGTCTAAAATTTTCAAAAGTTCACCGAGGAAAATGATTTCTCAATCTTTGTCTTCTCTATTCTCGCCGGAGAACTACCAATAACCACCACAATATTATTTCTATGTCTCATATCATCAATAGCATATTTGATTAATCAATTACACACACAAAAAATACTGATGAATTACATACATACTTATCAAGATTTTAAAAGAATTTTACATATCTTAAATTTTTTATTTGTTTCATCGGTCGTAATGGTGTTACCCATCGCTTATCACCGCTGCCAACATCTCTATACTTCATAATCGACTTATTGACTCCTATTTTCTCTTCAAGTTTATATCTTTTCCTTCAATTTATGAACAATGGAGAAGAAAGAAGAAATAGATTTTAAAAAGAGATATGTATCGTGAGAGAAGGAAGATGCCCAAGTTTTTAATTTTTTGCAAAAGTTAAAGAAAATATCAAGGAAAAAGGTTTTAAATTTTTTAAATAATATTATTTATGTGTGAAAACGCATGTACAACACCTTTTTTTCACAAAACTGAGTGTGTCTTCGAAAGGGGTATTAATATCACTTTGAACAAGATTAGGTGTGTAATAGGTCGCCACAATTGTTTGAGCGTGCAACTGACTTTTCAGCACAAGTTCAGAGGGGAATTTATACCTTTTCCCAATAAACTTCTTTTAGGGTGTGTTTGGTATGAAGGAAAATGTTTTCTTGGAAAACAAGTTGATTTTTGACTTATTTTCTCATGTTTGGTTGGTGAGTAGAAAAGATTTTTCGGAAAAGATTTTTTGTGTTTGATTTATGAATAAATTTTTTTTTTGAGAAATATCTTTTATTTTTACTAGAGTAGAAAATAATTGTTGAAATTGAAAATATTTTTTAAAAACAAACTAAATTTTTTTTTGGGGGTGGGGGCTGGTAGGGGCGGGG
>NW_006239016.1:24857-34967 GCF_000226075.1 Solanum tuberosum | reverse complement strand
TGGGTGTGGGGTAAAAAAATAAAAATTAGAAATTAGAATATCTTTTAAAAACAATTTTCAATATTTTTTTGGATGGGGTGGAGGGTTAGGGTGAGGGTGGGGTAAAAATATTGAATTTAAAAACAAGCTTTAATTTATTTATTTTGGGGGGTTGATTTGAGGGTAGGAACAAAATAAATTGATTTTTTCAACAAAAAAATAATTGTAATTTGAAGTTGGAAGAGAGTTTTGGAAAATGTTTTCCTTAAGTTTTGAAGGGAAGTCATTTTCCTTAAATTTGAGGAAAAGGAGTTAATTTGGAAAACATTTAATCCAATCAAAAATGAGAAAATTGGAAAAAATTTCCTTCGTACCAAACACATCCTAAATCTTGGTAGTTTGCTATATATCGCCTGGCTGACTAGCGACAAAATGGACGTCGGCGCTCGGTTCCCTCTATTCACGTGGCTTGGCCGACTCCATTCTCCAACTTCTTCTCCAGCCGACAACTTTAAAATAATCCTTTTCCGCAGCGCACCTACTACGTACAATTGAAAATATTAATTAGTTTTTTCCTTTTATTTCCCCCTAATATAAGAGGATGGAGTGAGATAAGTTTTTATGATAATTTAAGAGGTGATCACACTATTTATTATTCTGATAAGTGTTAAATGGATGTGCAATAATGTATGTAGTCGAGGTGTTCTAAATTCTAATGTACGTATCAGTAGATTTTAACCTCATTTTTATATAACTCGATTAATTTGATTTGACACAAATAATTTATTTTTATTATTCAAATCTTTCATAACATTAAAAAAAATAAAAATCAAAAGCTCTGGCCTCCTTTTTTATCTCTCAAAGGGATGAAAGGGCAAATATCTTTGGTGTCCCCTCGAGTCAGGAACTGGACCTCACAATAATTACTAGTCATTCATACATAAAATCGCATGTCTGATCTAAAATTTTAGTTCTTTCATATTTCAATGGTAAAATATATTTTTCATTGAGCTAAATGTTAGGATTTTGCTATGATTTTCTTTTCTTATTTGAAGTTTATTTTTTTCCTTAAAGAAAAGTCAAAGTATTACCATAAATGCTTGAACTTTTTCTGAAAGGAAAATATAATTTTCTTCCATATTTGGTTTATTCTTTTCTTAGAGGAAAAATTTGGAGATCTATAAATTAAAGATCCCTATTCTCATAACATAACACAATAGAATTCACAATACCGTTTTTTAGAGAGTTTTATTTATGGAGAGATTTTCTCTCTACAATTTTTATGTTTTTTATTAGTTTTTTAATTATGTAGACCAATTGGTCATATCATATAATAATATTATGTCTTTTAGTATAGTTTTATGTGTCGTCTAATTTATCATCTTATGATTTGCAATTATAAGCTTCCGCACGATACCCTAATCACTTTCTTAACCCAACACTAAGGTCTAAAATATGTAATAATAATAGAATCTACCATCCAATTATTTCCATTTTACTTAATCTTTCTTTCATGATCACCACATATATTTCCGATTAAGAAATTGAAAATCACTTTCCTTTCTACATGAATTCAATAAGGGTCTGAAAAATATTCCAACTTTGGTCGAATTTACTGTTGCGATACTAAACTTTTCATAAGGACCTATTACCTCCCTAGACTATTTAATACCGTATTTTAAACATATATATTTGCCCACGTGGACATAAAAAATAATGCAAAAATTATAAATAGTAATGTGTCCACGTGGGGCACATATATACCTTTAAAATACACTATTAAAATAGTTCAGGGGGTAAAAATACGGTATTAAATAGTCTAGGGAGGGTAATAGGTCCTCATGAAAGTTTAGTATCGCAATAACAAATTCGACCAAAATTGGATATTTTTCAGACCCTTATCCCTTTTCATTTCATCTGATAAAAATCATTATGAAATAGCACGTGATTGTATGTTGTGGAAAAAGGAAAATAATAAATCAAAACTTATAAGTTATGGTGTATATATACTTACGTTGCAAGTACTCGTTACCCACACTGTCCCAATGGGGATGTGTGTATGATATTATTCCAATGCAAAAATTAGGGTTTGGGCCATAGAACCTAATGTTCTTCACGTGCATCCCACGTGAACTCTATTCCCTACTAAATCATATTGATAGAGACTACTTTATCTTTGGCCCTCACCAAATTATTTCCGCCAAATCAATGGTGAACTCCTTTTTCTTACCAACTACTACAAATATTCACTTTATCGTGTCGATATTTTATTCGCACCGGCCATCAAATTTTATTTTATTTTTAACAAATACGACAAACAAATATGCTCTAATAGTATAAACTAAAATTTATTAATAATTGTTAAGAATTTCCACATCCGAAAAGGGGTGAGAATTTGGTCTTATTATATTGACTTGGACAATTCTCCCTTCATAAGCTAGCTTTTGAGGTTGAGTTAGGCCCAAGATCCATCTTTAAAATAATATACAAATTTTATACATTGACAATGCAACAAGAACAATAATATTTTATATAGTAAATTTTAGGTTTAGCAAACATAAAAATCATATTTGTATGTTATAACTATAGTTTACATAATTGCGCTCCATAACAAATTTTATGTTTGCTATGGAGCATCAGATTTGTATAAATCGCAGACAGACATTCGTTTGTATAAAAGCGCAACGATTGTATGTGTATATCGGTTAGATAATTGTATATATATAACTACTATGTATATGTATCAATGATTGTGCTTGTATATCAGCATAAAATTTGAATTTGTATACAATTGAATCGAAATAAAACATTTGTATATCAAATCTCTCTTTCTCTCGCTTTATACAACACAAATTATAAATTGTAATTTGTATAAAACGAGAAAGAAAGAAAGAAAAAAGACAACTGGTAGGGGAAGATCTGCAATTATATAATTATAAGTGTATAGAATGAAAATATATGTATTTGTATTTGTATATACAATTTTCTCTCGCTTTATACAAATACAAACGCAATTTATACATTTGTGTTTGTATAAAGTGAGAGAGGCGAATAACAAGTGTTTGCTACAGACTACAATAAAATGAAACTATAGTTATAACATTTAATTTGAATTACTCTAATAGTTTATTATTTTATACAATTTTCCCTAATTTATAGGTGAATCTAAAAAGTTAAAGAATATACAAAATTTATTTTATTTTTTATAGAACATAAATATTATTTTTGGTAGACTCTCGAGTCTGGACGTACGTCGCCAATGCATGCTAGTTAAAGAGGGGTGGGCTTTATATTCAGTTTGACAAATGCTTGACCTATAAGAGTAGATGTTTTTTTTTCTTTTATTAATTTTTCCATAAATTTAAGAAAGGGGTCTGAGGTCCACGAAATGAAAGCTCAGACTGTACGGACATGGGGCCGCCATTTAGGCCAAGCTGTTCTAAAGATAACTAACACTGAGCAAATCCACCCGAGGAAGTTGCTCCAATAATAAGTATGGTTCAATTTTACTTTTAAAATTGTAAGTTCAAATAATAAAAAAAATAAAAAATTGAGGAAAAAGCAAACAACAAAAAAAATACAGTAAGCAAAAATAACATAAATCTCCAAAATATAAAGATATTTTAAACGATAAAAACTTACTAGCACAAACACCTACACTCAATTTTATCAATTTAATGTAGGTAAATAATTTAATGAGGTAGAATATATATTAGTTGTCAAGGTAAGTAAGAGATACTTTTATACAAATACATTTACATATCACTTTCTCTGTTTATTTTTATTTATCATATTTAGATTTGACACACTCATATTAAGAAAATAATAATTTATATAGTTACTTTATCACATTATTTTTATTAATTGATGTATAATATTAGGTCTTAAAAATAATTCGGAAAAAAAAGTTATCAATGAAATCCTATTTTTAAAATAGTATATTTTTTGGTAACTACCCTTTCCATTTTAATTGTTTATCCTACTTTTTTTTTTTAAAAAAAATCCGTATATCAAAAGAATGTACATCATTTATTCTTATTAACTGTAAATTTAAGTTTTGTGCAAAAGGCCATAACCTCAGAAAAAAACAGAGAAACTCAACAGACATTGCGTCATCTTGAACTTTATATTCCTTTTTCTTAAATTATTGATTATTGAAAATTGAAGTATGTTTTCTTTATTTCAACTTCAATTATGTATTTTATAGATTAATTGTTTTTATTAATAATTTATGTAGCTAATTGTTGTAAAAAGGGAATGGGGTCAAGAGATGTCGTAATCTGTGAATTAAACAATGTCTAGTCCAAATACCATGAAAAAGGAATTAGTAGTCTTCATTTGATCCTTTCATATCATATCAAATACTGTTTCATTTTACTTGTTTATTTCAATAAATTAAGAGGATTTTTTTTAAATATTATCTTTAATATTAAATAGTTATATGAAATAATAATATTCAAAGTTAATATCATTAATAATATTAATTTAATAAAATACACATCTAATTATTTTTTTAGGAGGTACGCGTGTTACTTCAACATAGACCAAGTACTATGAAACAAAGGAAGTGTATATATTTTATGCTGGCTATATTTTTTTACCTTATTCATTACTTTTAGATGTATACGTTCTAATTCATCCGTTTCATATTAATTGTCTACATTATTATAAATAGCTATCTCAAATTACTTGTCAATATATAAAATTAAGATAAGATTAATTATTATTTTTTTTAAAAGCGTAAATAAGTTTGTAAAGTTAGAAAAAAAGTTTCGGTAAATTAGTAAAATTATCCTTCTTTTTTTTTAAATGATTTCTTGTGTGTAAGAGGAAAATAGACAACTAATATGAGACAGAGAAAAATATTTCTCTTTCTAAACAAATTAAATAGAGTTTGTTTTTGTTTTCTGAAAATTACGAAAACAGCAGTAAGTAGATTCTAATTGTTTGATACCCTCATAGCATAGGAATAGAGCCACACATTTAGTCTCCTCCTATATATATGTGGCATATATAATCACAAAATATATACAAATATAGATAAAAAAAATAGTTTTCTTACAGTCGTTGTTTGCGTATGTAGCATAATCAAGATTCACATGAAAAGTTGCAAATTTGTTATATAATTGATGAAATTAATGGCTAGCTATTTGAAATTCATGAGAATCTTGATGATGCTGCATCAGCAATAAATGACTATTGCAACAAAAAACGATACAGAAAAGATTAGTATGATTCTTGTCAAGAACGGCACGAATCAAGAAATGATTTATTTATTTCTTAGATCAGGAACTTGTAAGTATATATACTTCTAATTAGTTCTTTATTCGTATGAATCTTTTCTTTTTTTGTACTTTTTCATGTTCTTGTAGCTGAATTTCATTGTTGTTAATCTGTTTTTTCAAGTTAGAGCTACTGAATTTAGACTCTCTTAATTTTATCCTTTTTTTTAATATAAAATAATAATAATTAGGCATAAGACTGATTATAATGAGTTTCAAATTAAATATCATTTTAAAAAAAGAAGTGCATATATCTTTGGTTATTCTCTCAGCAGGTACTCATGAAGGAGATCAACAGAGCAGATTCGAGATTTGAAGTTTATGAATTTCTATGATAATCTTAAATTAGTTTGTAATATTAATTGGATTTACAATTAAATATTTGATAAATTTTCAAATATATTGGATCCGTCCATGAGGATAGGTGATTGTTAAATGTTAATATCTTAATCTGATTAAATTCATGTCTTTATATAAGGAGGAAAAGAGCTCAAGGCGTTATTGGAATTTGGATGGACACTACTTATAAGTTAGTATAACCCAAAGTTTTTGCTGGTTAGAAAAGCTATTGGCATTTCTTTTTTAAATTTAAAGAACTGACCTAAGTAGCCGTCCACCCAATTGCTTTAACTAAAAATACGGGCGAATGTATAATATATGTAATTGTGCTGCTAAAAATAAACAGTGAATATTGACTATTTAAACTGAAAGGATCGAGCACATAATTAAGTTTTGCGTTTCCAACTTACTTGGTCTTTTAAGAAGAAGAAGAAGAGAAACAAACTTTTAGAAGCAATTAATTGATGGTAATAGCTTAATTATCGCTAAATATGCTTTTCTAGAGGTGTTTAACACCTTTTGTAAATGTCTCTAAAATTTAAAGCGACAGTGAATCTAATGACAATAAAGACTTTGTTAATGTACATTATTGACGTGAAAAACTATTGATGTTTGTAGTGTCAATTGCTTGTATCATGGAATATTCTTCCAATTGATTTTTTTTTTTTGTTGTTGAGGATGAAAATAAGTCATACATGTATATTTATTTATTTTACTTTTGAGGAGTGCATTGACATATAAATCTTAGATCTTTATCAAACATATTCTAAATTTCTCTCTTATCGGCCGGCTAATTATATTGAACTATATAATTATATTATACCTGTCGCTATACATTTTTAAAGCAAATATTGCAAGCAAAACTAGCCAACAGTTGTTCCAATTCAGTTCAATAATGGTTATGCATCTCATGGAAATATTTGCACATGAAAATTCAGTTCAATAAGAAAATATTGCAAGCCTAATAGACAGTCGATACATATTACATGTCGTAAAAAGATGATCACGATAACAAACTTACTTGCACGGGGTGTTTATATCAAATTATTGCGACTCACTATAATTAAATAATTTAATTGATTTAATATAAATATGAGGCTCGCAATATCATCATTCGCGAAAAATCTATTTTGAAAAAACTTCTCAAGAAAGAGACCTTGAAAGGAAGTTGAAAATTAGTAATCTTAAACTTTTGACTTTGGTTTGTTACATGGGCAAATTTTTAAGGCCAAAGGTAATTAAACTTGAAATTTTGCGGATAAACAAAATTAAAAGTTAAAAATTCAAGATCACTCGTCTGTTAAAGTTAAAAATTCAAGATCACTCGCCTTTAACGTCATAAAAACTTATTTGGCAGGGGAAGAGCCCAATGAGCTACATTTCCAAAAATGCTACTATTACCCTAATTGTGATTATTCTTAATTTGACCTGAGCTTTATGGATTTTTAGAATCTTTGGCTAAAATTAAAGACCTAAATACGGACAATTATCTTCCTGAACAGCTTAACTTCTATACATTGTTCATGTAAAAAAAATAAATCAAGTTACACTCTCAGATTTATTCAAAATAATAAGATAGGTAAACAAGTACAAAATATATTAATATTGTGAACAAAATTACACCATCAATCTATTCTATGTAAATAAAATCTCTCGTTACTAGTTTAACTTCTTTACACCGTCCACCGATATATACTTTTATGTCACAATTCCACGACTTTCTACCTCTTTTGAGAATTAAGCTTTATTTGATAATTAGGCAAATCCTACTTGTATCTTTTTCTAGTAAATTATCGCGTCATCCTTGTTTAAACTGTCGGAATCAAGATTTTCATTAAGAAAACTCAAACTATAAAATATACATGATGGTTAACTTTTCAGCGAAAAAAGTAAATGAATTCGATTCATGTCAATGTCTCAGACTTTTCTTTTAGATTCTTAATCTGTCTTTTTCATTCCACTTGTTGCCAGATATGTATTTATTAGTAATTTGCTTTCCTCCATTGGTATATCACTTTCACTTCACTTTTCAATTAACTCACTCAACTATATATCTAAAATTAGATGCAATTTCCTTCTCTTTCACTTTCCAAATGTCTTTTTTTTTTCTTTTTCTTTCAGCGAAAATATCCTTAAATTCAATGCGTAGTATTAATTTTATTTTTAAACTATTTGACAGTCTTAAAACTATCATTTTATTTGACTAACTAAATTTAAATACACCCCGATTTTACAACATGAGTAAAATACACTCCTAAATTCCTGTCAAGTTTAGAGGTGTTTTTAACACTTTTCTCGACTTTTTATCAAGAGTCTCATACTCCTACAAAATTTTAAAATCACATTTTGAGATCACTTGTTATGCCACGTGACAGAATGCAGATCACAAAGTTCAATTCAATCTTTTCTCTTCTTTTTTTTTCCCACGGAATTTCAGAAAAAAAAACGTACAATCTTGAAAGAACCAAGTGCTAGCTCCACTAATATGTCTCAATTAATAATAATTCCATGTACCACTACAACAAACGTACCTTTCTTTCTTTTCTTTTTTTCTCATAATTTCATGAGTTATTCCTTTGATTTTTTCTGCGTGTATGTTCAATTTGGAGGGGGTGGGGGTGGGGGTCACTCTTATTAAAATCGACAACGTAACAAAGTAGTCGATGCAAAAGGTATCAAAGAGACATTATAATATCTTTTTATTGTCCTTTTGACATTTTACGTCCACATATTGTTAACAACTTTAGAAAAATGAAGGGGAGCTGCAGTAATTAATAGTACTATAGTGGTCCTTTTAAAAGTTTGGTGGTCCATGTGTAAATAAGATTCATGAGGTCCTTATCAAGAAATATCACGCTACTCAAATAAGATCAAACTTAATTTATTTTCTGAGCGCATGAATTGATGGCCAAATTAGAAACACGTACTATCAGGTGCAAGTTGCTTGTTGCTGCATAATAATAATAATAATAATGTGATACATATGACAATTCTCCAAAAAAAAATTAAATTATTCTGGCCGTTTCAAAAATAATATTTACTTTCATTTTTAGTCTGTTTAAAAATGGATGATCCTTTCCTTTTTTAAACATCATTTTAATTTCAAGATTAAAGGAAATTTTGATACATTTGACATAACTTTAATTTAGTACCACAAAATTGAAACGTGTTGTTTATTTTGTTAAAGTTTATGCTAAATCATATATACTATATCATTCTTTTTGAAACGGAAAGACTAGACAGTGACATGTTTCCATTTAAATGGAATAAGCACTAGAATTCTTTTATGGAATGGGTTAGTTTAGTTTTGATGTTACACCGTGGTGAAGTTTGAACTCAGGAAGCAATATTTTAAACGGCAAAATGGAAGTCGTCTGAAACTTAACAAGTGATTGAGGAGTATTTCTTTTATACTTGTGTTCATCCCATGAATGGCAAGACCATCACACTCCTCATCTACTGGGCCTTCCAAGTTCCATCTCTGTGCATTAGTGCCACAAGTTTAGTTAGAAAACAAAATTATGAAGCAGTGTCACGTGACACCCGATGAGCCTTGCTCAATCCGCCCCTGTAATTCCAACTCATGTGTGCATTAAGCAAAACTGAATTATGTAGTATAATGATCATTGAGAGCGAGCACGGAAAGTATAATGGTTTAAATGGTAGACTAAAAGGTTTAAAATATTCAGTTAAAAAACCAAAATGTATGATATCAAATTTGACATACCTCATCCAGAATTCGTTTGGATCCATCATCAATAAGATCCTCATAACTGCACCAGTATCATTGGGCCAAGGGCTGATCCCAAAATGGCCAAATTGCAGATTGATAGGTTTAGCCTTGCCAGTTTGCAGAGGTCCATACATAGGTGTCCTTATTCTGTTCCAAATTGAATGATATAAATTGTGATCGCCATCGACACAACAATAATATACCCAGTGTGATCCGACAAGTGAGGTCTAGGGGGCTTGCCATAGACACTTAATGTGTAAACTGGCCAAGTTTATTCTACTGATCCATCATTATTCAAAAAATCCATCAGTTTCCGAGAACTGCCTAATTACACATTTTGGTGCCTTACTTCTTTTTGTCAGTTGCAATCTTTATTATCATTTGGCTTAATTGCCATTCTTCATTGTGATTACGGGTGGCAGAATGGGTAATTAATATGGGTATTCGCTCATATTTATTCTTTTTAAATGGGTAAAAACGAGTAATACCTATATTACCCATTTAAAAGTGGATAATTAAATGGATAAAATAAGTAAAAAATATGCATTCATACAAACAAAAAAAAAGTGATAAAGAGTGGGATAGTAAGAAAGTCTTTTTTTTTTTTAAAAAAAAAATCTATAAAAAAAATGAAACTTCTTTTTACATTTTTTTTTTGGGATAGGGGGTAGGGGCTAGTAGGGAGTGGGTTGGCAAATTTTTAATTTTTTTTTAAAAAAGAAATTATTGGAAAAAATTTAAAATTTTGTTAATTTTTTTTGGGATGGGGTGTTGAGG
>NW_006239016.1:0-24456 GCF_000226075.1 Solanum tuberosum | reverse complement strand
TGTGGGGGGCTGGTAGGGGTGGGGTGGTAATTTTTTTTATTTTATTTTTTTACATTTTTTTGGGATAGGGGGTAGGGGTGGAGTGAAGTGATAAAAAAAACTTCAATTTATTTTTTATTTTTAAAGTTTTTAACAAGATTTCTATTATAATATGGGTAAATATGGTTACTCATATTATTCATTGGGTAACTCGTTTTTATCAATTTAAAATGTGAGTCGAGTCGAGTAACTTATCCATTTTTATTTAACTCGTGTTTTAATCGACTCCTATTCGACTCGACTCGCTCGTTTGCCACTCCATCAACGTTGCTGAGAACGTTGAGTGCATGTAATGGTTGTCCGTTGTGTTTCCTGGCAGAATGTGTAGTGGTTAACCATTACCATTATTTCTCTGAAATCTCATTATTCTTCCTCCATTCTTGTAACTTGTGTAAATTCTAACCCATTTATCTCATCTATTTACTACTCATTATCTTCCTATTCATTGCTAAGAAGAATTCCTTAATTATAAATAGTGGTGGTCTTCATTTATACTGAGTACAAGAAAATAGAGAGTGCATAAAAATTAGTCAAAAAGAGAGTTCTCATTTGTTAAAGGGAGGTGTTTAATTTTTTTTTGTGGAGTTTTGGACTCAACTATTATTCAGAGTTTATTGAGTTTTACTTTGTGATTAGACTATTGTATCGTGGAGGGATCAAGTTGAAAGGGCTATTATTGGAACGGTGAAAAGATTTGCTGCGATGAATATGAATTTCGTTAAAAAGAACCAGATATCCACACCTCAACCTAAAGTAATTTTATTTTCGATTGTGATTTGTAATCTCATAATTTTCACTTTAACACCTCTGAATCAGTTGAAACATCCCCTTAGAGCCCACACTGTTGGCAGCACACTGTTTCTGGTATTCCTTGTCAACGTGATTGGATCATCATAAAGGTATTCTCCTGCCAAGCACCTCCGATCCGTATACAGCTGAAAAGTGTGGCATGGATGGCTGACACACTTTTATCAACATTTGTATTGTTAATCTTTGGAATCAAATGCTTGTTACGTTAGTTCGATTACACTGATATTGTTCCGAATATGTTTTTTTGTTTTTGCAGGATTTAGAGTCATCAGTCAGGTACTTTGCAAACCGTTCTAAATGTTTCAAATATATAAATTATATTTTTTTAAAATTAAAATGTTCTAACTCACAATTAAAATTAAACTATTTGACTATTTGGAATTCGAATGATGTAACATAAAAATATATTAAGAAAATAGTGGATTTATGAAATAAGTAATTGTTATTTTTTTGACAACTAAAATAATACAGTAATTTTTCCATGCATTAAAAGTTGGAGTATTTCATTTATCCACTCAGTAGTTATAAAGGAGTAAAATGATCAATTTTCTGACCTAGCGCGAATTAAGGATATTCCAAGCCTCAGACTGCACACAAACTGTTTGATGATTTGTTTCAAAGAGCCTCACATTCAAATAGTACCTCTTAATTGTTCTTTATCTGTTCGTGTTCAACAAAATCGTTAAGTGAGTTCAGTTAACCGCATTCTGAGTTATTATTTTCTGACTTATTATCATTTGAACGTTATCTACAGGTGTAAGCTGGTACCCTGCCTGCTTTACCACATTGAAGACGAATTGTCTATTGTTTGTGGAAGATGCTTATAAAACGTCTCTTTTCATCTTCACATGCCTTTTCCTCGTCCTCCGCTTCTTTGAATTTGCTTAAAATCGGAAGCGTTTTGAAGCAAGCTAGGACATTTACAGATGATGATGTTCTTGGGTATTCTAAACTGACCCATGACGCCAATCCATTGCACTTTGATGCTGAATGCGCCAAGAATGCTGGTTTCAGTGACTGCCTTGTTCCTGGGATGCTTGTTGCTTCCTTATTTCCCAGGATTATTGCTGCCCATTTTGTAAGTTTTTTGATTGTTTAGTCTAGAGGTTGGTTGATGTATATAATCTGTTAAACTACAATGTTCATCTATTCGTGTATCTAATCGAAATCCAAAACTTAATGATAAAGATAAACATGTTTTTAACATTTTGATTATTTAAAGGTCAAGTAGAAGTAATAAGTGTTAATTGTTCATGTCGAAAAGAAGGTACTAACCTACTGAAACTAGTTAACCTATGCAGGTAGCTTAACGATCTTTAAACTTTTTTGTGTATATAGCTTAAATAAACTAGCTAAATATGCATACTGTTGAATGGGAAAGGTGTTATGTAGGTCTAGTTTTATGTTGAACAATCGGTTAGTGTAAATCTAACTATTGTCATTTGGTAATTTCTCCAGCCAGGAGCTATATATGTTTCACAAACCTTGCACTTCAAATTACCTGTTTATATAGGAGACGAGATCATTGCTGAGGTACAGGCAGTAAGCATCAGACAAATCAAAAACAAGTACATGTAAGTTGTACCTCTTGGCTGAAGATTGATACCGACATAAAGTATGTATTTTGTAGCTCCTAATTGTGTTGCTCTTTCTGGTTCAGCGCAAAACTGTCAACAAAATGTATCAAATGCGATGGTCCTCTGGTTATAGATGGTGAAGCAACAGCAATGTTACCATCTCTGGTCATGGAACCACCAAACTTGGCAGTTACTTCCAGCTAATCGGTAACATCTTTGCTTGTCAGCTAAAACATTCTAGAGCTGCACGAGCTTCTCTTAAGAGAAATACGAAGGGAATATCCCTGACTATTGCCAATCCTGGATCATTTGCATCGACAAGTTCTACAGCATAGATGTCATTCAGTTCAAAGTCTTCAAGTTTTCGTAGTAATTAGCAAATGCTCATACTTTGTTCTTACTGATCGATGTTACATTTGACTCTGGTACTTGCTGCCCAACAATGTCCTTGCACTAAAACTTTGTCATTTGACCGTGAAAGCTTTGAGGTGTAAAATCTTTATGGAGTCTTGAATTTCAATTCCTTTTGACTCCATTAATAGAGATATATTCTGCATAATCGTTACTTAATCATATTAATTAACATGTATTTATCATTTAATTATGTCTAATTAACAGCAAATAGAAAAAAAATGACACAGTTAGCAATACATGTCTTGCACACTTTTTAACAAATCACTTGCACAGGTGATCAGCTTGAAATTTTGAAGCTCCTGCCTACTAACTTTTTCTTCCAAACTCTAAATTCCCTTCATCTCCTGTACTGTCAATGATCAAACAAGAAAACCACAGAAGAAACAGTTCATAAACTCCACAGAAAGGCACGTGAATAACTAAAGACTATTAATCTTAGAGGGAATAAGTTTACAGCTAATCCCACTACCAATGTACTTTTTATCTTAACTCACATTACAACTAGAGAACTAGTTGAAAATAACACGGCCTTCTCTTTTAGTCCTTGAAGCATGATCAACACTCATCTTTGTCCTAAGTACCTGACTACTACTGTATAATTATTGGTTACATCATGGGAAGTCCTTGTGGAGGAGCAAATGCTGGTGCATTAGGCATTTTTTTGTCCACGACAATTGCTTGAGTAGTGAGAACCATTCCTGCAACTGACGCTGCATTCTGCAAGGCACATCTTGTTACCATGGCTGGGTCGATGACACCAGCTTCTACTAAATCCTCATACTTGTCAGTCATTGCATTGTAACCCATCCTCCATTTGCTAGCCTTTATCTTCTCCACTACTACTTCCCCTTCAACCCCAGCATTCTGAGCTATCAAAGATGCCGGAGCTACTAATGCCTGCAATCACAATTAAACTTTACAAAAAGAACAAAGAAAAAGAAGAAGAAACAAGAAACTTAAATTGTTTTTGGTAAGAGATTCATCCAAATGCACACTGTTAAACAGGATTTCAATAGTTACAAACTATTCCTTTTGCACATGATTTTTGTTCAATTAGCAACCATAATAAAGGACAAGAAAATTCTAAGATAAAGAAAGAAAATGATATGCTACTATATATGCAGCAAGTGTTCTGTACATTCATGTCTAATTGCGCGTTATCCTGTGTTGTCACTGCTTTCCCGTTCCAAAATTCAAATGATACCACCCGAAGTCATCATCTGTTGTTCAGTGTATGTTTCCAAATTAGATTATGTCCTAGAAGTTAGCTCATGCCCTAACACATTGCAAGTTCTTGATCCTTCCACCAACAGATAGTGAGTTGGTTAGAAGTTAGCTACTCCTCTCAATATTAGCATTACAGTACTATCCATTTGCTATAGAAAAGTTGCTAAAGCCTACTAAGTCAAGTGATACTGTTCAGTTGATTCTCTAGCACAGATGACGAAAAACCCGAATTTCTCCAATCAAACAGATTATGACCTGAACTTCTGCAGTACGGTTATTAGCTCACCAATAAATTATATTGGAAATGGTTACATTACCATAAAAGACTTACCAAGGTGCCATAATAATAATTTAATAGGTAGCATACTCGCAAAAATAAAACAAATAACGAGAGAACTTCTAGATTGAAGTAACTTGGACATTTGTTTACCTTCTGCACAATGTCAGCGCCCAACTTCTCATCAGGATCTTCAAGATTGTCCTTAATGGCAGGGACATTATTTGATAGATGAACCAACGCAGCACCACCACCAGGTACGATTCCCTCTTCAATTGCAGCAAAAGTTGCATTTTTTGCATCCTCAATTCTAAGCTTGCGGTCCTCAAGCTCAGCTTCTGTTGCAGCACCAACCTTTATGACAGCAACACCTCCAGACAACTTTGCAATTCTCT
Source organism: Solanum tuberosum (assembly GCF_000226075.1). Lineage (NCBI taxonomy): Eukaryota > Viridiplantae > Streptophyta > Magnoliopsida > Solanales > Solanaceae > Solanum > Solanum tuberosum. Next base: position 19,717 of record NW_006239016.1, on the reverse strand, counting down.
CAGAAAGTTTCTCGGAGTCAGACACTGATTCTGACTTGTCCAACTCCTTTTTAATCTGAGAAATCCTAGCCTGTATCTCGTCCTTCGACACATCATCAGCAAGGATGGTTGTTGAGTCCTTGGTGATAGTCACCTTTCTAGCAAAACCAAGTGCTTCGACCGGGGTATTCTCAACCGGCATACACAAATCAGCTGCCTGGTACTCGGCTCCTGCAAGTATACACAACCAGTACTTCAGGAAATGTTCCCTTGTGAGGTAGATGCATTTGAGACTAGAGACACGATGCTTGATAAAATAATTCAGACCACTATCAAAGAAAAGCAGATAGGATAATAGCACTAAGGGGATTCGCTTAAAACAGAATTGCTAAATAAACTGCAAAATTTATAAATTCAAGGAGAGTAAAACTACACATTATCTAAGAATTCTACTGGCTTAACATCCCACCAGCATCAGGTATAACTTCTTCCCCCTTTCCTCCTCAAACTCACATCCAAAATAGAAAATAAAAGAGGAAAATAAAAAACATTTTTTGAAGACCATGTACTATGGTTCCTCCATTAATATAGTTCAATAATATGCTTTCACTTTCTTTTTTTACTTTTTAAGATTATTCTGAAAGACACCTAATCATACCAGAATGATGCTAACATTTACAACTGAACATCTCCGTTGGACAAATGCCTTCAATATATGCCTGACAAAACACAGACAGCTTCCAAACAAGTTTACTCTAACCAATATACTATTATCACTTTGTGGGAAGTGGTACAATTAGGTCAGGCAAGTTCAACCACCTGTTACAATGGCAATATCTTGAAGAAGAGCCTTCCTCCTTTGACCAAAACCAGGTGCTCTGATGGCAGCAACATTCAGTATACCTCGCAGCTTGTTCACAATAAGAGTAGCTAAAGCTTCTCCAGTTACTTCTCCAGCAATAATGAGTAGAGGGGCTCGTAATTGAGTTGCCTTCTCCAAGAGGGGCATAATATCCTTGATTGCTGAAATATCGTAATCTGTAACCAACACTCGAGCATTCTCAAATTCAACAACTAGTTTCTCCTGATTGGTGATGAATTGTGGGGAAATATATCCCTTATCAATCTGCAAACGACGGAGCAAAATTTGCGTTAACATATATTACAGGCAGTGCAAGAACCATAGTGGGGTTCGTGGGTTCAGAAGAAATACAGAACCCACAGTTTCTGTCTCAAACCCCATGTATATACATGATAACCAAGTATTACTTAGAGTTGGATATATATGTTGTAACCCTCATTCTCAACTCAGAACCCACGACATCTAAACTTTGGATCTCCAACTGATTACAGTTGAACTACCAACCAAATAGAAAAACGAACTGTGGAGAATACATTCTCGTCTAAGTAGGTACATACCTCCATCCCTTCTTCAACACGAACAGTGGTTTCAAAGGAAGAGGATGACTCAATCGATAGAACACCATCAGGACCAACTTTGTCAATTGCATCAGCAATCATGGTTCCGATCTCATCATCATTTCCAGCAGAGATAGAAGCAATAGCTGGTGGGAAGACAATTATTTGCAAAATACTTATTGCAATCCATTGTAGCAGTAACAAAAGAAGGAAAATTAATTACCTTTGATGTCATCACGACCTTTAACAGGCCTAGCCCTCCTTTCTAGCATTGCAACCAAAGCATTTACAGTTTTGTCAATGCCCCTCTTCAGAGAGACTGGATTTGCACCAGATGTAACACTTAAAAGACCATGCTTAATGATTTCCCGGGCAAGAACGGATGCAGTTGTTGTCCCGTCACCAGCAGCATCATTGGTTAGGCTTGCAACCTTCACCATAAATTCCGAAGTTTCAGTACACCAATCAAGGAATATGATAAATGTGATGATCGTTCTTTTACTATCTTTCTTTAGAAAATTAACCAGATACAGGACAAATTCAACAATGATCTTCACGGAAGAAAATAACCAACCTCTCTGATAAGGGTGGCGCCTGCATTTTCCATGGCATCAGCTAGCTCTATGGCACGAGCAATCGTGACCCCATCGTTAACTACTTTCGGGGTATCATAGTCGTCTAAAACCACATTCCTCCCTATAGAAAAGTAACAGGTCATCAAGAGTTCATGTGAAACAAGCATTACAAAAGCATCATAACAGAGCTGATCAAATAAATGGCTGATTTTAAAAACACAACTGGTATAGCATGAAACCCACAGGATAAGTTGATTGCAGCAATGCTGGAGGAGGAAAATCAATTCTGGCTTCAAAAGGAAAGTCTCTTTTGATGAAGAAATGGAAATCTTACCTTGTTATAATTTGGTAATGTCATATTTCTCTGTGCTTTCACACAGGAAGGATGACAAACACATAACATTGTTACATCTGCAAAATGTCTCATGTTTAAAGTCTTCGCCTCCAAGAGAGGGAAAATAACTTTCCTTACAATTATCTCAACTTTAAACTTCATATGTACTTGTTTCAACTAACACTAAGACATGGAGTATTATTAATCTCTAATACTCAAAAATTGCATCAAGCACTCTCCGATTTGCTACGTATTATGATTAATCTTGACTATTGCTTTTTCCTAACCAAACACCACTGAGAAATGACTTCACTCATAGCAAAGACACTCTACATCAAAAAAAAGAAAAAAGAACTTCCATTGATCTGGAAGATGAAGCTTAGGAAACATACCCTTAGGACCAAGAGTGAGACCGACAACATTAACGAGCTTATCAATTCCTGCTTGAAGGGCAGCTCTTGATTTCTGGTCAAATGCAATATCTTTAGCATTTGCCCTTACTACTAATCGGCTCTTTGAAGCCTTATTGTTGAATTTCTGTCTCTGCAATTGATTCACCCTTCTTTCTTTCAACCCCACCTTCATTTAACACCCAATAGACCAAAAAAACAGTTAAAGATCACAACTTTAAGCAGATCCCAACAAATAAGAAAAATATCTTAAGATTCCAACAATATCTTAAAATAAGAAAAATATCTTATGAATGTACCTGTTTAGAGGAAGAAAGAAGAATAGAGGCAGTGGAGATCCCATTTGCAGAAGCCATTATCAGAAGAAACTGTATACTGAAAGAGGGTTTAAGCAGCTGCAATGATATTCTTCTACTATGAGTAAAAGGGGAGTAGGTGGAAGTATTAAGGTTCGTAGCAAAAATAATACTATTTGAAAATGGAATATTATTTGAGAATTTAAGTTATACATTTTCTTTTTCGAGGAGTTGCTAGGATAGTAAACATTATAAGCGGAGATACATTATATATAAAAGGTAAACTTTTAATTTAATAAATATATATATAAATATTGATATTTTTGGACACAAGCTGAATGTTCGGTTTAGAAGTTGTGATTTCAAAAAACTAAGGAAACAAAAAGAGGAAACTCCAGAGAGGGTAAAAGAAATTTTTTTTTTCTCTTTTTAAGCAAATTCATTTGACACACAAATGTTTAGTGTTAGATAAGTTTATTTCAAAATGCATTTTATTTTTAAAAACAAAAACAAAATTAAACCCACTTCTTAAACGGGCTATGAATCTCTTTTTTTAATTGACCAAATGTTACACTAGTTGTTTTTTTTTAAAAAAATAATTCAAAATTAACCAAAAAAATAAAAAAAAATTATATTGCAATTATTTTTGCTTTTGGTTTCTAACGGTTGTCATGAAAAACGTGCGTTAATTATGAAAACGAGGAGTGCATTAAATTGCGTTACAGTTGACAGAATTCACACGCACACAAGTTTTTTTTTTAAGGATTGTGGTGAGGTAGTAAGTACTCTTTCATTCTTATTCAAGAGGTCTCGATCCGCCCCCATGGGTACAAAATCGCCTTTGTTAGGGAGTGTTTTCTCCCGATGTGGGACTTTTCGACGCGAATCCAGATTTAGTCGGGTTTCAATGTGGGTACCAGACACCGGGTGAAAAACCCAAAAAAGAAAGTATTATTTTTAAAATAACAATTAAATTGAAATAATTTTTTTTAATAACAATATATATTTTAAGACAAACGCCTCTTAACAAAGATATCAGATTATTTTCATTATAACAAATTGAAGTAGTAAAAGTTGATTACAAAAACGTACAGTAATAAATAATTTATTCTTTTTATTTTTAATTTTGTTGAGAAAGAAATCGTATATATATTATCTCCAATTTTAAAAGACAGTTAGGCGCAAAATTCGAACTCGGCCAGTTTGTCCCTTTCCTATATCACCTCCCCGCCGTTTCTTTTCCCCAAAATAAACCACTTTCCATTTTATCAAACTAAACTTTCCAATTTTGATTTTTTAAAAAAATTTACACAAAAATTGTAGAGTTATTATTTGAATTGATGGTCCTTTTTATGAAAAATGTGTAGACGAAAACAATGGAATTCCAACAATGTCAGCTTTATCTGCTTTGCGATTTTGGTTTCCATGGCGAATTTGGGTGCTGGGCAGCAAACTACCGGCAACAATTCCATGGGAATGCAGCTTCTCAAGGGAGCTCTCGCATCACGCGTCAAAAATTTGACCACCACTATGACCAAAAATATGAAAGGACAATTGGATTTTTGCATCGAAAATGTGTAAGTCATTATTTTCGTTATAAATGAACGTAACTTTTTGTTCATTAGGGATTCATAGGATCATGGTAATTCTCTTTTAATGCTACATTAGGGGATTGGGGATGGGGAAATTGGTTGGGGGATTAAATTGAACCCGCACTAAGGTGAAGGTTCAGATAGTCAAACAACTGAACTAATTTAGATACATTAGTTGTGGCCGGCTATATGAATTCTTAATACTTATATTTTTTTGTCAATACTGATTTATTTTTTTTAATCATAGTAGCTGAGATAATAATGATGTGATGCATATGTAGTGTCACAAAGAGGTTCTTCTGCTCCTCTGTTATTAACAAGGAAAAACATACCGAATGAGTAAAGACAGCTGTGATTCTACCAATATTCTTGTAGTATAGGGGAATGGAATTGTTTTTCTTCTCCTAAAATTTGTGGTGTTTGGCTTTGATGATTCAAATATATGGAAGGTTACGATTTGGTCTTAGTCGATAACATTTGATTATGTTACAGAGACGCTGAGTGGGATGCTGCTTTCAATTTCTCCGATAACTCAGATTATTTGCAAGGGTGTCTTAAACAGACAAAAGGTACGAGGTGCTGGATAGATTTCTCTGAGATACTTATCTTTTCCACTTTGAAATCCGCTTCTCTATCTGGATTACCTTTAAAACCTTGCAGAATGATGTTACTATATAGAATTATAGTTTCTGATTGATGACCAAGTAGGTACATAATATACCTTGTCTTTTTTTGGTAATTTGAATAATAGATTCACTTTTTCGTGACTAATCATCACTTTCTGCGATGCAATAGAGCTGTTAGTGGTATTAAAGCTCCTTTCTGGTCTTTCTGTCTTTATATTCATAATGTCTTTGGTGGCCTGATAGGGGATGTTCAGCAGCGATTGTGTACTGCATCAGAAATAAAGTTCTACTCTGTTAGTTTACTGGAAGCAACGGATGAAAGTGGCGTTGCAAAAAGTTCCCATTACCTGAGACCAAACAGGAACTGTAATCTAACATCATGGAATTCTGGATGTGAGCCAGGATGGGCTTGTAGTGCTGGAAAAGACACAAAAGTCGACTTTGAAAATGAGAAGGAGATTCCATCTAGAGTTCTAGATTGTCAATCTTGTTGTGAAGGCTTCTACTGTCCTTATGGTCTGACCTGCATGATACGTAAGTATCTGGATTCTGGAAGTTAACAATGACTAACAAGCTTACAGTTGCTGAAAAATTGTTTGTTATCCGGAGTAATTATTTATCTCAAATCAGTTGATAAGCAAACAAAATTATAGAATAGCTCAAAAAATTCAATTGTTTTTTATTGAGCTGCTTGGGTTCATTTGCAGCAAGCTGTGATTTTTGTTAGACCTTTCTGATTATTCTTATCCTTTACCTTTTATTCATTTGTTTGTTTTGGTTTTCCAATTATTTCGCTCAAAGCATTTGATAGCAAACCACAACCTAGTATTGCTTAAAAGACAAGCCCATATATGCATATATTCAGTTTTCATCTTGAGCTGCTTTCTGCATTTGTTTGCTCTAACAATTAATCAGAATCTCTGAAATTTAGTATACTTTTTGATTATTCTTCTTCTTTCCCTCTTGTTGATTTGTTTTTTTTGGTTTTCCTTTTCTTCCCTTGAAGCCTGCCCGATGGGTGCTTATTGCCCTCATGCAAAACTCAACACGACCACTGGTGTATGTGATCCGTAAGTTTTGTATTTCCTGCAGGAGTTGTTGTAATTATTATTACTATTATTATTATTATTCTTTTTACCTAGACAAACATATATTCACTTTCTTGACCTGATAATACTGCCTGAAAATTTGCAGCTACCGCTATCAACTTCCTAATGGAATGGACAATCATACTTGTGGTGGAGCAGATGTGTGGGCTGATTTTGTGAGTGCTACTGAACTTTTTTGTTCGGCAGGATTTTACTGTCCATCAACTGTCCAGAAGAATCCTTGCACTAAAGGGTATTTATTTTTCTCCCAAAAAGTAGCTCATTTGCTTTTATCCTGCAAGTTTAGGCAGCGGAAATGCATATCCAAGGGGGGTCACCGGGTTCACGTGAACCCATGCTCCCCTCCCGAGATCATATATAGTAGTGTTATATATTGAAATATAAATGTGTGAACCCACACTCGGAGTATAATATATTGCGATGATGGTTGGGTGCACCTCTCTACGTGAGGTTAGAAATTTGAATTTTATATTTTTCTTTCTAAAATAACACCTCTCTAAGAGGTTATTGGTAGAATTTTTGGAATTTTAATTAACTCCTATATATGTATAAATTAATTTTGGACCTATAATATTAAAATTTTTAACGGTTTTCAGTAATAAGAACCTAAATGTCGAACCGATCAAATTTATATCTTAGATCATCCTTTTTGTATTAGTGCACGCATTATCTCGAAATCCTGGATACGCCTCTGAGCGAAATGCAGGATGTATTCTGATGCATTTTGTGCATCTTTTTGCTCATAATCATAAGCTCATGCTAATCCCGTTTACTCACCTACAACTAATTTATGTGTTTTTCAGACATTACTGCAGAGCTGGTTCAACAGAACAAACAAGTAAGTCTATATATTAGATAACAGTCAGCTGTATTTCAGTATAGAGTTTTTTATCATCTTTTTGGTTACTTATTTATATATGAATGTCAGAAAATGAATCAAGTTTGATGCTTCTAAACATATAGTACCGGTGAAAACCACTTGTCAAATCTCTTCCCATTTGTTGTCTCATTTCACAACATATTTCTGATTAAAAAGAAGAACAAAAACATACCGATATTGTTGAGGAGTGCATGTGCAGCTTGTTAGCTCCAACTGAAATACAGTTGGAGGAATTCTTGGATACTCAGTTACAAATTAGGCATGCTGTCATCTCAATAATGGTCTTTCCTTAATCTGCTGTCTACCATTGCAATAAAATCAAATAAATTGAAGGTACAATAATAATGGCTGGAAAGATCTAGGGCATGTCACGATGGTGAAAAAAATTTGATCTGCTTTGCACATTGTAACAACTTGCTTCAAATTTCTTTCTTCTAAGAGAATGGTTTATCTGAGTTCCTTGTGCGGTTGTGGGGGTGAGACTATCTTCTTATTGACGTGCTTTAAAGTATATTATTTTAACTTTAAGACAATTCTACATGTTTTTGCTGCTGCATATCCAGTTGACAAATGGATGTATATTAAGTAAGAATCTTTGCATGTGCTATTTTGTTACATGAACATGCCAAATGATAAAAAATGCATAACAGTTGTTATTCACACGCAGGCTGCTATAGATTTGCAACTTGTGAACGTCAGACAGCAAACCAAAATATCACTTTTTATGGTCTTATGTTTTTTGTAAGTCATCATCTCATTCTTAAGTTATGCAGTCAGTGACTATCCAAGATAATTGTTGTGCTTGTGAAAATATTGCTCTTGAGTTGGTTAGCATTGCATGGCTATGCATGTTTTTTTATTTGTTAGGCTTGAAGAGGAAGGAAGAAAGTGAGAAGTGATTAAGAGGGAAGAGATGGATGAATTTCTTTCATGTCGTGGATGCAGAACTAATAGAAAGAGAACCCATTTCCTTTGAGACGAGGGAGGAGTGGAAACGGGATATTGTATCTTTGCTCTCAGGCTAACCATTTCCTTTTAGAAAAGGGAATAGGGGAAGGGAAGATCAAGATATTCCATCTATCCATCTTTCGTTTAGCTTACTATTTATCTTCATGAGCAGGAGAAAAGGGGAGAGATTCAACTGGACATAATTTGATATCCTTCTATCCCAATTAAAGTGGATAGTTGAAGCACTAAAACCACACAAACAACCAGGAAACATGGTCCCAATATGATACATCTTACAAAATTTGGTACATATTTCATTATAACACTGACATTCAGACTACATCAACTGAACCATGTGAATATAGAGTTGTTTGGGCCTGGTAATATGCAATGGATGTCTATTTTGTAATTTGGAAGTTGTGTTTATGGAATGTCGCAACGTTCTCTTAAGTAATTATCGTACAGATTCTCCTTTTATCTGAAAAAAATGTTGCATCCTCAGATTTGCATACATTTTCATTCTGTAGAGATATTAGATTTCTAATGTAGATGGTTTTCTGTTCAAGCATTTAGCTACAATTAAAGATGCACATATTTATTATTTATACAGACGTAAGATTCAGATTTTACACAAATTTCTCAACTGGTTTTTTCATTTTTCTATAGGGTGCAATCATGCTTGTACTTCTTATTATATACAACTGTTCTGACCAAGTTCTGAGCAGTAGAGAAAGAAAACAAGCCAAGTCCAGAGAAGCCGGTGCAAGAAGTGCAAGGGAAAGTGCTCAGGCACAAAACAAATGGAAATCTAACCTTGCTAGCATGGGGTCTCAATTGTCAAAGACATTCTCCCGTAGAAAGTCAACAAGGCAGGACATGCAGAAGGATAGTGATCCAAGTAGACCTGGTAAGGATTCTGGCTTGCCCTTGCCCCCAGGTATGTCTCAGGCAAAAGCAAAGAAGCAACACAACCTCAAGAAGATGATCAATGAATCTGAAGACAGCCAGCCTGATAGTGAAGGTTCCAACATTGAAACTGGGGATAAAAAGTTCAAAAAGGACAAGGGTAAACAATTACATTCAAGGACTCAAATTTTTAGATATGCATATGGACAAATCGAGAAAGAAAAAGCTATGCAGGAGCAGAACAAAGATATGACGTTTTCTGGAGTAATCAACATGGCAAGTGAGTTTGAGATACGGCCCAGGCCTCCTATTGAGATTCACTTTAAAGATTTGACACTTACTTTGAAGGGGAAAAACAAGCATCTGTTGAGGTGTGTAACAGGGACATTATCACCTGGCCGTGTTTCTGCTGTTATGGGTCCATCTGGCGCTGGAAAGACAACATTTCTATCTGCATTGACTGGAAAAGCTGCAGCAGGGTGTACTACAACTGGTTCGATTCTCATAAATGGAAAGTCTGACTCTATTCAGTCTTACAAGAGAGTTATTGGCTATGTTCCTCAAGATGATATAGTGCATGGAAATTTGACAGTGGAGGAGAATCTTTGGTTTAGTGCTCGGTGCAGGTATGCCACGATAAGCTTTGTTACTATTTACCTAAAGTTTAGTTATTGCTGACTCAATATCTTGCAAAAATCCATATTTTCTAAACGTAAAGCAGTCCTCAATTTCAAGCTGAATTGTGAATTTTTAACTTCTATGAATAGTTTGAAACAAAAAAAGAAGTACCTCTTTTTGTTATCTGGAAAAGAGTTCTTTCTTGCAGTTTAGCTTTCTAGTTTGCAACTAGTAGCTTCACATTTATTCTTATCTGCTCGTCAATGTTGAATCGTTCTTCTAGATTGGCTGCTGATTTGGCAAAACCAGAAAAGGTTTTAGTTGTTGAAAGAGTCATAGAGTCCCTCGGGTTGCAACAGGTGAGAGATTCTCTTGTGGGGACAGTGGAGAAGCGAGGCATCTCTGGAGGCCAGAGGAAGCGAGTAAATGTTGGGCTTGAAATGGTTATAGAACCTTCTTTGTTAATTTTAGATGAACCCACTTCTGGTCTGGATAGCTCTTCATCTCAGTTATTGCTTAGAGCACTTCGTCGTGAAGCTCTTGAAGGAGTGAATATATGCATGGTGGTTCATCAACCAAGGTATTGTTTGCAATCATAGTTTCTTCTCTTCGATCTCCCTATCAAAATGCTATTTGTTTGCAGTAGTAATAGAATAAATTATATTTAGCTATATATCATAACAGATAGCTGTTTGTTAATTGCTGATTGTTGTCCTTGATTTATTAGATTAATTGTGTTAGCCAATGTTATATTCTCCTTGCAGTAAATGACAGAAAATCTCTTGTTTCAGCTATACTTTGTTTAGGATGTTTGACGATTTTATACTTCTAGCCAAGGGTGGCCTTACAGCATACCATGGACCAGTGTCAAAAGTTGAAGAGTACTTTTCAGGAATTGGAATCAACATCCCAGATCGTGTTAATCCTCCAGATCACTTCATTGATATTTTAGAGGGAATTTATAAACTTCCAGCAAGTATAGGAGTAAGCTATAAAGATCTTCCTCTTAAATGGATGCTTCATAATGGTTACCAAGTACCACCAGACATGCTAGGTCCTTCGGGATCAGCAGCTTCTTCGGCTGGTGATAATTCATCTCATGGAGGAAGTTTGGCAGCTGTTGGTACTGAACAATCTTTTGTCGGAGAGCTGTGGTCGGATCTCAAATCCAATGTTGTACAGAATAAGGACCATATACAGCACAGACTTTTGCCGTCAAAGGACTTGTCGAACCGAAAAACAGCTGGTTACCTCCTCCAATATAGATATTTCCTTGGAAGGTACGACTGGCTCCTTTCATTTCCAATAGTATACTTTTTATTTATTCATTGATATGTGCTAACTGTCAATTTTCTGCTGAATGCCTCTCAAATTGAGTAAGTCTTTCCATTAAATAGAGAGTAAAAAGATTACACATCCCTAAAGATCTGTCATTCCTATCCCTAAAGATTAGTTATTCTATCTCTATAAATCTATTATTCAATCCCTCTAAATCTGCTATGCTATCCCTTCAAATCAGCTATTCTATCACAATATTTATTTCTCTGATCCTACGACAAATCTATATAATAATACTAATTTATATAGCACTATATAATTACATTAATATATACAATTATTCTCATGCTAACACTAGCAAGTCATTTATTTTGTTCGTTCTTCAATTCCTGTGTTAGAATATTTTGAATCTGTCCATTTTGCTTTCCCATAGTTAAGACTAAACACATTTATATAGTAGCTAACATGCCCAAGAGCCTGACAAGCAGATTTGTGCTAGTATGTTCTTTGCTTTATGAATATTTCAAGTTAGTCTGTGATATTCCATGAATGCCATCTACCAACAATTTAGTATTGTATATTAATCAGACTCGGCAAGCAGCGACTGCGGGAAGCGAGGATACAATCGGTTGATTATCTTATACTATTACTTGCTGGGATCTGTTTAGGAACAATTGCTAAAGTGAGCGATGAAAGCTTTGGAGCACAGGGTTACCTTTACACAGTCATTGCAGTTTGTAAGTTAAAACTTTAAAACAGCTGATATATGTAGTCTTATTTTACTGTGCACTTGGTCAAATGACTGCGTAAAGGTTAAAAAAGGAAGTTTACAAGTTTTAGAAGGTGCATCAAATTTTGAGTTCTGCTTGAGAAATTTACGAAATGCATATCATGATTTCTAGTAGCAGTTAATCTTTAACTCATCACTAATAAATCCATTTCTTTCTTAACAAATTGAAAGGGTTTTTGCAAATACAATATATGCTGCACTTGAAGATTAGCTTAGTGTAAATTATCATATCAAGCTGGCAAATTTTTTTCGAGTCAAATCAAGTAATTCGTTGCTGTTTGTTTGAACTTCTTTTCTGCTACGCCTATCCATCCGTCAGATTGACATCCAGCCGGGTGAGCGATGGCATCTCCTGTTTACTGATAGATCTGCCACCGCATTACTACTTACAGGAAGAAAGCATCCCGAATCTCAAAAAAGGCAAGATACAACAGATACTGAGAAGTATAATAGGGAAGAGAGAGCTTAGATTAAGAACTTGTATTAATGATTAAGCATGGCATCTGTTGCTCTAAAAGTATGTCTTATGTACATTGTATAAAACCATGAAACGTCTGAAAGAAAATTGTGTATATTAGTTCATTTCACTTGATGTTACCTCATTCATTGTGAAATTTTGTAACTGGCAATCCTGAAACTAGCCTTTTTCATATGTGCTAAAACATTGTTCTGATCTAACATAATGTTTATTCTTGACTTTCAGCTCTCCTCGGCAAAATTGCAGCATTGAGGTCATTTTCTCTAGACAAAGTATACTATTGGAGAGAGAGTGCATCCGGCATGAGCAGCTTGGCTTACTTTATGGCCAAGGATACGCTTGACCATTTCAGTACAATTGTAAAGCCTGCAGTTTATCTATCAATGTTCTATTTCTTCAATAATCCAAGATCCACCATTTGGGATAATTACCTCGTCTTGCTTTGTCTCACATACTGCATTACGGGAATAGCTTATTGTATGGCCATCTACTTTGAACCTGGTCCTGCCCAACTGGTGGGTGTTTTGAAGTTAAATGGTTATATAATATGAACTGACTCTTTACTGTGATTCTATACTTACAAACTAATTTTGTCTGTCCAGTGGTCGGTGTTGCTACCAGTTGTTTTGACTCTCATTGCAAAACAGGACGATGACCCACTTACAGCAAAAATAGGAAATTATTGCTATCCTAAGTGGGCTTTGGAAGCATTTTTGCTTGCAACAGCTAGAAGGTTCGGTGCATTCTTTCTCTCTTTGTATCTCATATGTCGAAATGGTGTATTTCTTTAATGCTTTAGAGTTGTCTTGCCTGGCATGATAAATTCCTGCTAGGTTTACACTTAGCTTGTCATCAACCATCAGGCATTCAGAATCAAATGTATCTGGTCTTTGGCACTACAAATGTTCATTAAGCCAAGTCTGGACAATGTTAGAGAAGTCGTTCAGGTGTAAAGTTCTGTTAAAAACTATTTTACTTCCAGGTACTCTGGTGTGTGGTTGATCTCAAGATGTGGTTTACTAAAGTCAAGGCGCTACGATCTTGGTGACTGGTATCCTTGCTTGATAAAGCTCATCCTTGTGGGTTTCCTCAGCCGTTTCGTGGCATTCTTCTGTTTGGTGATGTTCCATAAAAAATAAGTCATCTCTGTTCTCTTGCTTCATTGCTTGGCATTCCAGCACAATCACGGTAAAATGCAGGTTTGCAGAATTTGTACAACAACTTCATAAATCATATACGACTATCTTCCATCCACAATGTAAATGGTCTGTGATGGCAAATGAAGTCAACAATTTTGGCAGCGATGTAAAATGTACATATGTGCTAATTTTAGTTTCTTTGGAAGTGTTACCTTGCTTCCTGAATCTTGTTATTAGCTATAACCCTTTAGGAGAAATGGCAGAATGCCTTCTTGACTACTATACATAATTTTTCTTCCATATCCTTTGAAAGTTTACAAGGTACCAAAATATTAATGTGAATTCTGGAAATACTATATTTCCAAGCCGGTGTCTGACTCACACATTGGAGTCTGATTAAATCTAAATTTGCACTGGAAAGTCTCACGCTCTCTAAAAACCCTTCTAGTTAAGGATACTATATTTTTATATTGCCGTTACCCTACATGTGTTCATGGTTAAATGTAGACCACTCGTGGGGTTTGGAAAGTTTTTTTGTTTGTTTGGATTTAACTGATTTCCTTTTTGACTAGGTGAGTTTCTTTGGTCAGCAACTTTTGTATTACTACATCCAAAATCTATCATTATGCCGTATTTATCAAAGTCCACTTTCTTTTATTTGACCCATAAAATTTAGAAGACATTATTAGAATATTAGATGGAGGTAAAAGTGAAGTGAGAAATGAAAAACATCATCAAGTGGGTTATCGTAACATAATTAAACAGTTTATTGGATATGACATCTATGATATAAGTTCAATTTTATGATTTTCAAATTTAAAAGTTCATTATGAATTATTTTTTTCAAGACTATTCTTATCAAAACTTTAATTTACAACTATAAAAAAAAAGATATATATATTCTACAGAAAACACATCTTAAAAATTTCATAAACCTTAAAAATATTCAAAAAAAATCAAGATATGAAATATTATCTTTCTCGAGATTAACTGAAAGTGCGATTAGACATTTTTGGACAAACTTTTCAAAGAATGCATGCGTTGGGTGCCGATGGTCCACTTTTTTGCTGTTATTTCCTTAAGTCAAAAGGTGAATAAGAAGACCCTTTTGTCCTCCTTTTCTTAATCATTTAATTACATCTTGACACTATTTATCATAACGTTTACTAACTTTGTTGTGAGTATATTGTTGAGATTGAATACTACTACTACTTATTAATATTCCAACATGAAACCTTTTGACAAAATTGGAACTCTAAAATGTCACTGCACTTTTGATAGACATGACATCAAAAGAGGGGAAGACGACTCATATAATTTTGATTTTTCTGTGGTCAAAGTATTGCATCTCTTAATTTGTGAAGTGTTCCAGAAAATTCTTTGACGTATTAAATTGAAGCTATAAGGCGTGTTGATCAATTCCAAAACTTTCAAAACTCAGACTTGTATAAAATACTATATAATACTTCCTCAGTTATGCTATATCAACTAGTTGTATTAAAAAAACAATGCTATTTTTATTTAGCATTGTCATCTTGATCATTTCCAGAGATTCTTCATATGTCAATGAAGTTTATTTTAAGACAACTTGTAAATTGCATTAAAAAAATAATACAAACCTTAAAGTTTTTAAAAAGTCAAACTAAAATGTGGAATGTATTGTTGGTATGTTATGCAGTAATTAAGACTTCAGTTTCAAGACAATGTATGGGGCCACCCACCGAACAAGGATTCTGCTATATATACCACCCACATATGAGTTATTATTTCTTAATCAAAAGTAAATTTATGCAAATCCAAATTAGTTGAGCTCCAGTGCAGATATCGAATATCAAACGGAAAATCAAAAAAGAGGATTCTGTTGTATATTGAGTACTCATAGCTTACCAATATTTAAAAGAAGAGGAGTGCGACTGACAAATATGAAGCACAACCTAAGTTGCTCGGACTTTTCAAAAATATTATTATATTCATGTTAAATCTATAAAAAATAATATTATTTTTAAATAATTTAATACACAATCAATGACATTTGTGAAGAGTATGAAAACAACTACTAGAAACAGTCGACTAATAAAAGGTCCTTTCAGATTAGGTATACTCCTTTCATTTTCAGCCAAACCAGAAAAGTGTTTCCTTTTAGAATTGGAACCCAATCTGCTAACCTCAAATTATCTACTAGCCCACCTTCCTAATTTATAGTAGCCGCCTCTTCTCACCCCTACTTTAGTTTATTTGACTAATTAATATTACATCTCCGCCAACTCAATTGATTGTTTATTTGAATTTTCACTTCTTCTTGGCGAGGGTCGATGGATTCCCATTAGAAATGAAGAAGAATATTGGTTTTTCCACTTTTCCCTTTCCATCATTCATCACCAAAACTCAATCCCAATTCTTTTGACTTGTTTTTTCATCACATCATTCAATTCTATAGGATAATGATAAAAGCTTCTCTTCCCAATTATATCTAATAATAACTATATCTTGTTAAGTTTCATTCTTCTTTTTCTTCCCAATTATGACTTTGGTAGATGAGCAATAATCTGAAAAATCATCAGTTTTGTCATACCTTCTTTATTTATGTGTAAAACGAAAATGGCAGTTGATGCTGCACAACCTATTTCAAGCCCAGCAAGAAGATCCCGTTATTCAAAAACAACTCCTAAAATCTCTTCTACACAACAAGCACAATCTTCAACAAAATCACCAGTGTCTAAATCGGGTCCATCAAACAGCAGCAATCGGGTCAGTTACACCTCCAACTCCGGTTCCGGGTCAGGGTCCGAATACCACCTTGACACCTCCGTTGCAACAACCTCCGTCTCCAGCCAGGTATCGCTCACTAGTTTCCGAGCATCGTTGCCGGATAATCCTCAAGTTTATGATTTCTCCGATATTCGTGCCGCCACCAACAACTTCCTTGCCAAGCGCTACTCCTCCACCTCATCATCCCAATCGTGGCGATGCACGCTCCATGGCAAAGATGTAATTATCTTCCAACGAAGAATCCAGAAATCTATGGAGAAAGCTGAATTGAGAGCGAAATTATCAGTAATTTGTAGAAGTCATTACAAAAGTATAATTAAACTCCTCGGTGCATCAATTTCTGGCGATCACATTTACTTAGTGTACGATTTTGTCATTGGTTCTAACCTTTCTCTCTGCCTCCGGAACCCTAGAAATCCAAGCTATACGGTTCTCTCCACTTGGATGTCACGAATTCAAATCGCTACTGATGTTGCTCACGGTCTGGATTATATACACAACACTACCGGTTTAGAGATCGATCCAGTTCACAAATATGTAAAGAGCAGTGGAATCATCGTCACAGAGCCTTCCTTTAACGCAAAGATTTGCCATTTCGGAGCGGCGGAGCTTTGCAGTGGAAGCGAGAGTAAAGCCGTGACGAATGGCGGTGAGATCTACGAGGAGGCACCAGCAGTTTCAACGCCGGGGCGCAAGGGATCGGCAACCAGGACTCACGAGTTTGAAGGCGTGAGAGGTTACATATCGCCGGAGTTCCAACTGACAGGAGTAGCAACACAGAACTCCGACGTGTACGCATTTGGAGTTGTGCTGTTGGAATTGTTCTCCGGCGAAGAGCCTGTAAGGTTCAAGTACGACAAGACAACCGGAAATTACAGTAAAATCTCCCTTATAGATTCGGCGAGGGAAGTAGTTGAGTGCGGTGGCGATAGGGAGGAAGACGGCGGCGTAGGAGTGGAGAGACGGTTGAGGAATTGGGTGGACCGGAGGTTGAGTGACTCGTTCCCGGTCGAGGTGGCACAGAAGATAATCCGGTTGGCGTTGGATTGTTTACACGTGGAACCAGATGATAGGCCGGATATGCGCCGCGTGGCGGGTAAGATATCAAAGCTGTATTTAGAGTCCAAATTTTGGTCGGATCGGGTCAAAATGCCCACGGAAATATCCGTGTCATTAGCACCTCGGTGAGACGATAGTTTTTTAATTTTTGATTATTTGATGAAAATGTACTTTTCCACAGAATATTTGACATAAATCCACTAATTAGTTTAAAGGAGAATATATTTGCTGTTAATTTTGTCATTTTTTAATTAAGATTGTGACGCAACTACTAGATGCTACAATAGAAAAGTAGATTCCAGATAATGAGGGAAGACATAGAACAAATATTTTATAGTAATGTCTTTAGTTGACCACAATTCTGAATGTTAATAAGTATATATTAGTAGTTTTTTTAGTACTAAATGGACAGGAATACATTCGTTATTTTATTATGTAAGATATAAGAGTCGTTAATAAGATCGATTTGGGTGATTTTTCTTACTAGAGAAATTTAAAGGAGTATAGTTTATACGTTTCGTTTTAATTTGTTTATTTTATTTTCTATAATAATATTGTTTCCCGGTTTATCAGTGAGGTGACTTCATCATATACGTCACTAAACTTTTGTTTTTTATTTACAAATATCTTAACTAATTATGCTCAACCAATTATGTTTCTGTATGAATGAAGGCGACTTTGATATAGTATTCTGTGTGCTTTTGACCTTCATTTATATGGCCATTAAAAGGTCTCCCTAGAAGCAAAATTGTTTGTTTGAACCTAATAAATTATCGTGGTATAACTTTAATATGTAATCATGCATGTAAATAATATGGTGAGTTGTAGAAACCACTTCTTTATCGAATTATTATTATTATATCGACAAAGGAGGAGGGAGAAAGGGGCCGAGAAAAGATTAAATTGTGCTATGCTAATGATATGATTTGAGCAAGAGCTCACTATGTGAACTAGCCCTCACCCAAATTAAGTGATTATATATACAACGATTCATTTACAAATTAAGTGATTAGTTATTCACTTGATAATCTTTTATCTCCATACTATAAAACATGGCCTAAACAATTAAGATAATATCAGGACCAAATGCATCTGAGTCTCTTTTTGGGCTTGTTGTTATGAATGGGCCTAGACCAGTATTGGCTAAGCAACTCAACATTGGATTAACTGGTTATGTGTGGGATCTCAATAGGTTTATATGAATTGTGATTATGCTTAGGTAAAGATTGTGCTTTTCATCCCCAATTCTCTCTTAGTCCCCTCATCTCCTTCTCCTTTATCGTTACTGTTATTATTCGTGTTCTTCATATTGTATAAATCAAAGCTTATTAATTTGTTCTTTCCGTTGTCCATTGTCTAAAATAGTGATCTAAATCTTAATATTTAACATATCTCACTTTTTAGCAAGGACATCCATTATATCCTGTAAATGATCTAAATCAAATCTTGGATGATTAGTAATCCTTCTGTTTCATACTAAGTGATATTTCATGTAAAACTTCTTCTTTTTTTTAATAAAAGAAAAATTGGAAGAAAAAACAATATCTTTTTTATTTAATGAAATACCACTTATTTTCAATTAAAAATGAAAAAGTAGAAGTACAAATCAATTTATTATGAAAATGGGGTGCGGGGTTTGGTAATATTGTCCATTTAGAATTGCTTTAATGGAAATTTGTGATGGAATGTCTCTTCTTCTAACTTGAATAGATTCTCCCTAGATGAAAATAAAAATAAAAAAAGTCTCCCTACAATTTTAGCTTTTGTACGTTTTTTAACTTTCTAAATCCTTTGTGTACAGTGTACACGCTTAATCAAGTTAACTAGTTTCATATTAATAATTTAGACTTATTTTTGGAATTACAAATGCTAAGAGAAATTGTATAGTAGAAAATGATAATATTCACCTAATTGGTATGCTCGATCAATAAGATGATCAAAATATTTGATTTCTATTAAATATTTAAAATAATGTTAACGTTCCTAATAATAATTGCCTCAATTGAAAGATGGTTTTGCCTCAGTTCAGTGTGCCCCACAGCAGTAATTATGACCTGATCATGTTAATTAATATCCTTAACAACATGCATGAATCAATATATATCTATATAGCACTTAAGAAAACTTCAACGTAAACTCCAATAACATAACTTCAATTACAATACCCAAAGCAAGATCATATTTGTATATACACACACATTTACTACCATGCATATTTACATAAGGTCAAATTACATGGAGATGAACTCTGACCACAGCTTATTCGCATTTACTAATACTAATAGATATATCTATGGACAGTCCGGTCCACAAACCATCCCGCATTAGCAGGGTCCAGAGAAAAACCATATTTTAAGGGGTGTAATGCAGACAGACTATCCTAATACGTCTAATAGATATATGTAATATTCATATATCATACTCCATATTTTATATTATTTCAAGAGCATTATATTTTGGTAGCTAGCTAGCTAGGGTTGTTGTGCCGTAATTTGACTATCTCTAGAAAAAT
>NW_006239015.1:1817951-1836497 GCF_000226075.1 Solanum tuberosum | reverse complement strand
GGAGGAGTTGGGGTAGAAGCAGATCTAGTATCAAAGGTAGTAAAAGGGTCTTCACCTACCCCACTTGTTCATTTACTTTATTAAAAGTTGAACCAGATTCCTCCATATCCCCATGAGGAACATTTTCTAATAAAAAAAGGGTGGGGTCCACAACTGCATCATCAATCAAGTGCTTTACATATACCTCCACAATATCTCCATCTTCCAAAGAACAACTTAAGTCTAAAATATCCATATCATTATGAATATCTTCCAAAATACCACTGTTAGGAGGTTTAATACTAAACGTGCAAGTTGTTGTGTATCCTAATTCTTTAATGTAGCCTCTTAATTCAAAATAGGACAGTCTATCCACATCAACATCCAAAAACTCTGTAACTTGCCCACCACTGTAAACTAGTTGTCCACTACTCAAATCTAATACTCCACCATGATACCATCTTAAAGTAACCAAAGTAAATCCACTCATCTCCTACCTGAACAGAGGTAACACTAGTAAGGAATGAGAAACTCTACTTTTTGAGGTTGTACTTTACCAGTAAACTACAAGACTGTATAAATTCACGAAAACAAGTAAATAACTATTAAAATCCCTAATAAACTACATACTACGCCACACATATCAAAATAGCATTTGAATGCCAGTGCAACAAATGCCCTAAAAATCAACACTACCATCAAAACTAAAATCAAATATCAACATAACATTCAGTTGGTAAAGAATAACGTTCAATTAGAACTAACCCTAATAAACATTAAAAGGCCCTAAAAACCTCCACACTACAACACACCAGTCAAAATAGCATTTGAATACGCAGTAAAAATAAAACCCTAATCAAACACTAAATCAAAATAGTATTTAGCTAGTAAAGATCTAACCTTTTCTCAGAAGAAATAGTAAGTAAGCTTTCCGAGCAACGTCAATAATGGAAGATCGTAGAGAAAAGGAAGAAGAACTAGAGATTTAGGAAGAAGATCGTATAATTAATCTAAGGAAGAAGAATGAGGGTTAATTTGGTTCAAAGGTAAAGGTAAAGATTTATGACACGTGTCAATATGTGAGTTAAAGTCATGGGGTCCACTAATATATACGTGGACAGCGCGTGTATACAAACATTTTTTATAAATCTGGTTTATGTGGACACATCAGCGTCTGAGGGTGAAATAATATAAAAATAAAAAGGTTCAGGGGGGTAATAGGACCCCCGCAAAGGTTAAGTGTGTAGTTGGAAATATGACTAAAGCTTGAGGGGACATTTGACCCTTTTCTCAACAAATGGACAACAGAGAATATGATGAGCTGACGAGCTTAGTTGGTGATGTGCACTAAATATAGTTGCATGTTCTATGGTTATAGATGGAAGGGGAATTAATGTTATCTTCGATCAGGTCAAGTTTCTGTTGGGGGCTATTATACTTCTATTTTAATAATATAAAAACGATGCAACTATATACTCTACTCCATGTTACTGTTATAGAAGATGTGTGAGTTCCAATATAAAACATTTTTTTTATAATGCTTTTTTTGGTCAATTTTTTCTTTATAATGCTAAGAATAATAATTTTGGAAAAATATAAAAGAAAAGGAATGTTTGTCTTGCCGTATATAAATTCCTCGAATTTATTTCTTAGGGTAAAAATAATAGTATTTGAGGAAGAACAGTAGAAACTACAAAAGGATTAAGGTTATGGAAATTACACACATCACGTTATCACTTCCTTTAGAGAAACTTTAACCAAATAAGAAAACATTTACAAACATGTGGTGTTTGCTCCAAATTGGAATACAATATCGATGCATATGCCATTTGGATAAACTTTATGATTTAGTTAAGACTACGATATTTGCGATATGCTAGTACAATACTAATTTAGAAAACTTGAAGTATTTACAAAACCATTTAAAATTATAGCAATAATTAATGAACAAGGAAAGAGAAAAAAAATGTTACTCCTCCTTCCATTCATAGTATTTATTTTGTCATGTTTGATTTGACTTAACATATCAGTTAAGAGCAATAAATAAAATAATAATTTTATTCTATCCCCTCTTATAATTATTACAAATCATTTAAGTGTTTGGAAATAATTATTACAAGTCATTTACGTGTTTGGAAAGGATAAAATAAGTATAAGATGGTAAATTATTTTTTGTTTTTTTTTAAAAAAATAATTGATAAGTAAAAATGAATATTTATTTTTGACATAATGAATAAGTAAAAGTTGACGGAGAAAGTAATAATTGAAAAATGTAAAACGCTTAATTATGCACATCATAATTAGTAGGAATTTGTTACAATAATTTGTGGACCAACGGTATGTGATCTTCAAGGGTCTAGTTTATTATTATTGTTATTATTATTATTATAGAGGCTCTGTTAGGTTGAGACGTGTTAGTATTCATTTAAGTTTGGTTCACACTGTATTTAAATCATACTTGACCAAATAAGGAAATGCTACTCCCAAAAGTCATGCACATCTTTTTAGCATTAATATATACTAGTGACTTGGAAGTATACACCTTACACGCCTTCTTCTTTATTCGTAAGGACCTTTTTGAAAAAAATTAAATAAAATTGGTACACGATGGAAGACTTTATAAATATTGAACAAGAAATCTTAATGATATATATCACAATATTATATCTATACTATTATAGTATCATTGACTAATGAGTAATTTCTAAACAAGAAACTTTAATGATATCAATTCAATATATATATATACTGATTTAATATCAATTAAGTGAAAATGAATGGGGGTATGGACTGAATTTTTTTTAGAGAATGAATATTTCTTGAATTACTTTGGATTGGGGTAATTACTTTGGATTGGGGTATGAAATATGTAATTATTTTGGGTTTTATGGCCCATTTATGTAGTTATTCCTTAAAAATGAGGCATCCGTCTTAAGCCCCAAAATTTTCTGGCCCCTATTATTTTTTAGTAATAATAGAATATATATTCTATATAATGTTTAATAAAAATAAATAAATTATATTGTGTCTTTCTTTTAGTTCGTTTCGAAACATTAAATAATGTTTCTTTTTTTTGTCAGTTTTTTAATTTAACTTTCACATGACATGTTTAAGACCCCAAGATTAAAAAATACCATTAAAAAATAAAATTTTTTCACTAAAAAAACAAACTTTGAATTTCAAAAATTAAAAAATAAATAAAAGCTAAGCCTCTAACTTTTGATTTTAGGTCACTAATTAACTTGAGCCCGTCACGGATCATTTCCTCTTATTTAGTAGGAAGTTGGAACGGTATATAAGGAAGCTTATCAACGCAAAGTGTAAATTAAAATCCATCGTTATTGGATAATGTAAAAGGGAAACATTTGATTGTGCAATATTTTTTTGTTTTTTTTATAGAAACCAAACAGAATTAATTAATTAATTAATTAGAAAAACAACGTGGCAGATAAAGATATACATTCCTCAACATACACCTATACAGCTGGACAAGAATCATCATACTAATAACAATCTCAAATGATTCCCGCTCTCATGTTTATTATCAGAAACATAATCCCTTAATTTATGGGTTTGTTTATCTTTTAAACAACAACATAATCATTCAAATATGCTAAAATTGTAAAAATAATTTGTTATTCTTGAAATAAACAAAAATATTGTTATTATGACAATATTCTTCAAAAAAGTGGCGGAGTCATGTAACCATCCCAAATTCCCAATGTAAGCTAAAGTTGACAAAAATAAAGATATGACGAAAATAAGTATATGAAATACTTTCTCTGTTTGTCTGACTCGATTTGGCACAGAGTTCAAAGAAAAGAAAAGTAAAGAAGATACTATAGATACATAAAATATACTAAAATGTCTTACACCTTGAATCTTAAGAAGGACTTTAGACTAGTTTGAAATTAAACTCGATTCTGACTTTTGGTATTATATTCAGCATAATTACACAACTTATAGTGCTGAAGAAAATTCAGTACAAGATTGATTTGTAAAAAAATGGGGTGAAACGAGAATGGTGCATTTACATATGAAGAAAAGCTACATGATCATAAGCTAATGACTTGATTTTTGTACTTGATTAACAACTTTTAAGAATGTACATTAACATGTTCTATCGTCCTTGAGACAAGGATGCACTTAACTCATTAACAGAACATCTTTCGTTATCTTTTGCTGATCCTCCAAGATCCAAGTATGTTTCAAACTTAAATGTGGGTTGTTTAGGACTTGAGCATTTCATTTCACTGTTTAGTATGAGAATTATGTCAGCCATAGTAGGACGGTCCCTAGGATGCTCTTGAACACAGAGAAGGCCAACGTGTAGGCATCGCGTTATCTCTTCTGGAGAAAATGAGTTGATCAATGTCCCATCCATAAAGTCTAATCCCTTTTGTTCACTCCACAATTTCCATGCCTGCAATATCCATACACATGAGTACTGTTGTCATAAGGCTCAAGATATTTGATCAAAGACAGCGTTAGCCAAAGAGTGTGTACTAACATAATTGAGGAGGTTAAGATTTTCTTCAACATAATGGAAACTTGAATTCTTCTTGCCACTTATGATTTCTAATAACAAGACTCCGAAGCTGAAGACATCAGATTTCTCGGAGAATACTCCCCTCAAAGCATATTCAGGAGACATGTATCCACTGCACGCATTTGTCGCCCAAAAAATATTAGTGATAACTTTCAGAAAGTAAAATTGATACAGCAGTACAGACATATGGTTGCTTACTATGTTCCAGCTACTCGGTGAGTATGCACTAGTTGCTGCTGCTTTTGAAATGTCCTTGCTAAACCAAAGTCTGAAATTTTTGGATTCATCTCCTCATCCAAAAGGATATTGCTTACCTTCAAATCCCGGTGGATAATGTTCAAACAGGAATCTCGGTGTAAATATAATAGTCCTCTAGCAACACCTTGAATGATGTTGAACCGTTTAGGCCAATCTAGCAGTTCTTTTTGCGAAGCATCTGATCATTAATGTATAAACAGTTAATAAAGTATCACTCCCTTAGACAAGTTGTACATGATGGCAACTATATTTTCAGCCATTTAGGTGCACTTGTGTTTTAGGAAAATCTAGCAATGTGAAAGCTTTATACTGAGAAAAGAATTAGAAGAGAGGAAAACAGGAGCAGACATACCAAAGAGAGATTTATCCAAGCTTCTATTTGGCATGTATTCATATATTATAAGAAGTTCTTCCCCTTCAATGCAGCATCCCAGGAGTCGTACAAGATTCCTGTGCTGGAGTTTTGATATCAATACGATTTCATTCTTGAATTCCTCTATGCCTTGCCCCGTTCGATTAGAAAGTCTTTTCACTGCTATTTCTGGACCATCTTTTAGCTTTCCCTATGCAGAGTCCGCCAATTAAAAGTCCAATGATCAGAACACATATTTTACAGTTCATAATTTTGATTATCAAATCATATATAGTGCAAGTTCCATTACGGATTTGTGTTTATGTGGTCATATATTAGGTTAAGTATTTGAACAAAAGTGTAGTTACCTTGAAAACCGGACCAAATCCTCCTTCCCCGAGTTTGTTTTCTACTTTGAAGTTGTTTGTTGCTGTGACAATTACCTCAAATTCAATCAGCGGAAGTTCAATTGGATCTTCTTTCTTTAAATTACCAACCCATAAACTTTCCACTGTGTAGTCTTTTGAAATGTAGCATGAATCACCCAGACTAAAGCTTCTGGCTACTTTTCTCTTCTGTCCTGTTAAGACGAAGTAAATAACATAAAGATAAGGCTAGACGTCCGTTGTGTCAACAAAACCATTAAGGTAGTTTGATTTGTCATAAGTATTTTTCAACTTGTTCGCTTTAGGGAGGGACATCTATCATTACCTGTTATATAAATCTTGTGCTTGAGCAAACAAAATAGAGCAAACCCCAAAAAGAGACAAGAAAATACTGCAGAACATATGATTAGTGCTCTTTTACGCTTCCTCTTACCTGAAAAAACTGAAAAAAACATTTTAGTAAACTACTGCAGTAGATGGATTACATAGTAAAGTTAGTGTAAACCAAATTCATGTAGTAGTTACCTAACTCTGAGTAGGCAAGTCGAAGGAAAAGATCTTCCCCGGAGTATGAGTAATCCTGCATATCTAAAAGATCACCAGACCACACCATACACCTAATTCCTGCCACATAAGCATAAGCAGTGCAAGAACAATTGTTTAAGCACAATTTTTCACATTCACTTGCACTGTCAAGGCGAAAAATAGCAGCAAGATCAGGCAGTTTCAGTCCACTAAGCTTAAAAAATCTGTCCTGCAGTCCAACCCCTGGAGACAAGCTATTTCCCTTTTGCTGACATAGTAATTCAGTTCGTCTCACACAACCACCTGTCCAGTTTCCTTTGCTCCATTCATCACTAGAGTGTGGCACGAACCCTCTTAAGCAGCTGCAAGTTGGGAAGTTATGCTTGCTGCAGACTGCTGAAGGTCCACATGTGTTATATATATCACATGGTGCATGTACCATTGTAGCATAAATTTCCCAAGCTGGAGCTCCACTGGTCCACTGAACCACTTGAACAGACCCCGTAGACTGAAGTTCCACGAAAGTTAGGAATGAAGTATTTGGAAGAAAGGTGAAATATGTGGTTCCCTCTTGAAAGTCTTGCTGAAAAACAAATTGAATTATATAGGCAGCTGAATCTATACAAGGCAAACCAATGAACTTCAGTCCATTCCACTCCCCGGTTCTGTAGTAAGGAGTAACTTTGTTCCATATAAAAAACTGAGGAGAAAGTTGCTCCGAGATTCCTATAGAAAAATTTCCGAGTGAGGGGTCATTTTCCTTCTGCCAAGAAGACAAGAGCCATTTCTCCCCGGTTTTACTGTTAAAACCTATTTTCATTCCTGGCAAAAAAGTATCACAAGGATAATCGAAACTTTCCCAGAAGGATTGTCCCGAGACATTATCTTTAAGCACTAAATTCCCACTGTCCAGGAGAACTACTGCAACAGTGTTATTAGTAGGGACAGACACATTACTTGACCAGATAACAGTCTGTGTTCCATCAAGAAGCACCAAGTTTCCATATTCGCTAATTGATAGACTCACAGCGGAATCAGAAACTTTAAGTGGACTTTCTCTGTTTGCAACCCACACAACTTTAATAGGAGGGATATTTTTAAACCATATCCCCAGGTACCTTTCATCGGAATTCGCTGGAGTAAAGAATCCAAATTCAAAAACTTGACTAGCAGATGTTAATGTTTCCCCTACTAAAAGTTTCCAGGATTGCTGAATGGTGTCTGATGCATTACAGTAATCTGTTTGAATGATATAACAAGAAATAATAGAGATCAAAAGAATTTTCCAGGCTTGTCTGAATCCCATTTTCTTAAATGGACTTGTATCATAACAAACATCAAGGAACAATTAAAAGAGTCACCGCGCAACTTTCAATAACCAAATAAAGGGAGTAGAAACAAGAATGAACATAGTTGGAATTCTCCAAGTAATTCAAACTTGGTGACAAGATATCTCTTAGAAATGTATCAGGTCTATTAGAATGTCCAAAAAACTATTCAGAACATTTTTGGACAATGATTTGTTTTTTTGTTTTTTCCTTTCTCTAATATAATATGTTAGATGTTTGAAGCCAAATTTATCTGAGCCTATGCAGGATTGGGAGTAAAGACACTATAACTTGTCTTACTTGATCTGAGGTTATTTGGACTAAAGATCACTAAAGTCCACATCTGGGAATAAAGATGTTATCTTCAAAACAATAATTAAGAAGAAGAAAAAAAAGGAACTTGATATACTTGTTTTCTTCTTAA
Source organism: Solanum tuberosum (assembly GCF_000226075.1). Lineage (NCBI taxonomy): Eukaryota > Viridiplantae > Streptophyta > Magnoliopsida > Solanales > Solanaceae > Solanum > Solanum tuberosum. The sequence continues at coordinate 1,828,696 of NW_006239015.1, read as the reverse complement.
AAAGAATAGTCAGATTCGGTATGAAAATTAACTTGCTTAATTTTTATGGGATTTGGAAACCAGGGTATCAATATTTTCTTTTTGAAGATTAATATAATTAAAATGAAAAGGTATCATATAAATTCGTACGGGCGGTAAACATTTGAAAGAATTGTTTGATTCTCTTTAACGTGTTTGGGAATAACACACCTCTCTTCAGAAAAATATCTAACGATAAAAATTAAAGATTACTTTCCACTATATCCTTTTGATCACTCCTAACTATTCTTTTAGAATATGTCAAGTAATTATGAGTCCAACAATTCTCTTAAACTCTAATTTGGTTTTACTTATTTTGAATTATGAAAAAAATCCTGAACAAATACTATCCATTGTTTGGTAGGCATACTTACAGTTCTAACTTCCGGGGTTTGGTCAGATAGGACCGGATCTGATTATAGCTTCGAGTTTAGGTACCATACTGCAACTGGATGGTGAAGGAGGGGCACAATAAACCTCCTGGCAAGAGGCCAAGGTTGCTTGCTAACTCTGAGTCACTTGTTGGAAGTGCAGCTTGAATGGGGGATATTTTATTGATCTTTTAATCGATCTCTCCAAATTTCCAGAGCCAACGGTACTACACGAAGCACCATTAACCAATTTTAAGCAATTGAGCCGTATTCTGCTGGGATCCGTGGAAAAGAGGAGAATCGAGCAGTAAAACGAAAAGGGTTTCTCTGGGTTTTAGTGTTGAAATTGGGGGTTTTCCTTTCTGCTTTGGCCGCCACATTATTTGAAGCACCCATTCATGTAAGGGACAAGCTATGTGCTAATAATACACGTTTGCCAAAGGTAAAAATGTTAAATTGTCTGTTTCTGTTCTGATACCAGTAATTGTCAATTCTTCCTTTGAAGAGAATCCTTCCTATCATGAATATTCTTTTACCAAATCCCAAGTTATAGTCTGCCTGGAGTGAAGATACCTGATATCAAATATGACTTTAGTCTAGTGGGAACAGGGCAGTGAGCACTGGAGATGACAACATTATCCATCGAGTTTCGAACAGTGCACTATTTGGCCAAGCTGAGACAAAGTTCTGATTTTTGGAAGGTATGACTTGTTTATCACAAAGTTTTAATATAAGGTCTCCCTTTTTGGTTATGCCTTAATCTATTATTGTTTCTTTTTTGCCAACTTTAGAGCAGCCACAGCAACTCCAGGAATTCAACTATTTAGGCTTTTTTATCCCTTTTGACAAAAGTTCCCATGTTTCTCTGGTATGTCCTTCCATTAATTTCTTTTCCTTAGAGGAGTTGGTGAAATGTATGTCCTTAAAATTGTAGAATTTGACATTATCTTTGTGTCATATATATTATAAGAAAGGCTACTGTTTGTTTGTTCTTGTTTATTGTTGACGGAGCGTGAAGTTGTTTGGAATCTACAAGCTAAAAGCTTGGGAGATCACCAGTAGATCCAATTTGGAATCTACAATCCTACTGATTTTGATTAATTGAAATCCACATCTCCATATTTAATGTTCTTTTTGAGAAATGGGAGAGTAGATCACAAGATAGCTAATCAAACTCAGACCCACAGGGTGAATGTTTGAGCAGCCCCCTTGTTTGATGGTGAAGTTTGAATTTGATAAAGTTCACCTCTGTATGGATCTACAAGAGGGTATAAGGTAGAATAGGTCGTTCCCTTTTTATATATAAGAAAATAATTTTATGAACACTCAAGAGTTGAAGATTTCTTCCATATTTGAGTTACATGCAACAAGTCAACCACCACTAAATTGACACTGATTAATTACATAGTAAATAATTCCATTTCCCCTTCTGTCTCAAAGGGAACACAAGCTGATCTCCCTACAGATAGTTCAAGTTATGCAGAACCTGGTAATAACTATTGCTTGTGCTTCAATGGACAAAATACTAGTTCTCAAGCTTTAGAAGAACTGCAAAATGGTTTCTTGAAGTGATAGGAGATAACAAGCATGTAATTCTGTTCCTTGATTATACAGTGATATATACGGACCGATTGAAATGCTTGATTTATGTGGTTTGCGAGCTATTGCATAGGAGCAGGGGTTTTACCTGTGCGCACCCAAAGGGTAGCGGCTGCGGGTTTCCTTTGTCATAAAAAAAAAAAAACTAGATATGACAAGTGGGGTTTGCTCGATTGGTGGAGCATCTCCATCTACAAACAGTAAAGAAAAAAACTTCAGCCATACTAATTGAACAAGGTTGTGACATATCTCTCTTTCAGCTTTGAGAGCTGAACCACCTTCTAATTACAATACACATGATGTGCTAAAGTGTACCTAGCTAACAAAAAATTATGAACATAGTTCCAAGTATAACTTGGCATAGTTACACTACTTGATCCCATTCTCTTAAATGAAGCAGGTATGTTAGAAGGAACAAGCATTAACCAATCATCTACCTATTAGTACACTAACTGTGACATTGTTGGAAGATGTTACATCCTGATTCCCATGCCATATATCTTCATCCACAGATCTTCTCATTGAAGTATAGGTAGGTTGCCTAGGCAAGGGCAACCTTACATTGTCTGTTTCCAGCATCAAAACCACAGAAGACATGTTTGGTCTGTGAGCCGCCAAATCTTGAACACAAAGCAATGCCAAGTGTATACATCTCAATGCTTCATTGTGTTGACAACCATCCCAAATTGAACGATCCACCAGGTCCATTGGTCTACCTTCTTCCCACTTCTCCCATGCCTGAAATATTTTCCACCAGAAAAATATGAGAAAGATGACCACTCCGTCATAGCTCATCACACAAGAAATTAGCCCCATTATTTAGACAGCTTGTTCTTGACTAAAATGATTGAAATAGGTGGAGAAATTAGTCAGACTTACATATCCAATGATGCCTGAATGCTCATCTGTCCGAAAGCTTGTATTTCTACGTCCACATATAATTTCAAGCAATATTATGCCGAAGCTGTAGACATCAGACTTGCCAGAGAACAGGCCCTCCATAGCATACTCAGGAGCCATATATCCACTGTTGTTTAGCAACAAGGTACAAAATGAAATGGATTTAGCTCCAGGAACAAGAAATTTTGAAATTAGTCTCTTAAAAGATTTAAAATCAAATGATACTTACTATGTTCCTACGACCCTATTTGTATTTGCTTCATTTTGGTTTCCTCCAAATATTCTGGCCATGCCAAAGTCTGAAATTTTTGGGGTCATCTCTTCATCCAACAGAATGTTACTAGCCTTTAGATCCCTATGGATTATTCTAAGCCTTGAATCTCTATGGAGATACAGTAATCCTCGGGCAATTCCTTCGATAATGTTGAAGCGTTTTCTCCAGTCTAACTGGGATTTCCTAACAGTATCTGTCAAAGTTTAACAGCCAATACAGTTGTTAGTGTCTATCTCAATGAGATGTGTTGCTATAGTACATCTGTGGGAGCAGCAGAAATTATTTTGATAGAATTTCCTGAACTTACCAAATAGAAATGTATCTAAGCTTTTGTTGGGCATGTACTCGTAAATCAGCATTTTTTCTTCTCCTTCAACACAGCAACCCAAAAGTCTAACAAGATTTCTGTGTTGCAATTTTGCTATTAGAGTGATCTCATTCTTGAACTCCTCATCGCCTTGTCCAGACTTTTGTGAAAGCCTTTTTACAGCAACTTCTTGACCACAAGGTAGCTTTCCCTAAAGATTTGAAAAACATCAACTTTAGTCCAAAACATGGCCATATACTTCCTAAAGGAACAGAATAATCTATCAAGATTGAAAATTTACCTTATAAACGGGGCCAAATCCCCCTTGCCCAAGCTTGTTTGCAAGAGAGAAGTCGTCAGTAGCTGTGGCCACCATGCTGAAGCTGAAAAATGCTAATTCTGAACCATTTCCTTGATGCCCTTCAGCACTGATGTCGCCTGGTCCAGAATATTCCGTGGAGAACTCTCCACTCCTAACTAAATGGTTTTTGGGAATTTCACTGGTCCTCTTGGATTCTGAAAATTGCAAGTCAAAGGTATAAGTACAATATGGAACATATAATAAATGCAACTAACAAGTCAGAAATGTTACTGCATCAAAATTTACCTCGTTTTCTGGCCCTGTACTTGCATACTAGCCAAATGGCCACCATAACAACCAAAGCCAGAGCTGCTAGAATTGATATTACAACAATTATGATCGTCTTCTTTTTTTTACCTGTTTCAAAAGATATTCAAAGGAGAAATCAAGAAATTAGAAAGGCTAATCATTCTTCAAACACAAGGAAGAAAAAGATATATTGCTTGTTGTTTGAGCTTGCTACAAATAAAGAGTAAAGACAAACAAGAAATTGATCTTTGTACTAAAAGACAAACTACTTTGGTTTTAGATTTGTATAATTGCACGAATGAGAAGAAAACTGGTAAGAGATTTATGAATTCAGCAGAAAGTATTGTGCTTACCGATATCTGAAGGATGAAGACGAACATAAAGAGTGTTCCCACCTTCCTGAAAATGCTCTATATCAACTAAATCATTACGCCACATCATACAATTGATTCCTCTGACATAAGCATAAGCATTGCAGGAACAATCATTCAGGCACCTGATTTTGCACTCGTCTATGGTTATTTCTGAAACATTAGCATGGTCAGGTAATTTAACTCTCCGAATAGTCGAGAATCCATCATCTTTTGAACTATCATTCCTTGAAACACTGCTATTTCTCCTGCATTCCAATTCTGTCTTCCTAACACATCCTTCGGTTCGGTTCCCAGCATGCCACTGCTCCTGAACACGTGGTACAAAACCTTTTAAACATTGGCATACATCTTTGTCACATTCTGCAAAATTCCCACAGAAGTTATACAAGTCACAACCACCTACAGGCCTAGATTGCAACGTGTTCCATTCACCCTGGTCTTCGTTCCACCTCTGTTGCAGCTCATTTCCAGTCACAGTAATCTGAAACCTCACAAAAGAAGATGTATTTGAGGCACTGTAAGTGAGTAACAATTTATTGTCTCCTTCGTTTTGAATTCTGAAGCCAGAGAAAAAAGTAGTTCTAATCACATCTGGAACACCAATGAATTCCGCTCCATCAAAATGTCCACTCCTCCATCGTCTATTCGGTCCATCCCAAATAACAATCTGAGGTGTTCCACGAGGATCAACTCCCATTGAGTACCTCCCAGGTGAAGGGTCACTCTCATTTGTCCAAGAACGGAAAACTTTTTGCTCTTGGCCTTGTCTTTCTATGAGAACTTCCATTCCAGGCAAAAATGTATCTGTAGGATCCGAGAAGCTCTCCCACAATTCAGAATTTAACCTCGTAGCATTCCTGTCATTATTAAGGATGACAAGATTGCCCTCGTCTCTCAGACAAGCCGTAGAATTTGTGGTTTTAACAGAAACATTAGACGACCATAGTAAATCCCCATGTCCATCTTTAACCACCAAATTCCCATTTTCATTAATTGAAAAGGTACCATTTTTATCATGAACAGGATTGTTCCTGTTGGCAACCCAAATATATGTCTTTACTGGTACGTCAACATACCATATACCAAGATACCTTTTACTGGTATTTGCAGGACTAAAGAACCCCAACACAAAATCCCCTCCTTTAGAAGTGATGTTATCACCATCTTTATAAATCTCTCCTCGCGTAACTCTGTCACCACCTAAACAGAATGAGGAGAAACAAGAAAGAATGAAAAGAAATAAGAACCAAAAGGGGGGAAATCTAAAGCCAGTGGCCATTCAAGAATTTGGAAATGGAAATGATGATGCCACAATTCAAGAATGGAGAAAATTGGGAATTTTACAAAGGAGAATGGTAAAGGGTATAGAAAACAAAAAGAAAGAAGAAGGTTCTGATGAGGCGCGGATTAGATGGCTAAGTAAGAATAATCTAACAAGTTGATGAGAAAGATTGACCTGAAGAAGGTTGTCTTGTCTGCATATGTAGTTGAAGATTCTTTAGGCTGACCAGCCACCTTACTCTGCCCCACTAGTCAATTTCTGCTTTTTGTGTGAAGGGGAGTAGAAATGCCTTGATTTCAATAATATAGACTCCACTAGGAGTCTAGGTCTATTAGTGGATCTCAAAAGATTTACATAATAAAATCATTATATTAATTATTTATTTTGTCCTGTTAGATTTTTAATTTATATTGAGATATTGTTATTGAAATAAAATAAAGTTAAATGATGCTTTTACATAATTTCTCATAATTGAGTGATCTTTTGAAATATTTTTTTGTTTGAATGCTAAATCACATTTTATTTGAACTAAAGACATATCTGATATATCAAAATCTCCTTTGAATTATGTAGTCTAAAGACATGTTTGGTAAAATATTGTTATTTAAAAATGTTTATGCCCTTTAATATGGTTTTAACTGACATTTATGTCCTCTAACTTTGAGTGTGCACAAATATACACTTAAATTTCTTTAAAACTGAACGATTATACACATTTGTCCTAATACGCGGCATCCTACATGATAATTTTTGTTCCTCTGTGTATTATGTCACGTAGAACACGTGTGTTTACTTGTTTAATTTTATACAAATTTAAATATCTATTTGTGCAGACACAAAATTAGAGGACATAAATGTCAATTGATACTTGAAGCCAAGATAAAGGGTATTTTTATGTATTACGCCTTAAAAATGGTATAGAATGAAACATTAATGCAACTTATAAGTCAAACAATGTAAAATGATTTTTTGTACTGTGAATTGCTAGTAACGGGAAAAAATAAATGTGTACAACTTATAGAATTCGTAGGTTCCCCTTTTTAAGGAGAACTAATTGAGAGAAAATAAGTTGTTGCAGGGAATGAATCACATTTTACAGCATATATGTTTTGTTTGCAAGTTGCAGCAGAATATAGCTCTTTGGTCAAATGGACCTCTTTTATCATGTCTACAACTTTGGTGCTATTATGGTAATTTTTCCATTTTGAAACTAACAATTTGATTACATTAAACTACAATTTCCTTAGTTCTAAATAATGTTGTGTCCCTTTTATTTTAGGTCCAAAGAAATTTTCCTTTTCTTTTAAGGATAATAATTGCTCTTTAGTCTTTCGATTGTCGATGAATTCTGATTTTGATCCTTATAATATTTGACTAAGTAATATATCACCTTCAATTAACTGAAATATATATTTTTCACTCATTTATATAGGAAATATTAATTTTAGATTATCTCTAAAATTAAATAGTACATCGATAATTGAATGTTTTAGCGCATGATAATTTGTTAAAGTTTCGAAGATTTCAAATTTAATAATACTTCGATAATTGAATGTTTTAGCACATAATAATTTGTTAAAATTATGAAACATTTATAATAAGAGGGATCAAAAACACACATGTCAATTAACTAAACATTACATACGTTTTACCAAAATCAAAATTTGTCAATATTTGAAAGTGTGATTTCCCTTTTTCTTAAAGTATAGATCTTTTGGGCAGTGCAGAGGGATGGCTTTGTCACTTCTGGTTTCGGGGAAAAAAATAATTACTGTAATTCAAATAGAGTTTGTTATAACTTATAAGTTGAACTGTTTTTCTATGAAAGTGCTCTATCTTAAATTATTTATAGTGATTTTTAAAAATAGTTATCTTATATTTCCTTAGTCTCATATCATATTATTAAATTATCCCAAATTACTTATTAATTTACAAATAATTATAAAATTAATTATTTTTTTCTCATTTTACCCTTACAATTATATCTTTTTAAAAATGTAAATAAATTCGTGAAGTTTCAAAAAAAATTATCCAAGGTAAATTAGTAGAACTGCCATTTTTATTATAATTTCTTAAGGGACATGTAAAGGAGAAAATGGGGACCGTATGTAATTTTAGAAGTTCAAGATAAGTTTTTTTCATTTTTTTATATTACTGTTGGTAGTAATTATTCTTGAAGATTACAAACACCTCAAAAAAAAGGTACATACATAGAGTAAGGGTAAAAACAGTCACAAAACTCCTCCTAATTAATATTTTTTTTAGCAGACGTATAAAAAAGAAAATACCGATAAACAATTTGATTCTTAGCTTGCGCACATTTCTAAAGAAATTCAGTCACCCCTAAAAATATAAGAGATATTTTCACTAAATTATTTTTAGTTAAATAGTATCTACGTAATATGATTTTTTTTAATTATATATAAATATATAATCCACTTATTTAAATACATGTAAAGTTAAAAAGGGAATAAATAAAAGAACTTAATTATGTAAAAAATTGTCTATATTGGACCAAATATAAACACTAGTTATATCTTACAATTTAATTTAATTTTAATAAAATACCATATAATATGAACGGAAGAAAGTATTATTTTGAGGTGAAGAGTCAATTTTGCTTAGATAAAAAAGAAGTGTTATTTAATGTTTGTTATCTAACAAACATGTGTTTGTTATCTAACAAACATGTCCAAGTTTAGATAATCAGATTGTGTGAATCTGCTGCTCAGTTTAAGAATTAGTATTTTCTTCTTGTTCGTTACTGATTGCAAATGTGTTTTTTTTCTTTTTTATGTGAGACATTGTGTTCCAATCGAATAACTTAAACCATTATTCTTCAAATATTCACACCGTTCGTCTTTACTTATTTATATTTGACTTCAACATTTTTTTTTAAATAATAAATAAAATGATAATTATATTTTGTTATTTCTAACTATTATAATTAATCATCTAAATATTGAGAAATGTATAAAGTAAAAATTATTTTGCCATTTAAAAAAAAGTTAAATATCTATTTTAACACTGATTTAATAAATAAGTAAAAGTGAACGTAAGAAGTAATAATCATACTATTTCTTCTCTTTTTCCCCCCTTCCTTTGTGCTCAAATGTCCACAATATCTGCATCAACAAACCCGTGTATTCATATTGATTAATTTCCAACTAATTGTCTTTTAGGTGAGTTGCAATGTTCTAGAGTATACCCCGAAATGACATAATCCCTCTTTCATTTCATATAATGTTATTTAACTTGTATGGGATTAAGAAATAAATTTAAAACATTATGTATAATTTATAAATTAAATTTATATAATATATAGAATGTATTCTTAAAATCTTGCAAGTATTATATCAACATATCATTTCTACAAGAGCAAATAACTAGTGATAAAAACATGTCAACCTTTAATTTATTTATTTTTTTGGTAAGTTAGTATTTTATTATCAAAGAGAGGTTTACAGCTAAAAAAAGAGAAAAAAAAACAAAAAAAATCATTCAACGTTTAATTATTTAAATGAGCAAAAATGAAAGAATGGAGGGGGTCATTATTGGATGTTTTAATAACGCAATCTTTTATGCAACAATTTTTTCCTCTTACATTTAATTTGTAAGAACTCACACCATAAAAATCAATTATGATATATACATGCTAGTCAAATTGGTGAATTCAACACCATGCAAAACACGAGCTAAGAATGTCGGTTGAAAACCTTTCAACGAAAAAATTATGTAAGCAGAAGAAAGTCACCACATTGGTTAGCAAGGGTTCGAGGAGTGATTCATCGTCTCTTTGTTTTGTTTTTTGCTTAATATATAATTGTTAGGATGAATCACATGAGGGAGAAATATGAAATCATTGAGCAAATTTAAATTTGGATAGGATTTTGATTCATATCATTTGGATAGACTCAAATTTTTTAAGAGTCTTTGATTCGAGAATATTTGCATTGTCAATTCTTCCTCTTAGCTTGTTTTTTTTTTGTTTTAGATATTGAAATAATCATGTAAAGCATAGGCTAGACAAGCAATACACTGAACATAATCCAATCATAAAAAACAGTTTATTTTTTTATATAACTTCAATTTCATAATTAAGAAACATGATAAAAAAGGAGGGTAAAACTAGTTTAATCAATAAATCCATATGTATGTACTGTGTACATATTTGTAAAAACGTTTAATGAAATTTTTGATTTCGCAATAAATTCCGTTTCTGTATATATATACTTTTTTGATGACTCAAAAACTTCCTCAAAAGAATTTCTTTATTTTTTGGAGAATTAATAAACATTTTTTCTTTTGACGTCTTGGTCTTAAAACACTACTCCGTTTTATATTAGTTGATCATTATATTAAAAATAGTTGTCCCATATTAGTCGTCCGTCTTACCTAATCAAGAAAACATTAAACAAAATTTTTCTGTATTACCCTTGCAATGAATTCTTTTTGAAAGTGTTCACATTTTTTTTGTAAAATCCCCCAAAAAAAAATTAAGAGGTGAGTGAATTAGTAAAATTTTCTTCTTATTTATTATTTATTTAGCACAGTACAAAATGAAAAGTAATCAACTAATATGAGAAAAAGAGAGTAATAACTACTCCCTCTGATTTATTTTACTTAGTCGTGGTTTTTTTTTAAAAACATCTTTAAAAGATATTACAAATAGAATTAAATTTAACTAAATCAATCTTCTTCTTTTTTTAATATCAATTTAGATTATTTTTTCTTCCACTACATTTATCTCTTTCTATATTTAGTAGAACAAGAATATATTAAAAAATAATTAATTTTATCTTAAAATTTTAAAATAATAAATATTTTAAACAAATTTATTTAATAATAGTAACAATTAAAATAACTCGAAGGGGATAGAGTCCGTTTACTCTTCCTTATCCTTTGGTAAACCTGATATTTCTCTATATTTTCTGGATTATTCGATACATAATTCTTCTTTTAATGTGGTCCTAAAACACTAATTAACCACCCCCCCCCCCCCCTCTCTTC
>NW_006239015.1:1812745-1817524 GCF_000226075.1 Solanum tuberosum | reverse complement strand
TAAACCCCCCCCCCCCCCCTTTCCTCTATTAATGGAGTAGGTGAAGTCCCATTACTCTTTCGACCTTTTCTTATTTCTGGTAAAACATAATTAACCAAGGAGAGGATGTATTCAATTTTAATTTTTAGATGAAAGAACAGACCCACAGCAAAGCTGACTTTTTAACAATTTATTTTATTTTTTAAAAAAAAAAGCATGTTAAAAATAATAAAAAAGTTGGGTACTAGAACACTTAAACAACTTTTTTGGGGTGTGACTTCTAAAACTACATGTCATTTATGTGACCTTTAGCATATTGTATAATTAAGTTTGTTCCAAAAAAAAGACAATGATTTCTATTGCCTTTATTATTGGTGCATGTTACTTGCTGAATGGTCTCACTAAAAAGTAAAATGGGACAAGTCTCATTTGTTCTCTATCATAGTAACCATTTTTTCAATATAAATTAGAATGTTCCATGTATAATTTATTTTAGTTTTGGTACGGTATTAATGGATGAATTTAATTTTCTCTTTTAGTTTCTTCAACCTTCTACGTGTGTCACAACTATGAACTAACCCTTATGTTCAGACAACATATATAGAATAAAAAGTCATAAACTATGACTAATAATACATTATAGGACCACACTATGAAAAAATAGCATCTCTTTTTTCTCTCATTTCACTTTCTTGAAGTTGATAGGATCATGAACATGTTAATGTAATACACTAATTACGTTTGACTCACATAATTTTGTGTTTATAGTTAGCTTCATACAAATTTCGGAAGTCTTTGTTATTAAGTTAGATATAAAAGATATTCGAAACAAGGGGTGAAAGGACAGAGGAGTACCAAAAATATCATTCTATTTGTCTTAATTTTCTTATGTGAAATTTGTTGACTAAATGACTTTTAAGTTAAAAGTGGGTGAACATACATGCATATATACCAGTTTAAGTAAGTCAAACTTTCTTTGATTTGGGGGATAATCAGTTGATATAAACTATAGTATATATTTTCAATTTGCATAAAATTAAAATAGAAGAATTGATTAGTATAAAAAATAATTGGCCTATTGATTAGCTTAACTATTCTAATTCACTTTAACCATATACATAGTTTATGTCTGGTTTATTATAATTGAACTCAAAAATATTTATAGACTTTGTTTTTTCGGAAAGAAATATTGTACTTGCTGTTAATATTATAACTGAAGAAGCTGGTGAGATCTATGTATGTTGAGCTAGTCTTTGTCAATTGTCAAACTTGGTCTAAGGTCAAAATTGGATAATTCTAAATAAATTTAACTTTTGTAGGGTTGTGAAAAACATGTCCAGAATATAATATATGATTATTATATGGTTTTTGGTGACAAAGCACCATAGCTGCCATAACATTTTTATTCTAATAAGTTAAAGGGCTTATTGTTGCCTAATACAGTAATTATCTGGCCCACATACATCAGCATATATATTAATCTGATAATTAACAATAATATTTTAGTTGTCTAATACAGTAATTAATCTGATCAATTTCTTTATTGGCCGGCTGAAATTGACCAAGTTAGATTCTTCTTCTTAATCAGCCAACATTATAGGCTTGATTTTTCGTATTATTTTCCCTAATACTTATTTTCCTAAAGAGCTTCTCTATGATTTGTTGGAGTTATTCTTTTCTTTGACATTCTTCTTTTACTTCAATTTAATACACTCTTTAATTGCTTGCATTAGTTATACATAGCATGAAAAAATATACCAAACAATATTGGACAACTGATACACAAAGTTAATACATATATTATTTTTGCTAATATACTCTACCAAACGACCCCTAATAATCCATGGAATAATTATATTTTTATGGATCCATTTATTTTTGTTATATGTGATAAATCTCTAGTTAAAAAAAAGTTCCTCAAAAGAGCCTTTTAATTTCTTTCTTTTATATTAATCGTCATTTATTAGGCCCGTAAAGAAGTAGTACAAGAGAGTTATCTCACATACGTGAAAATTGTATCAAATATATGGGACTCCTCATAAGATGAATCTAAATGGTAGAGGAAAAACATGACAAAGTTGAATGGAGGACCCTGTAATAAACAAATTATCAAAATTTACCGCGGGAAGGAAATTGTCGTGAGAAACAGATGATTAATCATCTATTTTTGGAAAAAATTGAAGAATTTTTTGGAAATTTTATAAGATATGTTCATTCTTTTTTCATTGATAGATGGTCAAAACTTCATCTAGGTTCCTATTGAGAGGTAGATAAAAAAAAAAAAAAACGTGTACTGCCTTATTCGGGGAAAGCGATCGCAATCAAAGATTTTTCATACTCAACGTGAGACCTTTGATTAAGGAAGGATCGAAGCAACCTCATCCATTACTCCACACACACTTTGGTGGTAATTAAATGGTTAATAAGCTATTTTGGAGTAGAGTTGGTAAGGGTAAAGTAGTCATTGAACAAGGGAGTTGTTCGAAAGATGGTTATAAATCCCTTCCCCAATGCAGTTAGTTTCTGTTAGGTTTGAATTGAAGTCCCAACTCACTATTTGGTGCTAAAATTGACGGGGAATGAAAACCAGAATTACAAGATCAAATGTCCTCTCTCCGGACAAAACCAAATCTCCGGCAACTCTACACGGTGGACTTCACACACTACCCAAGTTAGATACCCCTGCGGTGCTGGGTCGTCGGCCCTGAGTTCAATTGATACGCTTGATTTATCTCGTACTTTCTACTTTGAAGAATAAATTTTAGATATTTGAAAATTCTACGAAAATTATTGTAAGCTGGAATTCTTCTCATGTCTAAATTATAAAAATTAAGTATATGTTAAAATATTGGTCAAAGTTCATGTAGTTTGACTCTGAAGAAGCGAAACATGATAAATATATTAGGACGAGGGGGTACATTTTAAAATTGTGTTTAACATGATTTGATCTACACTCAGCTCTCAAACTCTTTGAATGTTGTAGAAATTTTCTGCTCATCTTTTTGGATCAATTTAACATTTGTCCATAGGAATGAACCATTCTGCAATCCTTCGGGGATTTGCCCATGTTACCTCTCAATCCTTCTTGCTTGGATCCTGTTGAATTTAGGGGGAAATAGTATATCGACGAAGGTATTGATTAATCACAACCTGTCTATCAATTTTGACCCTATAACTCATTGTTTAGCCTATCTTGGCCCAAATCCGTAGAGGGACTTATACCTTCGGCCCTATTAACCGCTACTCTTAAAATCATGAGCCATTTGAACACCTAAAAAGGTATGGATTAACATATGAGGTTTTTTTTTTTTGGAAAAATTACAAAAATCCCACATTTTAGTTTACTTATTACCATTATTCCCTATAAGTTTTACAAATCTCCAAAATCCCTCATTTTCGTGCGTTAGATTACTGTATCTCGTATAAATGTACATCAAATTAGTGTATCATGTATAAAATGTAATGTATCTTACTTAACGATTAATGTATCTCGCACATCAAATTAATGTATCAACACTTATATTATTGTATCCGTTTGAGGGATTTCTGTAATTATAAACTTTTAAGGGATAAATTGTAATTTTACCTTAAAAGTATGTGATTTCTGTAATTGCCCCTTTTTTTTTCACCCAAAAACTGCCATATATTAATTCATTCTAGACATAGTCTGTCCAAAGGAAAGCTCAACATCGTTTACAATCCAAGTTGGGAATAGTCTTTCCCAAGAAAATTCAGATAACAAGGAAATTGAGAACTTAGCTACGTTGTGAGCTACAACATTAAACCTTCTAGGAATATGTACAAATACGATATGCTTGAGAGATGCAAATATATTCCAAATATCTTCACAAACTACATCTATGTCCCACGTAGTCTTCACGTTTTTCCTCAATACATCTACAACACCTTTTGCATCAGAGAGGACATAAAGCTTCCTCCATCCATGTTATATCGCTTTTTCCACACATTTTCTTATTGCACACGCTTCAACAATCATAGACTTCCCAACAAACTGGATTGGGGATCCATGGGCATGAAGTAAAACACTCTTGTTATTCATAGCAACCAAACCAATGCTTGCCTTATTTGATTCAACCTGTAACCCTGCATCAACAAATAAACATATCCCATCTTCGGTAACTCTTACTTGATAGTCAGAAGTCTCTTGAAAATTTGCATTTGAAGAGTTTGCAAGCACTATATCAAGATATTCATTATATTCAGATAAAGCTTTCGCCACTATGTCTGGAGGGTCGGTTAATTCGTTATTAAAACTCCAAGCATTCCTAGACTTCTAAATATGCCACATAATCATTACTGTCAAATTCAAAACACTAGCAGAATTGAGACCATTTTTGCCGTATTAATCTTTTCCTTCCGGCTTCCACCACAAAGAAAAGTGAATAATATTGGCAAGATCATTCCAGTTTATGGGGCTCATTTTTAAAGTTATTTGTGAGTCCCGACACTTGAAAAGCATGTGTTCCACGGTCTCATCTTCTAAACCACATATTTTACAAACACTATTGACATGATTTAGTCGCTTCTTAATAATACTAGATATAGGACCCCGTGCCAGCACGGGGCCCAATATATATATATTTTTTAATTTTAATTTATGTCATATTATGGAATTTGAGAAGTTATTGAAATTTTTATATGATTTTAAAAATATTTTAAATTGTTAGCTATTGTGATTTGTAGTACTTTTTTTAACATAATTTTGAAAATAATATTTATTAATCTATTTGTTCTAATTTATGTGGCAGATGCATAATTTCAAATATTAACCCTTTTTTA
>NW_006239015.1:1789321-1804370 GCF_000226075.1 Solanum tuberosum | reverse complement strand
TTTTTTGTCAATTTCAAACAATATATGTTTATCATATAATCCATTTTATGTGGTACCAAGAGAATTTAGAGTTAATTAAATTTTTTATATAAGTTTTAAATAATTAAGCTGTTAATTATTGTAATGTATAGTATTACTTATATTATTTGTAAATATATTTAAATATTATATGTTAGGTTTTTTATCCTAATTTATATGGCATTGATAGAATTTAAAGTGTCAAATAATTGTTAATTATTGTAATAGATAATATGGAGTATTTAAGTCATTTATAGTGTAGTAATTAATATATAATATGTAGTATTTAAGTGTTATATTATGGAATTTGAGAAGTTATTGAAATTTTTATATGATTTTAAAAATATTTTAAATTCATAACTATATATTTCAATGTACAAGATTTTGATAAAATAAAATCTTTAAAGTTAAATTATAATGTTTTTGAAATTTAAATTATTAAAACATATATAATGATTTTATAGAAAAAATAATATCATATAAAATTAAATGAAAAGGATAATAAATTCAACTTTTACCATGATAAGGTTGAAAAATATTATTTAAGTGGAAGGAGGTGGGGCCCACTTGTATATTTTATATAGTAAGTATTGGACATTTGTAATGATTTAATTGGAACAATGGTAGTAAATCCTAGACTCTTCTAATATATAGTAATTGTTTACAAGTAAGGTATTAAGCACACACCTTCTTAGAAAATGTTTATGTTTATTATTTATTTTCATTGCCCATAAAAAATTTCAAGAGACTTTTGAAAAAACGTGATTACTAGATTGAGCAATATTACCCTAAACATCCCTCACCATGCTTAATTTATTTTTTGCAAGGTGATAACCCGATTTTGTAAAGTGCCAAATTATTTTATCCCTAGAACATGTAGTAGATAAAGGAATAGTCAAAATCTTATCAATATCATTTAAGCAAAAGAGGCTATTCAATTCATCCATCTTCCAAGTCTGGGATTCAACATTTGTAAGGTCAACCACTTTTAGATCTAAATTTTCAGGAGCATTAGTTATTTGAGGTTTAAAATCAATGGAATTAGGAATCCAGGGGTCTTTCCAAACATAAACATTCTCACTGATAGCTACTCTCCATCTTAGCCCTTTTTCTAATAATTTCCGACCCCAAATTATACTTTTCCAAATCCAAGACGCTGAAGAAGTTGTTGTAGCATTTAGGAAAGAAACATTTGGAAAATACTTATTCTTCAAGATTCTCGATAGAAGTAAGTCTGGATTAAGCAAAATTCTCCAAGCCAATTTTGCCAACATAGCTTTATTAAAAGCCTTAATATCTCTAAAGCCTAGCCCCCCACAAGTTTTTGGTTCACATAGTTTATCCCATCTTTAAAAATACATTTTCCTCTTCCCGTCCCTGTTTTTATTTAAAAACTAAGAGTCGTCTCTTAATTTTTAAAGGAAAATTAAGAAAACTGATTTTTTCAAAAGATTAAAACAATAAATCTAATGAAAATATTTAAAGGGGGTTTGGGGTTCACATTAACATTCCGGGAAGGATTGAAAAGCACCCCGAATGCCTGCTAACACGCGGTTATCCGATGATTAAATCATTTGGCTAATTGTTTAAAAGAGAAATGCTTAAACGAGTTTAGGAGATAGACAAACTTTATGACTAAAAATCATTTTTTAGGTGAAAGAGAAATAATATAAGGAATTATTTAAAGTAAAATATTTCAAAGTAATTCAACTAATATAATAAGTAAAATTATTTAGTCTTTAGAAAATCTAGAAACGACTATCCTTTTGGGAAATCGAATTAAGACAACCTTAAAAGACTAGCAAATAAACAATCAAACAAATACGAAACAGATAAAATAAAGAGAAAGAGAGTTTTGAGCCCAAGTCTGGTTTTTGTCCGCCTGGGACAGAACTTGGGCCTAATTCTGATTTGGGCTTCTTAGCCCAACACCTTGCACCTGTCCTAGGCTAACATAAAAAAACTAGTATAAATTATAGGAACCACATATTATAAGTACTAAATAACATCATATCCCTTCTAGTTTTCTATTTACCAAAAATCCATTAAAAATGATGTTTGCGGGATACATAGTGTTGTGCACGAGATACATTAGGTTTGATACATTCCACATAGCGGGATACATAGCGTTGTGCACGGGATACATAGCGTTTGATACATGCACGGGATACATGCGGGATACATAGCGTTGTGCACGGGATACATGCGGGATACATAGCGTTGTGCACGAGATACATGCGAGATACATAGCGTTGTGCACGGGATACATGCGGGATACATAGCATTGTGCACGGGATTTTTGAAAATTTTGAAATAAGTAGGGATAAATGGATATTAAGGTAAGTAAAGGAGTGTAATTAAGTAATTTGTCCAAAAACTAAACTCATTTTGAGCTTTTGGCCCAATTTCCACCTGTCCTAAAATTAGCAAATAATACCAAAAATAATTAGGCCTTTGGCCCAATTATAATACAACACAAAACTGGAATTTTGGGAGGGCTTTTAACCCATTTTCGTGACAATATACATTGTATACTGATGTTGTATATCATTGTATATTCTGCATATTTCGTGTATACTGCTATATACGGAGTGTATACAGCCTTTAATTTTGCTCCGAACACTTGCATGTATTTTATGTTTTCCAGCCCTGTACGTCAATTTTATTTTGCTCTTGAACACCGGAGGGCTGACTCGATACTCGAAAATACAAGGAGATGATGAAAAGAGACCAATGGACTCAATCTGAGGAGGCTCTTTCCAGGCAGCGACCGGGACTCGAGATTACGGGAACGATTTCACCACCACAAGCGTAAACCTTAAAGATTCTGATAAACAAAGAAGGCGAGTGAAAACGAAAAAATCGAAAAAAAAAGTCTTCCTTGCTATTTCGATTATATCTCATATATATTTCTATTCTTCTATATCTATTTCTATCAGTAGAAAAATTCAACTTTTCCCAACCCTTTTGTCCAACCTAACAATGAAGAAAATGAGAGCTTATATAGATGAGAATAAAGGCTGAAAAATGAGGAGGAAAATTGGGAGGGATTTGGATCGAGCTTTTGAAATTCGAAATTTGAATTTCTTGGAAGATAAGGTTGCCAACTCGATTTAATAGGAATTCGAACGGAAACATGAAGGGAGCCATCCGATCTTGGAGCAAGGACGAACTCGGAAGGAGATCGCTCCACTTGGAAAATTCGAGTTCGAGCGGATAAGGGAGAGGGGAAAAAGATGCGCGATTCTGGGCTCGATTCGCTGGACTCGGGTCGCGATTCGCTGCTGGACTGGAGCGATTTTCTGGGTTTGTTGGTTCTGTTTGCTGCGTCGTTTTGCTGAAGGAAAAGAAGAAGAAGAAGAAGAAACGCGCGTCTGGGGTCGGGTCTGGAAAAGGGCTAGAACATATGGAACTGCAGGTGTTGGGCTAGGAATTGGAAAATGTATGGGCTGCTGTACGTATTGTTGTTGAATGTTGAGAATGGGCCTGGGTTTTGGAATTTCTATACGTTATTTGGGCTGCTGGAATTGAGGGAAATTAATAGAAGGGAAAATTATACATAATGGCAAATTATTAATTCAAATTAAATGGTATAACCACACTTTGATTTAATTGTGTCCGATAGCAAATTGTTTGCCAGTCGCCTCTCTCCCTCAAACTCTCGCTCGCCACTCTCGCTCTCTCGCTCTCTCTGTTGCTCGCTTCTCTCGCTTTATACAAACAGAAATGTATAAATTGTGTTTCTGTTTGTATAAAGCGAGAGAAAATTGTATATATACATGCAAATACATATATCTTCGTCCTATACACTTATAATTATACAATACAAATATTCTCCTGTCCAGTTCTCTTTTGCCTTTCTCGCTTTATACAAACATAGATTATACAAAATACAATGTATAATTTCTGTTTGTATAAAGCGAGAGAGAACGATATTTGACATACAAGTGTTTTATTTCGATTCAATTGTATACAAATTGAAATTTTATACAGATATACAAACACATAAAATTAAATTGAGAGACTCTCAATGATTTATACAAACGAGAGGCTGACAACAATTTATACAAATGGCTCTGCCAGCGAAATTATACAAATCTGAAGATGAGCCAGCGAATTATACAATTCCTTCTTTTGTATATAATATAGTGAAATATACATAGCTTTCAATTGTATATGTGTAACGAATTATACATATATATGTTTGCTATGGAGCACAATTATGTAAACTTTGTTATAGCATACAAATAGTATGTGTTGGGCTGATGGGTCGACTGAATCGGCCCAATTTTGGTAAAAAATTGAATTAAGGTGAGGTTAAAATTGGCTAGAATTGTAATATAAAATGACTAAATGGATTGCAACCATAGCCATATAAAATTCAAAACATAGCCGAATTGAGTTAATTTAGTGTATACGGCTAGAATTTAAACATGATGAATTAAGATTAATTCATTAACGAGCTTCTTAATCTTAACGAAATAAAATAATTAACTCAATTATAAACTAATTATTTTCAAAAAATATAAACTATTATATAACTAAACTAATTAACCAAATATTTAAGTAAACTAAAATCTTTTCGAGATGGTTTTCGAATATTTATAAAATGTACTAATTATATAAAACACATATATTATTCAAAAAATTATAAAAATGACAACTATTTAAAATAATTTGCAAACTATTTTTGAAATTTTATAAAACTAATTATTTTTAAATCGTTTAAAAATTAAAGAAGTTCGATGATTAATCTATATTGTGGAGGTCCAAAATTGGGTGTCAACAGTCCTCTTGACTCCACCAAAAATTTGAAGTATGAAGGTTATTTCCTTACATAATCCTTCGGGAAGTTGGAAACAAGACAAGGCATAAGTGAGTACAGCGGTTAAAATCGCCTTTAACATAACTTCTTTTCCAAACGAACTTAAAAATATTCCTTTCCACCCTTTATTTTTTGCTCGCACCCTTTCCTTAATAAAATCTAACATATTTAAACCTTCCTATCACAGTCGGTAATCCCAGATACATACCTATTTGATTTCCTTGGCGTTGTCCCAATATTGAATAAATATTTTCCTTTTCTGCCTCTAAAGTATTCTGGCTAAAATAAACAACAGATTTGTTTACATTAATCACCATGCCCAAACACTTAGCATATATCTTTAAAACATCCACAACCGCCCTAGCACTTTGATTATTGGCTGAACAGAAAATTAAGGAATCATCAGCAAAGAGCAAATTTGAACTAGTAGAACCATTTCTATTTAAACTCAAGCTCCGAATTTGATCTTGTTCCTTGGCCTTTTTAAGAAGTGTTGATAGACCTTCAGCACAAATCAAGAACAAGCAAGGTGATAATGGATCACTTTGTCTTAGACCCCTTGTTGGTTTAATCCCTCCCGCAATTTCTCCATTTATATTGAATCGATGTGTTGTAGAAGTGACACATTTCATAATTCAAGCCACAAAATTTTTATTGAAACCCATTTTTAAGAGCATCTCCTTAACAAAAATTCATTCTACTCTATCGTAGGCTTGAGACATATCAAGTTTCATGGCCATAAATTTCTCTTTTCCTCTTTTTTTGTTTTTGAGCAAATGGAGAAATTCATGAGCTAACTCAACATTATCAGTAATGTGGCTATTACCTATGAAGCCCGACTAATTTGGAGAAATTACATGGATAAGACTTCCTTCATTCTAGCCACTAAAACTTTAGCAGTTATTTGTATGCAGTAGAGCATAAACTTACAGGTCTAAATTGAGCAACAGATGTAGGAATTTTAACTTTAGGGATCAATGTAATTAAAGTTTGACTCCATTTTGATATTAGGATTCTCGTAGAGAAAAAACTTCTTACGGCCTCACAAATGTCTTTACCAATTATCTGTCAATATTTTTAAAAAAACAAAGGGGTCATGCCGTCAATTCCAAGTGATTTCAAGGGATGCATCGAAAAGACAACACTTTTAATTTCAGCATCTGACACTTCTCTAACAAGTCTCATATTCATAGACTCATTAAGTGAAACAGGTACGTAAGAAATAATCTCTTCAAGCTCTGTCGGCCTAGATGATCTAAATAAGTTGTCATAAATAACGCTCTATTGTCCTTATAATGCCTACCGGATCCGAAACTCATTCTTCGTTGTCTAATTGAAAACCTTTAATAGCATTTCTTATTCGCCTCTGGATAGTAGTCATATGAAAAAATGAGGTATTTTTATCACCTTCTTTTAACCATAAAGCTCTAGATTTTTATTTCCATAAGATCTCTTCATTTTTATAAGCATGACTTAAATCTCTTCATTTGTTTCCTAGAATTACCATTACCTCATCGTAACCACACAACTAAAGAATGTTTACATTTCTTTAATTTTAAGTAAAAACGAGATTGCTCGAAGCCATTATGAGGTTGAACATATAACTCATCTGCCCGGCCCAATCTAACTCCTTTTAAATTTATTAACCATAATTAAATTTAATTGTCGGAGAAAATTCTATTAAGCTCTCAAAAAACTTACTCCTACTAGTATTTTAATTTTCTACTGCAATCAATGAAGTAGATATAAAATGTAATGAAAAAATGATTTTAAAGTTAGTTATTTTGGATGGAGGATAATCTGGTCAAACACACATGAAATGGTAACATATTTATTAAAATCCCATAAAATAGAACTTCTTAATAAAATATATATATGGAGTAAATTTGTTTTCTCTATTTTCAATTGACATATGCAGTATATTAATTAAAGCATTCCTTTTTTGCCTCCATTCCATGGATTCTCATTTATACAAAAGAGCCTATTTCTTAATAATGTTCCCTCTCCTATAAATAAGACCCTACAACACTTGGTGTTAATCTCTCCTCTAACAATTTGTAAAAGAAAAAATGGCCAAGTTTGTCCTCCTTACTAGTCTCTCAATCTTAGTTATTGGTTTTACTTGTTCCTCAGCAATGAGAGTCCTCGATGAGACACCCATAGACCCAAATGATCCTACAGTTGTGAAAATTGCAAAATTTGCTGTAGACGAGCGCAACAAACAGGTTCGAACCAAATTTGAACTTGAAAAAGTGAATGCAGGAGGAACTGAAACAATTCCTGATGGTACCGTTTATCAACTAAATATTAGTGTCGTTGAATCTGAAGTTTATTTCACAACTCGTTTTGTGGCTGTTCTTGTGCATCCAGATGGTTCCAAAGAACTTATGTCTTTTGAGTGATTTTTTCTCTGTTACTATTTAACTAGGGAACATATCCGCACTTTGCGCGAAATAAAAAGAAATTACACCACCCAAGAAATTATGAATTAAACTTCTTTCTGAAATTTTTTACTTTATTTGAATATTAATTTGACCATGAAAATTCGAATTGAATTACAAGAGCAAATGTCCTCTCTCCGGACAAAACCAAATCTCTGGCAACCGCACACGGTGGACTTCATACACTGATCAAGTTAGATACCCTTGTTACCCCGGCAATGCTGGGTCGTCCGCCCTGAGTTCGACGTGTACTCTTGGTTTATCTCGTACTACTACTTTCAGGTAGAATATGCCGATTTAGAATTTACCCTAACTGGGTTAACCCATAGTGAGTGCAGTCCAATATATAAACTCCAATATTTGTGACGACTAATACTCAAAACTAAATTAAGTTAGATTAGCTTACCTTGTGGTTTGTAGGCTATTACACAGTGGGGGTTTACCCAGTGCGCACAAAGTGTTCACCACAGAGTGCTCACCCGAAGGACAAAAGTTGTGACAGAGGTTAAAACGGCTGCAGGTTATCCTGGATTCCAAAAAAAAAATACTCAAAACTAAATCAAGTTAGATTAGCTTAATATTTTAAAACTAAAATTTAGATATTTGAAAATTATGCAAAAAACTATTGTAAGCCGCAATTCTTCTCATATCAATATGATAAAAATTACATGTTAAAATATTAATTAAAATTTATACAGTTTAACTCTAGAGAAGCGAAACATGATAAATATTTTGTGGCAAAGGAGTACATTTTAAATTTTGTTTTACATGAATGTTGTAGTATTTCAGTTTTGTTATCTTTCTTCATTTCTGTTCATATTTTTGACCCTTATAACTCATTGTTTTGCCTATTTTGGCCCAAATCGGTAGTGGGACTTTTACCTTGGGCCGTATGACTGATTTGTCCGGCCCAATCTAACTCCGTTTAAATTTATTAATTAGAATTAAATTTAATAAATTTAAGGGTCGGAGAAAATTCTAGTAAGCTATCAAAAATTCTGTACTAGTATTTTAATTTTCTACTGCAACCAATGAAGTAAAATAGATACAAAATGTAAAATAATTGACCTTTTGCAAGTATAATGAAATATATAAGGGACTATAAAAGGTAAAATAATTAATTTTCTCCCTAATAAATAAAGTGTAGCGGGATATTACCCAACAAAAGGTCATTCTTATGTAAATATACATGTAGTAGGGAAATGTACCATATAGTATGAACACTATGTTTTTTTCTTAATATATAGGAGTAATTAAATGATTTTAAAGTTAGTAATTTTGGATAGAGGATAATCTAGTCAAATATACATGAAATAGTAACATATTTATTAAAATCCCATAAATAGAGTTTCTTGATAAAATATATGGAGTAATTATTTTTCTCTATTTTCAATTGACATATGTAGTATATTAATTAAAGCATTCCTTTTTTTTGCCTCCATTCCATGGATTCTCATTTCTTATATAGAAAATAGTCTATTTCTTAATAATGTTCCCTCTCCTATAAATAAGACCCTACAACACTTGGTGTTAATCATTCCTTTAACAATTTGTAAAACAAAAAATGGCCAACTTTGTCCTCCTTACAAGTCTCTCAATCTTCAGCAATGAGAGTCCTCGATGAGACACCCGTAGACCCAAATGATCCTAACGTTGTGGGGATCGCAAAATTTGCCGTAGATGAGCGCAACAAGCAGGCTCAAACCAACTTTGAACTTGTAAAAGTGAATGCAGGAGGAACTGAAGTAATTCTCGATGGTACCGTTTATCAACTGAATATCAGTGTCATTGAATCTCAAGTTTCCACGACCCGTCTTGTGGCGATTCTTGTGCATCCAGATGGTTCCAAAGAACTTATGTCTTTTGAGTGATTTTTTCTCTTTTACTATTTAATTAGTATACAGTTATCTAGGAACATTTATACTCAAAGCATTTGTATGAAATTATTATTTGAATTAAGCATTTTATCTGGCACTATTGATTCGTTCGGCCATATTATAGATGAGTGGTGATTTTTCGTTTTGAATAAATCATAATGAGATTATAAAAATAAAATGTCATGTTGTCTCAATCTTCTATTTTGAGAGTTTCCAAGCCCCACATGCGAGAACAATATAGTAAATGTACTAAATATTATAACTAATAAATCATGTTGGTAGTATTTTTGTTTTTTGGGGTAAAATTAGCATATTAAGTACGGTATTTGATTATTAATTTTTAATTTCACATAATTAATATACGTATAAATTATGAAATTTTTATATATGAAACTATATAATTAGACATATTGATCACTACCATATATATCATCATTATCCATATTTTCAGAATATTACTATATTACCAAAGAGTTTACTATTATATATTGAGAAATATATAATTGGATACATGTATTTTTGCTTCTGGATAGACTAAAATAGGGAGAGAGGTGAGCGAGATTTATTATATATCCCTAATACATTGGAGAGTGGTGAGCGATATGGGAGAGAGGCGAAGGAGGCGAACCAATTTTTTTATGTATACGAAATACATGTGAATCTACTTGGATACAATGTATCTAGAACAACTTACACCTAGTTTTGGCCCATGTATTCAGAAATACATGTATCTGGATGTTTCTTAGTGCACCAAAATTGGGGGTAACACACGTAATATTACAAACTAAAATATATATAAGTAATTAACTCCTAAACTAGTGAGATTTAGGTAAGTTTCACATTAGTTTATGCAAAATTAAAACAAAAATGAAACAATTATAGTCTTTAACCAACACCCAAATAACTTGTGTGAATGACCTAAAATAGTGCAGAGTTAACTTTTCCTCAACATTGATTAATTCACCAATTCACTTCTCTGTAATTTTCTAAGAAAAACAGTGGTAAAACGAGTGGCTATTTTTCGCCGACGCCGTTTCGTGTATCAGTACAGTAGGTATGATTTTTCAAGTCTTTGATTGCCATTATTTGAACTTGTTAATTGGGGATTTGCGATTCTTTTTTTCCTTTTGTCTACTTTCTTTCTAAGGATTTTCATAATGCAAAGTTAAAAATTGATCAACTGTTTCATGTTCTCCATGCTCACTCTGTAATTAATTCATCACATAGCTAGTGCACTTTTACCTCTTTTGTGTGTTTTGCAAGTTATTGCAAAGGAGCGTGTTTTACCCTATGCACATTCAAGAAATACTATGCTACTGTTACCATTTTAAGGAAAGTAATGATCTTTGCCTGCCTGTTGAAAACTCTGTATCCTATCGTGGTTCCAATATAGTAATGGTATCAGCATTCACGGACCCTTGGCTTTTAGAAGATACTTGCTGTGGTGAAGCATGTCCTCCGGTAAATGCAGGTTGTTTAGGAGTAGGTAGTTCAGCAATATCACTAGTGAGCATTGACAGAACTGTGGAGACATTTGGCCTATCTTCTGCATATTCTTGAACACATAATAATCCAATATGTCCACATCTCACCATCTGTTTTTCAAAGCTTGAATCAAATATTTTGGGGTCTATCAATTTTATGATATTGTTTTCATTCCACAACTTCCATGCCTAATGAACAAAGACATTGTCAAACAGCAAAAATGTTATTTTCAGAAGTTTCATAATTTTTCTCCTCTATTTTTTTGGTTTGATGAGCTAGCAGAACATTAAAGCTTTATATATAGTTGCAAGAATGAACTTACATATGCAAGTAGAGTCAGTTCATCTTCATCATCATAAAAACTAGAGTTCTTCCTTCCACTGACAATTTCCAAGATCAACACACCGAAGCTGTAGACATCTGATTTTTCTGAGAATCTTCCGTACATTGCATATTCAGGGGCCATGTAACCACTGCATAAGATATTACACAGAAACTCAATGACTAATGATGGCAGTTCATCCATGAAAAAATGGAGGAAGCAGTGCAAACATACTATGTGCCAACAACTCTTATAGTGCTGGCCTGATCTTGATTGCCTCCAAAAATCCTCGCCATGCCAAAATCCGAAATTTTTGGGTTTAGGTATTCATCCAACAGGATGTTGCTTGCCTTCAGATCTCTATGAATAATTCGTAGTCTTGAGTCTCTGTGAAGGTAAAGGAGGCCTCGACCAGTTCCTTCAATAATGATGGCTCGTTTACTCCAATCAAGGAACTTTTCCTGGTGTGAACCTGAAAAGGTATCACCGAGAAATGTATGATGGATTTTGTTTCCTTAAAGAAATACAGCTTTCTTTTGATTCTGGAAGTACTTAAGTTGAAGGACAGGCAAAACCAATGAAAGAAAATTCTGCACTGACCAAAAAGATATGCATCTAAGCTTCTATTTGGCATGAAATCATAAATCAGCATCTTTTCCCCTCTCTCTGTGCAACAGCCAAGGAGTCTAACAAGATTACGATGTTGTAGTCTAGAAATCACAACGACCTCATTCATAAACTCCTGTAGCCCCTGACCAGAAGACTGTGAAAGCCTTTTTACTGCAATTTCTTGTCCATCTGGCAATTGTCCCTGCAGATAATTGATCTAATTTATTTTATATTGTGTTCATTTGTCAGAACACTGCAGAGATGCATCAAGAAACATTACTTTGTAGACTGGACCAAAGCCTCCTTGCCCCAGCTTGCTAGCTGGGTGAAAACTGTCAGTGGCATTCGCTAACATGTCAAATCTGTACAAGGTGATGTCTTCAATTTTGACTTGATTGATGTCATCTTTACTCATGCCTTCTTGGTAAAATTTTGGAGATGCTTCTCTTAAGAGTGCTTCATTTTTCCTCTTCCTTTCTGGTTCAGAGTGGACATTCAGAAATCAAACCATTTGCAGACAGAGAAGTTCTAGTTTGTCTTCTCAAAAATCTTATTTGATTAATTACCTCTGTGCTTAGCCAACAATTTCCAGAAAAGATATCCACACAAGATAACTGTTATTGAGCCTATTGAGACTGTGGTTGCAATAGCTGCTACAGGAATGTCTTTCTTGTCATTTGCAGCTGCAAACATGTATGAGCCATAGACTGTTCTTGAGCATATCTTTCTTTCCATGGAAGTGATAGAACTAATTGATTTTTATTTTTTTTGAAACTGGTAACTTTAGTCTATATATACACAGGTGCACTACAAAAAATGTGCAGTTCCCCTTCAAAAGTATTACTCCCTCCGTCCCAATTTATGTGAGGTACTTTGACTCGGCACGAAGTTTAAGAAAGAAAGGAAGACTTTTAAAACTTGTGGTCCAAAATGAATGATAGAAATTTGTGTGGCTGTAAATCATTTCATTAAGGGTAAAATAAACATTTTATAGTTAAATTATTACTTAATATAGAAATGTGTCATTCTTTTTGGGACTGACCAAAAAGGAAAGTAAGTCACATAAATTGGGACAGAGGGAGTACAACTTACAGAATAAAACAGTCTTAATCTAAACTGCTGCCTATAAACAATCTAGCACATTAAAGATGTCTTCTGTCCTAGTTAATATATCTTTGTTTACACCAAAAATAGAAAAGAGCTAAGCAATACATTAATTGAGAATTTGAGCCTAATTCGATGGTTTTATAGATTTTATTGGGAGTCTTGGTTATATTCTTCAAAGACAAGAAGACTTTAAATTTCAACTCCTTGTAGTTCCAAAAAAAAAAAAACAAGCTAAACAATTGAAAGCTCAAGGTTGTAAAGAAGTATGTTACCAAGTTCAGAGTAGGCAAGGCGAATGAACAAACTAGCCGCCCCATCCCTGGAGTATTCTTGAATATCAACTAAGCTTCTATTCCAATGCATACAACCTATGCCTCTGTAGTATGAATATGCAGTGCAGGAACAGTTACTCAAACAGTCACTCTCACAGTCTTTTTTTGCAGAAGGTACCGAAATTACAAAATCTGGCACTCCCATTGTCTGCAGCTTCAGAAACCCGTCCTGCTTGTCCTTCTCAATATCAGTTTTGTTCCTTTCACAGTCTAGTGCAGTACTTCTGATGCATCCACCAGACCAATCTCCCTTCTTCCATTCTCCATCATTTTTTGGTTTGAAACCTTGTATACAACTGCATATTGGAGAATTCATTGGATTACAGCTTCCATATGTCCCACACTTGGCATAAAAATCACACTCTGTTCGGGGATTTGCCCATGTTACCACCCAATCCTTCTTACTTTGATCCCAAACCTTCTCCTGGTAAGACCCTGTTGAATTCAAGGAATAATAGAGTATCCTAGACTGATTTGGGTCTGAATAAGTTTGGTATGCTGTGCCAGCATTATCAATTACTAGGTCAATACCATAGAGATAGAAAGAATTCATTTCTGGTAATCCTATGTATATCTGTTTATTCCATGGACCGCCCCGCCAGTAAGGAGAACTGTTTTTCCAAATAAGAAACTGAGGAATGTATCGATGTTGAATTCCAGCTGAAAAGCTCCCAACGGATGGATCATCAGGACTCCCCCATGAGTTCAGGAGAGTTGTTGTGTTAGTACGCTTATCAGTGCCCATTTTCATGAGCTGTAAGAGAGAATCCGTAGGATATTGAAAGCTTTCCCATAGAACTCTCCCATTTGAGCTGTCTTTCAAGACTAAGTTTCCAGTGTCCAAGAGTTGTGCTGTGGAATTCTTCATAGAGTTTGAAATACTGGATGACCAAATTATCTCCTTCTGTCCATTCAACATGACAAGATTGCTATCTTCTGATATTGTGAGTATTCCACTAGAATCGTGTAAAGGCTCATCTCTGTTAGCTACCCATACTACAGTTGGTGTTGGTGATGGTAGGTTAAACATAATCCCTACATAACGTTTTGCAGAATTCCTGGGGCTAAAAAAACCCAGTTTAAATCTTTTGCCTCTAGAAAATACAGTTTCTGAGTCTCTCACAGGCTCACTACTGCTAATGGTGTCTGAAGTATTGGCACTGGAAAAAACTACATAAAAACAATAGAGTAAAAGATGAAAAAGCATAGATATGCTCATTCTAACTTCTTTACTTCCAAAAGGTACAGTCTTATCATTTGAAGTGTAAGAGCTGAGAACCTCAAGGATGACCTTTCTTTTCCTTTAGTCAAATAAGGTTCTTGGATACTTATCTTTTTTATGTTCTCATCCGTTTACTTTTCAATTGGGTGTCAATTAATTGCTGGACCCATGTCTCAAATGATTTGTTAAGTGGCCATTTTGCTTCTACGTCTACAGCTTACTATGTTTCTGAGTACTTCTTGTGCATTTGATACCTGCAATACTGAAAAATTACTTGGGCTGATATGTTTAGCTCTGAGAATATAAGGGCAGGATTTTGTATCATGTTGACAATTTCTGATGTGAATTTAATGGATTGTCCTTTTCCTACGGGTATTGACTCAATGACACACCAACCATCTCTGCAAAATGTTTACGGGAAAAACAGTTTACTGTAGAAAATAGGCCTAATACCTAGTTAATCTGTGAACTCTTAGCCAAATCACTTCTACACACTCCCCAGCCATGGGAATCTCTTTACATACCAAACCTTTCCAAAGGTGTGACTTTTACGCACCACATTAACTACGTGGCGTGCGTGCTTAACCAAAATATAAAGCGTGTAACTTGTGAAATTTTTCTCTATTCCCATTCACACCTTAGAACCCCCAACAAAATAAACATCAATTTGGGATAAGAACTTAAACCTCATAGACTCAAATTCATATCTTTTTGAATTGTGATAATAGGTTGACATCGCTTATTCAAGTTTACTTTTGCTCAAGACATAGTGATAGGGGGGGGGGGGGGGGGGGGGGCGGGGCGAATCCAA
>NW_006239015.1:1786317-1789080 GCF_000226075.1 Solanum tuberosum | reverse complement strand
GGGGGGGGAGTGGGGGCTAGTGCAATGTCATAGGCTAAAGTTGATAAAACATGAGGTGAACAAGCTTTATAAATGTGGACTGTATTGTTTGGAGGGGTAAAAGCAAATTGCTAGGTAAAGAGGAATATCCCCACACAATTATTGAATTGTCATGTGCTAGCATGCTCCCACTAATATTTAGCTTTGTAAACCAGTACTCCATTATTTTTGATGGATATATATTGGCATCAAGAATCTTTTTCTCCCTGTCTCATCCTATCTTTGTGGTGACCACTATGTCTTCAGGCATGGAAGTTGTGGAATGAAAACATGATTGTGAAATTGGTAGACCCATAAATGACCTGCAGTTTGAAAGGGAAATCTTGAGATGTATGGTCAAGAATATGCAGAAGATAGACCAAAGTTATGCACAATACTGATATTTCTGATTTACAAAATCCTGAACCATACAGGACCTTATATTTGAGGCAAGTCATTTTCACTCATTTGGAGAAAAATATTTCCAACATTCAAGGTGGCTGAACATTTTATAGAATACCAATTCTCAAATAAATCCCATCATTCATCATTTGACAGGAGTAGGAAAAATAAAATCTCTGATTTTCGGAGAGATTAAAAAAAAAAAATGGAAAAGAGGGATGAAAAACAAAAATCTGTTATAGACTAGATGTTTACCACTGAGCTTGTAGCTAAATTCCTTTTACACACCTTCAGTCACGAAAACCACTCTAAGCACCAATTTTTTTTCTAACAGTGTTAATAGACTAATACACACCTTTTAGGTGTGCAACCAACTTTTCTCCAAAAGTATATGTCACACATGAATGATAACATGACACATACCAACAAGTATTGTGCTGGAATGGATAGGATCCCTCCACCCTTAAACAAGGTCTTGGGTTCGAGACAAGGGTATGAAAAAAATCATGTTAGAAGGCACTTCCCCTTAAATGGGCCTTACCTTACGAATTCGGATTCATGGGGCCCAATGCAGGTATCGGTACACCGGCAGGAAACAAAGAAAAGATAACATGACAAGAGTCATTAACTTAAAGAAAAAAAAGGAAATAAATTACAATTATACCCCTCATCTCTGCCAAGGGTTCTCTGCCATTACACCTTAGCTCAATGCTTCCTTCAAACATTTTGAAAATCAAACCTTTTCTCTAGCTCAATTACCTCTATCCTCCATCAGATATGGTGAAAGATCAAAATTTCAAGGAGAAGGTTCCAACAGTGAGGCTCAACGCAGTTGTCGACAGAGTCTTTGTTGTCTACCACCACAATTTCTGATATGTTTTTGGGCATTACGAAAAACTGCCTCCTAACTAGGTTATCCGCCAGTATCTGTTCTGAACCTCCGTTGTTGGCTTCTCAATTTTCTATTCACTGTGGCATGAAATGCCCAAGAGGGAAGATACCAACTATGAAGGGAGACCCAAATTCAGTAGGATTTGTGGTCGATGAATGGAGGTGGGTTAAGGTTTTGTTGATACTTTATCTTCAGATGGGCAAAGTTCACGATTTGAAATTTATAGATTTTGAATTGTCATCCAACTCACAGCTGGTCTTAGTTAATTGGTTAGCAATTAAATATGGAAAAATTACCTAACTATACATCTTTTCTTACCATATTTTCTATTATTCCCTACCATTTTAAAAAATTACTAAAATCCCTCTTTTTTAAATTCTCTCCTTTCCAGATACATAACTTTCAATTTTTCAACTTCACTATTTTCTCCCTTTTTTCATGCCTCTAATCACTCCACTATATCACCAGTTACCTTCATCAATCCTTTATTTTGAATTTTAAATATTCTCTCTCTGATTAATAATTTAAAGTTAATCAAAAGGTAGTTCTTCATTTATTTTTTTCTTTCCAATTCTTTTTTTTTTTTACGGAAAAATCATGTGAATATTGGGGTAATTCATACACAAGGACAAGTGTTTTACTGTTAGAGAGATTATTAGAATGTAGACTCAATAAACCACCTGTACATGGACATGACAAAACAAACATGGAGAAAATTAGGACAAAAACGAAGTATAAAAAGTGTCACTTATATATATGGGTATGTATCATATGTATGTGCAGTACTATTTTATAACTAAATCATTATTTATCATATTCATAATTTTTTTTGTATATGATACATAGCTACGCCAAATTATACGGGCATGATACATAAATAGTAATTTATACTAGATGTATCAGTCTCAAACCAAACAACTTATGGACAACAAGTACATGTTTAATGTATCCCGTTGTTGTGTCGTAATTTTCCTAACCTTGGAAAAATCACTTTTTGAAATGTTCTAAGTATAAACAATTTTAGAAAAATACTTAGAAAAGAGTCGCCACTTAATTTTTTAAAGAAATTAAGAAAACTTATGATTTTCAAAGATTTAAACAGAAAAAATCATTTGAAAGTACCAAAGAGGGTTCGGGGTTCAATTTACACTTCGAGAAGGGTTTAAGCATTCGAAATGTCCGCCAACACGCGGTTGACCTGTGACTTGACTAAAATATATTTGACTATTTTTTTAGAAAAATAATGATTTAACATAAAAATAATAATAATAAATATTTGGTTAACTTTGAGAAAAATAGTTAAATTAAATGACACATTTTTTAATTTATTTTTTGGAGAAGGGAATCCAAAATGAAACAATTGAATTAAATTGCAAGCGATTAGAATGTTAATAAAAATAGATTAATTAGAATTGTCTAATTCATTTTGAAATAATAATTTAAACCAATTT
>NW_006239015.1:1783740-1784439 GCF_000226075.1 Solanum tuberosum | reverse complement strand
CTTGAATATCTAATAAGAAATTATTGTGCTTCCTTCTCCTCCCCAAAACAGTGATCAAAAGAGAGCAATATATAGCTGGAAATTCGGAGGAAATCGGGTGAAATTTTGAAAAAAAAAATTTCGAATTTTTTCTGCCCCTTTTTCAGACAATCCTCGAAAGCTTTGAAAAAAAATAATCCCTTAAAATGGGGGAAAGGGGACGTGAGGGTGATGGGTCTGCAGGGTATGGGTTTTTCAGGGTAGTTGGATGAGATTTCCGTATTTGCTGGGATTTCTGAGGAGGAAGGCGTGTGAAGATGATGAATGCAGGGGCGGTCGGTTCTGTTTTTGGATATGTACGCTACTGTATGTATTGAAATTAAAGGGGAAAAGGGGTTGGGTCGGGTCAGTAGGTTAATGGGCTGGGATGATGTTTGGATCGCTGGGAATTATTGTGTTGGGAATTATTGGGTTGTGAATTGGAATGGGTTGCTGAAGGCATTGAGTTCTTAGTGGGCTAGGAATTGAATGGGCTGGGAGGAAATGGGAATTGGGCCTGTTGGAGTGAAACAAAAGGGCCCAAAATCAATCCTAAAAGATGGGATGAATTGTTATTAAATAATGGATTTCAATTATAGCCTAATAGAATTTAATTGGTGAATTCAACTAAAATTTAAATAAGATGAGTTAATATAAATTAATTAATGAGCTTCTTAATTT
>NW_006239015.1:1783317-1783645 GCF_000226075.1 Solanum tuberosum | reverse complement strand
CAATTAACTCGATATTATAACTATAACTTAAAGTAAATTAATAAAATATTTAACTAAAATGTAAAATCTTTTGTGATGACTTTTCAAATATTTATAAAATAACGTGATTGCTAAAATATACATTTTTTTAATTAAAAAATGATAAAATTACTTTTTAAAAAAAATAACTTGAAAGTATTTTGAACTTCATAAAACTCATTAATTCAAAATTATAACTATCCCTGAATTTAAAATATAAACTCCTTTTTTTTTTTTCTTTTTTTTCTTTTAGACGATTTTCGAATAATCATAAAATATATCAATTATACACATAATTATGTAAAACATA
>NW_006239015.1:1781490-1782940 GCF_000226075.1 Solanum tuberosum | reverse complement strand
GAGAATTCAGGCCACTTGTAGTTCGATGCGCTTGATTTGACGCACAATTTGAAAGAATTCAAAAGTCATCCCGATATCGGATTATGAAAAAATCGAATTGCTTGGGAATAAGATTTGAGAGTGAATGTTGGAATACAACAGAGTTTCCAACATTGATCTCGCCTACATATCCTTCAACTCAAGAAATCAGGCTGCTTGTAGTTCGACTCAATCGGTTGAAAGGAAACCTATTATGCTAGATAACCTTTGGTTCATGAAGAGTGACAAAATGAATCGAGTATGAAAAGGAGGCTTGCAACCTCTTAGTCATGAATGTGGCGCGCTTCACACCCATAATTAAGAACTTACACGGACATAATTTTCAAAGCTCTTGGTGCGTCGTCACTCAGATTGGAAAATTGTTTCTGGTAGAGACCAAAAAAATTCCGGATGCAAAACTGAAACTGACAAACCTAAAGATAAACCCACATGCCTTCTGATAGGAGTGTGGTTTGATTGTGGTGGAAGTCGCTCCTCTGCTCGCGTCCTAAGAGTTTGGCACTCCTCTTTGGACTATGTCCCAGTTCGCTGCTAAGAAAAAGTTCCACGTTGTGCTGCATCCTAATTGATGTCGTCCGCACCTGTGGTTCGTTTTTTGAGAATTCATCCTCTTGGATGCTCTCGACAAAGACTGAGATAAAACTCATTAGCATAAAAATGCAATTCAAATGGGAGACAGTGTCTTTTACCATGTTGACACTTAATTGCTCTCCTTGAACATTTGGTGTCAACTCCATCGGGTTTGACGCAAAGTAAATAAAGCTAGTGTTTCATATTTGCAATATAATCTTCAATGTACATCTTCCTTTGATGTTAAAGTAATAAAATAGGCTGATATAATATGTTGATAATTCCCTTGATGTCGTCTCTATAAAGAAAATGATGCAGTTGAAGTTGATTTTCTTGTGATGGGTAAATCTTTCTCCCGCGATGTATGAATCTCTTTTCCGCGATGCATGAAACTCTTTTCTTGCGAAGTATGAATCTTTTTCCCGCGATGCATGAATTTTCTCTTGCAATGCATGCCATTTTTCCCGTAATGCATGAATCTTTTCTCACAATGCATGAATCTTTTTCCTCTTGCAATGCATAAATCTTTTCCTCTTGCAATGCATGATAATTTTCCCGCAATGCATGAATCTTTTCTCGCAATGCATGAATTTTTCCTCTTGCAATGTATGAATTTTTTCCAGCAATGCATGGTTTTTCCGCGATGCATGAATCTTTCTCTTGTAATGCAAGAATATTTTTCTCGCGATGCATGAGTCTTGTCTTGTAATGCATGAATCTTTTTCGCGATGCATGACTTCTTTACCGCGATACATGACTTTTTTACCGCGATGCATGAATCCTTCTACGCATGAATCTTTTTCCCGCGATGCATGACTTTTTTCTCTTTGTTGTGCATGAT
>NW_006239015.1:1780856-1781026 GCF_000226075.1 Solanum tuberosum | reverse complement strand
AATTCTTGGTATAAGAAGCATAAAATATTTCCTGCATTCACAGAAAAGTTGTCAATTTGGGGAGCTCTTCGCCCTTTTGACTTCTCTGTATTCATTGAATGGAAAAATATGTCGATCTTGAGGCAAACTTATAGACCTGCATCCACAGAAAAATTGTTAGTTTTTTACAA
>NW_006239015.1:1778435-1780645 GCF_000226075.1 Solanum tuberosum | reverse complement strand
TTTTTGAGAATTCATCCTCTTGGATGCTCTCGACAAAGACTGAGATAAAACTCATTAGCATAGAAATGCAATTCAAATGGAGAGATAGTGTCTTTTACCGTGTTGACACTTAATTGTTCTCTTTGATCATTTGACGTCAACTCCATCGGGTTTGACGTAAAGCAAATAAAGCTTGTGTCTTGTATTCGCAATATAATCTTCAATGTACATCTTCCTTTGATGTTAAAGTAATAAAATAGGCTGATATAATATGTTGATAATTCCCTTGATGTCGTCTCTATAAAGAAAATGATGCAGTTGAAGTTGATTTTCTTGTGATGGGTAAATCTTTCTTTTGCGACGTATGAATTCCTTTTCCGCGATGCATGAAACTCTTTTCTTGCGAAGTATGAATCTTTTTCCCGCGATGCATGAATTTTCTCTTGCAATGCATGACATTTTTCCCGTAATGCATGAATCTTTTCTCACAATGCATGAATCTTTTTCCTCTTGCAATGCCGAATCTTTTTCCTCTTGCAATGCATGATAATTTTCCCGCAATGCATGAATCTTTTCTCGCAATGCATGAATTTTTTCCTCTTGCAATGCATGAATTTTTTCCAGCAATGCATGGTTTTTCCGCGATGCATGAATTTTTCTCCGTGATGCATGAATCTTTCTCTTGTAATGCATGACCCTTTCTCTTGCTATGCATGACCTCTTTTCTCGCAATGCATGAATATTTTTCTCGCGATGCATGAGTCTTGTCTTGTAATGCATGAATCTTTTTCGCGATGCATGACTTCTTTACCGCGATGCATGAATTTTTCTATTGCTACGCATGAATCTTTTTCTCGCGATGCATGACTTTTTTCTCTTTGTTGTGCATGATTTCCTTTCCGACGATGCATGAACTCATTTTTGATGATGCCATCCATGGTACCAAATGAAGATAATGTTTCACCGAGCAACATAGGTGATCTTCTGGGTATCTTTTGGATGGTGGTATCGTCTCAATCGACAATATAAATAAAATGACCCTCGGAGTAGCGGTATCATCTCATTTGATGATACGGTATAAATGACTCTCCGGTAGTGGTATTGCCTCATTCGACAACACAATATAAAGAACCTTCAAGGTAAGAATATTATCATATCTGATAATATAATGTAGATAAACGTCTTCCAGGTATCTTTAGTTGCTGGAAAATAATAATATTGCTCTCTTCGAGGTTTTCGTTTATTCCATCTCTGAACATAATTGCATATTCATTATGGACCTCGCCTTGCTGAGAATTTGAATAAAGTAATGCTACTCATATTCCTAATTCTTGGTATAAGAAGCATAAAATATTTCCTGCATTCACAGAAAAGTTGTCAATTTGGGAAGCTCTTCGCCCTTTTGACTTCTCTGTATTCATTGAATGGAAAAATATGCCGATCTTGGGGCAAACTTATAGACCTGCATCCACAGAAAAATTGTTAGTTTTTTACAAAATGAACTGATCTGTGTCGATCTCTTCGGTTGTCTGCTCCTTGTCTTGCTATCTCCGATCTCCCGCTTCTTGATAGATAAGACAAAATATTTTTACGCAAAAATAATTAAAACATGAAGGAAAAGTTTTTAAGGAAAATAGATCTTTAAAAGTACTTTTTGGAAAAAGTCACTGCCAAGTGTCATGTCAAGTTAAATGAACATCATTCGGAGTTGGTGTTTTGAGATCTGTCTTATCTCTTGTTGGGGGGTATTCAAAGTTGTTCCAAATTGCCGATGAGCCTGTTGAAATTTTGGGGCCATCCTCAAAATTTCTGTCCCAGTTAACTGTCTTGGCTTATCTTTAACCGTTGGTGAGCAATCACAGAATTTTTGAGATCTTCTCAAAAAATTTGTCCCAATTGCAAATCTCAACGTAACTTCAGTCTTGACTTTGTAGGAAAAGATCTTCTTCTCGAGAATTTTTGAGTCCCTCTCAAAAATTCTGTCCCAGTTTATACTGTAATGAGAAATAGAAATCTGACGGGGAATATGACCGAGCCCTTATGGCGCCTACGTATCCCGTTGAAGCAGGAATCAGGTCAAACGTAGTTCCCCCCTCGAGGATTAACAAAAATAAGAAAAATTACAAAGAAACCCGAGGACTAACAAAAAATAGAAAATTTACAAAGAAACCGACCGAGGCCGACATGGACCGCATACGTATCTCCTTCTTGAGAATTCAGGTCGAACGTAG
>NW_006239015.1:1778205-1778335 GCF_000226075.1 Solanum tuberosum | reverse complement strand
ATATAATACTTATCAATTTAAACGAGATACATAAATAATAATGTATCATGCTCTATTTTTTTTAGATATGATAAGTAAATTCGAATTTATACTAAATGTATCAATTACATAGCAACTACCACACAGTAAT
>NW_006239015.1:1778029-1778153 GCF_000226075.1 Solanum tuberosum | reverse complement strand
TGTATATACAATACTTATCAATTTAAACGAGATACACAAATAATAATGTATCATGCATTAATTTTTTTAGATATGATATGTAAATTCGAATTTATACTAAATGTATCAATTACATAGCAATTAC
>NW_006239015.1:1767606-1777951 GCF_000226075.1 Solanum tuberosum | reverse complement strand
ACAATTATTTATTTAATGTATCTAGTATAAATACAATATTTATAAACAAGATACATAAATAGTAAAATGCTAAGTAGCAAAGATATTCATAATGTATCATAAGATAAAGGGTATGTGACGGTAACAATTTACAAACACTTAAATTGCTTTGGCTTAGAACTATGAGCTATGTTTGAAGCTTTATTTATCTTCAGACTACAATAGAGAAAATTAAACAAGCCATCAGTGGTATTGGTGGTCGAGTTATGGCGTCTTGTGGTTCCCCTACTGCTGATTCCTCTTCAAAACAGGACAAAGAAAATATTGCAGAAACAAACATAGTCATCCAAATTTTATTTTATTTTGACAATTTTGAATCAAAATTGAAAGGATCTTCGATGAACTGGAGAAGAAAGAATCTTGAATCTCAATTTTTTTTTACAATCTTGAATCAAAATTGAAAGGATCTTCGATGAACTGGAGAAGAAAGAATCTTGAATCTCAATTTTTTTTTACAATCTTGAATCAAAATTGAAAGGATCTTCGATGAACTTGAAGATTCAAAAGAAAATCGTTTGCCCAACAACAATTCCATCACTTTTGTATTCTTCATAACTCACCTCGCTTACCCAAAATTTCAAAAAAAGTTTTTTAATAAAATTTGAAAGGTTTCTTCGTTGATGGGGGAGCAATTTGAAGTTTTGAATTTCTTCGTTCTGATAGGATTTGCCTATGTATGATTGAGAGTAAGAAGAAACGTAAGCGTAATTTATGGGATTTAATTAATTTTCAGATTTTATTTCCTTTTTAGCGCAATAGAAAGATTCTTCTTGTATTAGAATTAATGTATCCGGATGGTGAATTAATGTATCCAGATGGTGACTTATGTATCCAAAAGGTACAAATTTTACGGGATTATTGTAATTAGAAAAAGAGTAGGGATATAATGTAATTTACTCTTTACACTATGAGATTTAGGTAGGTTATACATTAAATATTACTCCCTCCGTCCCATTTTATGTGATGTACTTTGACTCGGCACCGAGTTTAAGAAAGAAATGAAGACTTTTAAAACTTGTGGTCCAAAATGAATGATAGAAATTTGTATGGCTGTAAATCATTTCATTAAAGGTAAAATAGACATTTTATAGTTAAATTGTTACTAAATATAGAAATGTGTCATTCTTTTTGGGTACTGATTAAAAAGAAAAGTAAAGTCACATAAATTGGGACAGAGGGAGTAATACATAATTAATGCATTTCCTAATACAAATATACTAAGCAAAATAACTAGGTTGCCAAACCCGTAAGGAGTACTCTACCTCAGCCCCTGCTGAAGAGCAAAGGCATTTTTCTGAGAATCTTCCTTCCTTCCATTGCATATTCAGGTACCATGTAACCACAGAATCACATAATAATGTTGAATGGTTACTTGTTGTCTTCATAAACCATGAAATAGGGAGAAAGATAAACCTGATCTTGGTTGTCAGGAAATTCCTTGCCATGCCAAAATCTAAAATCTTTGCATTCAGTTGTTCATCCAGTAAAATGCTGACCATATGAAACTATGAATAATCTCTAAATCTTACCTTGTGAAGGCAAAAATTCCTTGATCGATTCCCTCAATGATTATCACACATTGACTCTAAACATAGGACTCTTTCTCTTCAGGGTGTAGGCTTGGAGGGAGTTAGTTCCTCAAAAGGTCACTCAAGTTAAGAAAATTATCTAGCATAATTACATTTCTCTAGTATAGAACAATGAAATCACTCAACTAATTCATTGTTCCTCAAAATATAATACCAACCGGCGTAACTACTTTCATGCACCGAAAATCTGACTTGGCATCCCATAAATTTTTAAATGGTTCTTTATTTTCTTTGTTGGACCAAAACCCATTTAATTAAAAAAATAAAATCCAACAAATAAACTCTTCAATTTAAGCAAATCTCACCTATTTAGTGAAAACTTAACTAGTAAACCTCGCCCATATTTAAGCCCCATCCCATGTTTTTTTTCTCCTCTTTTACTCGTCATCTTCCCTATTCAATT
This sequence comes from Solanum tuberosum, assembly GCF_000226075.1. NCBI lineage: Eukaryota > Viridiplantae > Streptophyta > Magnoliopsida > Solanales > Solanaceae > Solanum > Solanum tuberosum. Next base: position 1,775,920 of record NW_006239015.1, on the reverse strand, counting down.
GGGTTCCAAGAAACCAATTAGTCCCTTTCTCCATCTCTGGTGCTCCACTTTAACAGAACAACTTGCAAGAACATATTACATGTATAGTGCTGTAGTACTTTCATTCTTGTCATCATCTTGATTTCTATTTTATGTTGTTGCATATAGCATAACATTTGACCATAGGAATGAACCAATCAGCACTTAAACAGTAGTAATAACATTGCTGCTGCTTTCCTTTTTTTGTTGCTCAGAATTGGATGGAAAACAAAGAACTTTGGGCCTTAGACTTCAAGATTGATCGTACTCATAAGAAACAAAAGATAACTATTTGATATAATGTTGATCATAGTTTAAAGTGTAATGTATAAATTATAGTTTTCACTAGGATTTTTCATTACATTTTTGGGGAAGACATCAGAAAAAGAATACTGCTACAGTTACGATTTTAATGAAAGTAATGATCTTTGCCTGCCTGTTGAAAACTTTGGATCCTATCGTGGTTCCAATACAGTTATGGTATCAGCATTCACCGAACCTTCTCTTTTAGAAGATCCTGGCTGTGGTGAAGCATGTCCTCTGGTAAAAGCAGGTTGTTTAGGAGTAGGTAGTTCAGCGTTATCACTAGTGATCATTGATAGAACTGTGGAGACATTTGGCCTATCTTCTGCATATTCTTGAACACATAATAATCCAATATGTACACATCTCACAACCTCTTTTTCGAAGCTTGAATCAAATATTTTGGGGTCTATCAATTTTACAATATTGTTTTTATTCCACAACTTCCATGCCTGAAGAACAGAGACATTGTCAAACAGCAAAAATATTATTTTCAGAAGTTTCATAATTTTTCTCCTTTTTTTTTTTTTTGGTTTGATGAGTAAGCAAAACCATTTAAGTTCCATAGTTGCAAGAAGGAACTTACATATGCAAGTAGAGTCAGTTCATCTTCATCATCAGAAAAACTAGAGTTCTTCCTTCCACTAACAATTTCCAATAACAACACACCGAAGCTGTAGACATCTGATTTTTCTGAGAATCTTCCATGCATTGCATATTCAGGGGCCATGTAACCACTGCATAACATATTAAAGAAGAAACTCAATGACAAATGATGCCAGTTCATCCATGAGAAAATGAAGGAAGCAGCACAAACTTACTATGTTCCAACAACTCTTATAGTGTTGGCCTGATCTTGATTGCCTCCAAAGATCCTCGCCGTGCCAAAATCCGAAATTTTTGGGTTTAGGTATTCATCCAACAGGATGTTGCTTGCCTTCAGATCTCTATGAATAATTCGTAGTCTTGAGTCTCTGTGAAGGTAAAGGAGGCCTCGACCAGTTCCTTCAATAATGATAGCTCGTTTACTCCAATCAAGGAACTTTTCCTGGTGTGAACCTGAAAAGTTATCACCAAGAAATGTATGATGGATTTTGTTTCCTTAAGGAAATACAGTTTTCTTATGAGTCTAAATGTACTTAAGTTGAAGGACAGGCAAAACCAATGAAAGAAAGTTCTGCACTGACCAAAAAGATATGTATCTAAGCTTCTATTTGGCATGAAATCATAAACCAACATCTTTTCCCCTCTCTCTGTGCAACAGCCAAGGAGTCTAACAAGATTACGATGTTGTAGTCTAGAAATCACGACGACCTCATTCATAAACTCCTGTAGCCCCTGACCAGAAAACTGTGAAAGCCTTTTTACTGCAATTTCTTGTCCATCTGGCAATTTCCCCTGCAGATAATTGATCAAATTTATTTTATATTGTGTACATTTTTCAGAACACTGCAGAGATGCATCAAGAAACATTACTTTGTAGACTGGACCAAAGCCTCCTTCCCCCAGCTTGCTAGCTGATTGAAAACTGTCAGTGGCATTTGCTAACATGTCAAAGCTGTACAAGGTGATGTCTTCAATTTTGACTTGGTTGATGTCATCTTTAATCATGCCTTCTTGGTAAAATTTTGGAGATGCTTCTCTTAAGAGTGCTTCATTTTTCCTCTTCCTTTCTGGTTTAGAGTGGACATTCAGAAATCAAACAAGTTTTAGACATAGAAGTTCTAGTTTGTGTTATCGAAAATCTCATTTGATTAATTACCTTTGTGGTTAGCCAACAATTTCCTGAAAAGATATCCACATAAGATAACTGTTATTGAGCCTATTGAGACTGTGATTGCAATAGCTGCTACAGGAACGTTTTTCTTTTCATTTGCAGCTGCAAAACATGTATGAGCGCCATAGACAGTTCTTGAGCATATCTTTCTTTCCATGGAAGTGAAAGCACTATATGAGAATTTGAGACTACTTCGATGGTATTGTAGATTTTTACTATGAGTTTCTTGGTTATATTCTTCAAATATTATAAGACTTCTAATTTCAACTCTTGTTGTTCCAAGAAAATAAGCTAAACAACTGAAAGATTAAGGTTAAAAGAAGTATGTTACCAAGTTCGGAGTAGGCAAGGCGAATGAACAAATCAGCCGCCCCATCCATGGAGTATTGTTGAATATCAATTAAAGTTCTATTCCAATGCATACAACCTATGCCTGAGTAGTATGAATATGCCGTGCAGGAACAGTTATTCAAACAGTCACTCTCACAGTCTTCTTTCGCTGAGGATGCCGAAATTACAAAATCTGGCACTCCCATTGTCTGCAGCTTCAAAAACCCGTCCTGCTTTCCCTTCTCAACATCATTTCTGTTCCTTTCACAGTGTAGTGCAGTCGTTCTGATGCATCCACCAGACCAATCTCCTTTCTCCCATTCTCCTTCATGTTTTGGTTTAAAACCTTGTATACAACTGCATATTGGAGAATTCTTTGGATTACAGCTTCCAAATGTCCCGCACTTAGCATAAAAATCACACTCAGTGCGGGGAATTGCCCATGTTACCACCCAATCCTTCTTACTTTGATCCCAAACCTTCGCCTGATAAGACCCTGTTGAATTCAAGGAATAATAGAATATCAAAGACTGATTTCCATGGGAATAAGTTAGGTATGTGGTGCCAACATTATCAGCAAAGAGGTCATAACCAGAGCGGTAGGAAGATATCATTTCTGGTATTCCAATATAGATCTGTTTATTCCATGGACTACTACGCAAGTAAGGAGCGGTGTTATTCCAAATAAAAGCCTGGGGGATGTATTGAAGTTGAATTCCACCTGAGAAACTCCCAACAGATGGATCATCAGGACTTCTCCATGATTTCAGGAGAGATGCTGTGTTAGTACTATTATAAATGCCCATTCTCATGAGCTGTAAGAAAGAATCCGTAGGATATTGAAAGCTTTCCCATATAACTCTTCCATTTGAGCTGTCTTTCAAGACTAAGTTGCCAGTATCCAAGAGCTGAGCAGTGGAATTCTTCATGGAGTTTGAAATACTGGATGACCAAATTACCTCCTTCTGTCCATTCAAGATTACAAGGTTGCCATCATCTGATATTGTGAATATTCCGCTAGAATCATTTATAGGCTTGTCTCTGTTAGCTACCCATACTGCAGTTGGTGTTGGTGATGGTAGATTAAACATAATCCCTACATAACGATTTGCAGAATTCCCTGGGCTGAAAAATCCCAGTTTAAATCTTTTACCACTGGAAAATACAGTTTCCGAGTCCCTGACGGGTTCGCTACTGGTAATGATGTCTGAAGCATTGGCACCAGAAAAAACTACATAAAAGCAACAGAGAAAAACAAGAAATGATCGATATAAGCTCATACCGATTTCTTTTCTGCCCAAAGGTTCAGTCTATCATTTGAAATGTAATATGAGAACTTCAACAATGGCCTTATTTAGCAACAAAAATAGATTTTTGATGATATATTTCTCTTCAGTTTACTTGTCAACCGGGTATCAACTAATTGTTAAACCCATGTTTCAAATGATTTCTTCTAAGGCTTACTGTATTTCAGAATAGTTTTGTGCATTTGGTACCTTTGATACTGCAAAATTTCTTGGGCTGATGTGACTTTAGCTCTAAGAATAGATGTGGGGATTGATTTTGCGTCACGTTGAATTTGATGGGTCATCTTCTTTCCTACGGGGTTGCTTATTGACTCAATGAAACACCAACTGTATCTTCAAAATTCTGGAAGATATTTTACGGGGGGAAAAAAAAGGCTTACTAAAGAAAATATCACTCAGGAAAGTGGTCTCTCATCCATGTACAATCTTAAGATGGTGATATGTATCAGATTTTTATTTTCCTCCGAAGCTCAGAGGTTTTTGTTTTTCCTATCTCTTTTCAACTTGTTGAGTACTGGCATCTATTTGAGAATTAGTATTGTATAAAATGTTTTGTTACCTTGAATTGTCGAAAATACTTTTCTGCAAATGAGTGATAATGACTTGCCTCACATATAAAGTCTCGTAAATATAGGTTGTTAAATGATTTGGTAGATGAGAAGTCTTGGTAGTGAGCATAGACAAAACCATGGACATATCTGGTCTATCTATTCATCTGCTTTTCCTTGACAACATAATAGTCCAACATATGACCATTTCAAAATTTCCCTTTCAAACTGCAGGTCTATTATCTTGGGCTCTACTAATTTGACAATCTTGTTTTCATTCCAGAACTCCCATGCCTTAAGAGCAAAGGCATTAACAAAATAATAACAAATTGATCTACCTAAAGTTGACATTTCATTCTCCATAACTGTAAACATCTGATTTTTCTGAGTAACTTCCTTCCATTTGCCTGTTCAGGCACCATATAACCACAGCATCATATGATAATTTTGAATGGGTGCTTATTGTCTTATTTTAGACAATAAAATAGAGAGAACGGTACAAGAACTTACTTTATCCAACAACCCCACTCCGTTTTCTCCTTTTAAACCATGAACTAGAGAGAATGATACACCTAATGTTGGTTGTTCATCCAATAAAATGTTGCTTACATTCAAATCTCTATGAAAAATCTCAAGTCTGAACTTTTGTGAAGGTAAAGTTCATCTGTCAATCCCTTCGATCACGCATTGACTCCAATCATGTGACTCTTCCTCTTGAGAGTGTGAACTTGAAAGTACATTAATAAATAAAAAAGACTGAAATTAATAATTTCAAATCAAATTATCAGTTCGAGAAGCATCCGATTTTCTTTTGGCATGTCTTCATAGACCAGTAGTTTCTTCTCCAAATCCCGATCCACAACAATTATGCCACAGTCCTAAACAAGTTAGGGTCGGCTATATAAATCCTCATTTCTTCATTTAAGTCCAAATCATATCATCATCATACTAAAATTGTGGAAACACCAAGATTTTTTCTTAAAGCTACTTGTTAGGAACATTGAGTATGAACTATTCCCTTCTTGCTTAGATACGGATTTTGTAACCAAACAATGGTGTTCCGATTTTCTATTTATTTATTTATTTGGGTCCTTTTTATTGGTGGGTGCTGAGCATAAAAGAAATTTGTATTTTGAAGTCCAAATTCAGATATGGAATACCCTTTGGTAACGGAACTAACTTGTTAATCTCATGACTGAAATTCTCACTGCTAAAGAACTCAGCTTGGTTTAAACTTTTCTCTTGGACTCTAAATGTAAAATCAGATACAAGAATAATTATAGGAAATGAATAAGATATACACGTACATCAAAATTATAACATCTCTATCGTGCTTCCATTATAGTAATGCAAACTTCATTCACAGAGAATTGAATTCTATTCTAGAGGAGCCTTTCTTGGAAGAGGTCGGTTTTGTTGTAAATGCAGGTTGTTTAGGACTTGGTAAATCATCAATTTCCCGGGTGAGCATAGACAAAACTGTGGAGACATTTGGCCTGTCTTCTGCATATTCTTGTACGCATAATAGAGTCCTACATGGACACATCTTTGAATCTTTTTTTTGAGCTGCAGGTCAATTATCTTGGGGTCAACCAATTCGACAATCTTGTTTTCGTTCCACAACTTCCATGCCTGAAGAGCAAGAGTATTGACTATGAAAAGTTGACATTTCATATGAAGTGGAGCTTAATTTTCATAAAAACTTACCCATGCTAGAAGGCTTAATGCAAACTCCACGCAATTAATACATATAAATTATGAAAAACCTTTAAACTCTAACCAACACCCAAATAACTTGTGTGAATGACCTAAAAGCTAAAATAGTGCAGACTTAACTTTTTTGCTCTTTAATTTCTCATCTTTTCCCCAATATTGATTAATTCACCAATTCGCTTCTATGTAATTTTTCTAAGTCTCTCGTTAAATAGAAAGTTCCTCATTGAATAGAAAGATATTTTAATTTTAATTTCTTCTTTTATATTGAATCATCCTTTATTCAGCTCGTAAAAAATTAGTAAAAGAGAGTTGCCTCACGTACATGAAAAATTGTATCAAATATATGTGACTCCTCATAAAAGGAGTTGAAGGTGGTAATCCGTTCACCTTCTACCTTAAGATTTTAAAAGTGGAAGTCATTAGAAAAGGGTAAAACAAAAATTCCTCCCATCTCTTCTCTCCTTTTTTGAGCGAGGGTCTGCCTATAAAGACAAAAATAAAATTTTCTGTACATTTTATTCCTCCCCAATCTACTTATGGAATTAAATTATTATTATTATTAATAATAATAATAATATCTTGTGCCATGTTGATCTTTAATATATTGCATCCCAACATTTTATCAAACCATAGTCAAACTGATTGAACACTTATTTAAAAAAAAATTGTGTAACACTCCCAAAAATATTTTTTTAATGAGAAATGATGAACCTAAATGGTAGAGGAAAAACATGACAAAGTTGAATGGAGAACTCTGCAATATATAAATTGTCAAAATTTACCACTGGATGGGAATTTTCCTGAGAAACAGATGATCATCATCTATTTCTGGAAAAGATTAAAGACATTTTTGGAAATTTACAAGATATGTCTGTTCTTTATTTCTTGATAGATGGTCAGAATTTCATCTAGGTTCTTGAGAGGTAGATCAAAAAGGCGGGGAAGCGCTCCCTATTAAAGATTTTTTATATTCATAGCTCGAACCCTAAACCGTTGATTAAGGGAGGAGCAACCTCATCCACTACACCCCATAATTTGATAGTAAATGGTTAGTAAGCTATTTTAGAATAGAGTTGGTAAGGGTATAGTAGACATTGAACAATGGAATTGGTTCGAAAGTTGGTTAAATCCCTTTCTCAATTCAGTTAGTTTCCGTTAGGGATTTGATTTGAAGTCCCAATTCACTTTAGTGCTAAATTGACCGGGAATACCGGAATTACAAGAGCAAATGTCGTCTCTCCGGACAAAACCAAATCTCCGGCAACCGCACACGGTGGACTTCACACACCGATCAAGTTAGATACCCTTGTTACCCCGGCAGTTCTGGGTCGCCCTCCCTGAGTTCAACCTATCAGGTAGAATATGCCGATTTAGAATTTACCCTAACTGGGTTAACCCACAGTGAGTGCTATTCAATAAATAAACTCCAATATTTGTGACGACTAATACTAAAAAAAAACAAAATTAAGTTAGATTAACTTAATATTTTAAAATAAGAATTTAGATATCTGAAAATTATACAAAAAATTATTGTAAGCCGCAATACTTTTCATATTAATATGGTAAAAATTATATATTAAAGTATTGACTAAAATTCGTACAGTCTGAAAGCAAAACACGACAAATATTTCGGGGGCAAGGAAGTACATTTTAAAAATTTGTTTAACATGAATGTTGTTGTATTTCAGTTTTGTTATCATTCTTCATTTCTGTTCATCTTTTTTACCCTATAATTCATTGTTGGTTTAGCCTATTTTGGCCCAATCTAACTCTGTTTAAATTTAGTAAAAATTAGGCAAATGACATAGTATAAGAAATAAATTACTTCCTTTCCCTACTCTTTTATTAATTACCAAAAATCCCTTTTTTTAGTTTTTTCGGATATATAATATAGCAGCGCGGATACTTTAATTAATAACGAGCTGATACTTAAATTATTAAGTTGTTGTTATCAGTTTAATGCGTTAAATAAGGGATTAAAAAGTGAAATTATAATTAAAACAGAAATTATAATTGACTCCCATAAATCACGCTTACGTTTCTTCCTTCAACCAATCAATCGTTCATAATCCTCTAATTGAATTTTATTTTTTTAATTTCAAATTATGAAACGTTCTCCCTGTTCTTTGAAAAAACAGTAAAAATTTTATTCAAACAATCAAAATATATTTTGTATCTGATAATAAAATATTGTTGCTTTTTATGATTTAAATCAATGTTATGATATTCAACCTGTTAAAGAATACTACATATATAGAACCTTAATTGTTTTGTACCAATTGTAACATATACACAAATTTGTTATTTGATACTAA
>NW_006239015.1:1764091-1767077 GCF_000226075.1 Solanum tuberosum | reverse complement strand
AAATTAATAATTACTTAGAATAATTGTGTTGAAATGGGAAGGAATATTACAAAATACTAATTAATTGCATCTTCAACACAATACTAAAACATAACTATTCTATATTAATTAGTCCACCTTCTGTTGGTATAGTGTAGAAACTCTTCGGCCTTGTATGATCATCGTTATCGCTAACATATCCCACCTTGAACTTGTCCATACCATACTTCCATAACAGTGTTGCATGTCTATTGTGGAGATAGTCACTCCGAAAATTTATAGATGGAATGTTGATTTCGTCGCTCAAATATTCAACAAAAGTAGCTACATACATTCCACAATCACTGCAAACAAAAGGTAGATACATTTTTAAAAGTATATGATACTAAATAACAAGAAGACATAATACGTACACAAAATCAATTGTACTGTATAATTCAATGTGATACAAATATAGGTTCTTTTAGGTATCATTTGGAGACTTATCATTAACTATGATTCACAGTACAAAAACCAAACTAGATGCAAAATTGTTGAATTAAGCAATTTTCTTATATGCAATAATATTCATTTCATTTGATACTAAATAACAACTACTTCATAAGAAAACATAAATGTACACAAATTGAATTGTTCCTTATATACAGTGACCAAAATCTAACCTACAAAACAAATGTGATTTAAGTACTTAACTTAGATACAGTTCTCTAACTTTTTATACAATAACAGTTAACAAACAAAATCACGAAAAAATATTGTATCTGAGAAACAACTACATATTTCACAGATGATACTTAATAAAAAAATAAAAAAATTATTTATCATCAGATTTTTTTTATAAAAAAAATAGGGGTAAAATATATGATAAAAAAATGGGAAAATTGATGCTTACATTTGGTAATGTTGGTCGAACAATGGGAGGGGCAACCTTTCTACCCCTTTTTTGGAGGGTTTTTGGATCTTTTGAAGTAGTTGCATGTACTTTCTTCTTCGATTTTTTCTTGCTAGAACTTGAATTTGCCATGGTTATCGGAATAGACAACCTTTTAGAACTGAAACATTTGCTGTTCGGATCTTCTGAATAAAAAATTAGAGATTAGTTAGATGTTAGATGCATAATGCAAGATAAAACGATTGATATAAAATAAAAGAAAAAAAATGGCAGAAATTACAATGAAGACGATGAGAAACCCTATTTTGAACTCTGAATCCGGTTTAAAAGGGATAGGATTCTTTTCAAATTTAAAATTATTTGAATTTGATAACTGAAATTGTAATGAGAGAGATTGGGGGCGAAATTTAGGGAATGGGAAAGATCTGATTTTGCTTCAAACTAATGAAGTATCCGGTTAAGTTAAATTGGGGGAAAATAAGGAATTTTTGTATTTTAGTAGAAGAGTAGGGAAATAGTGAGAATAGGTAAAAAAGTGTTGTGTATTTAAGTAATTTGTCCTTAAATTTATTAATTAGAATTAAATTTAAGGGTCGGAGAGAATTCTAGTAAGCTATCAAAAAACTTACTGCTACACTAGTATTTTAATTTTCTACTGCAACCAATGAAGTAAAGTAGATATAAAATGTAAAATAATTGACCTTTTGCAAGTATAATGAAATGTACAAGGGACTATAATAGGTAAAATAATTAATTTTCTCCCTAATAAATAAAGTGTAGCTGGATATCACCCGAGTCCCAACAAAAGGTCATGCTTATGTAATTATACATGTAGTAGGGAAATGTACCAATATAGAATGAACACTATGTTTTTTTTCTTAATATATAATTAAATGATTTTAAAGTTAATAATTTTGGATAGAGGATAATCTGGTCAAACATACCTGAAATAGTAACATATTTATTAAAATCCCATAAATAGGGTTTCTTGATAAAATATATGGAGTAATTATTTTTCTCTATTTTCAATTGACATATGTAGTATATTAATTAAAGGATTCCTTTTTTTGCCTCCATTCCATGGATTCTCATTTCTTATATAGAAAACAATCTATTTCTTAATAATGTTCCCTCTCCTATAAATAAGACCCTATAACACATGGTGTTAGAATAGTTTGCACAATTTCAATTATGTGTTTATGTTTTCGTTCAGCAATGCCATTATGTTGAGGAGTGTCTGGACATGATTTGCGAAAGGCAATGCCTGAGTTAGAAAAGTGTAAAAGCATGGATTTATTATCAAATTCTCCACCCCCGTCACTTTGAAAGGTTTCGATTTTACTATTAAAAAGATTTTCAATCAATTTTTGATAAGCACAGAAGTGTGTGAAAACCTTAGACTTATTTTTCATAGGATAGAGCCAACTAAAACGAGAAAAATCATCCACAAATATGACATAATATTGAAAGCCTAAATTAGATAATATAGGCGATTGCCAGACATCAGAGTGAATAATTTCTAAAGGGGAAGAACTGTTGGGATATACTATTAACCATGTAATTGTGTTATAGTATTTTTTTATTTAATCCCTTGTAAAGATTTTTTTATGTTATTTATTTAATATAATAAATTTTTGTTTAAATAGATCATTATGTATATATGTGTGTCCATTGCTTATATAGTAGACAATTTTGTGTATGGAGTATTTTAACTCATACACGGAAGATTAAAATTGTTGGTGCATATAAGTTATAAATTTATGTTCACGATCAAAGATGAAGTAGGACGAACATCTTGATGATCGTAGCACAAGATTAAATATAATTTGATCTTAATTATGAGAATGGTTAAATTCAACTTCTTGTGCTAGTACATTTTGTATGTATTGAACGGACCAATTAGAGACATTTGTTTATGTTCTGAATATTTATAAATAAATTCTCTAGTCCACTACATGTATTTATACTCTCAATCTTGATATAATTATTATGATCTATGTAATTTATTTTATTGTTTTAATCTATTAAAAGGTGAGACTTTTTGATGAGTCAATAAATTCCTAATAGATTAGATAATGACAAATTACATTAGTGAAATAATAATTAGTTGATAGA
>NW_006239015.1:1725797-1756583 GCF_000226075.1 Solanum tuberosum | reverse complement strand
AACCACAATGGCCTAGACGGCGGTGCCATATATCTCCTGGTTGACGCAAAGCAACAAAAGCATGAGCAAAGGAATGAGCAGATGAAGATGACACAGGATAAACATCTCCTTCACTGGAAGCCTTGAGAAGAGGTTGACCCGTGACTTTGTCCTTAATAGAAGCAGAAGAAGAGTCAAAAGTTATGTAACAATTATTGTCAGCACATAACCTTTTAACATAAATTAAATTATGACTAAGATTAGGGACATGAAAGGTGGAGTGCAAATGTAAAGGACGAGATGCTACAGGTATTTGACAGTATCCAATTTTATTTATATCAAGCAAAGCGCCATTTCCAACTAAAACACGATCGCAACCATTGTAAGAGGATGTATGTACAAAATTACCTTCAGATAGGGTCATATGAGCAGAGGCAGCCGAGTCAAAGTACCAGAGAGCATTATTTGTTTCACCAACCGACATAGTCGCAAAAGACTTAAGGAGATCATTAGCAACAAAAGCATGATTGAAACGATTTGAACATTGCAATGCTTGGTGGCCAATAGAACCACAAATTTGACAAATAAGAGTCGAAGGATGGGAACCTAAAACTCCGGAGGATGGAGAACTTGTATTGGTGGACTGTGAGCTGTAAGAGACATGAGAAGCACTATCAATTCCTGATGTGATTTGTCCAGTAGAGTCATTGCGAGGAAAGTTGCTTGTCGTAGATCCTTGATGTTGTTGAAACATGCCAGATGATCCACGACCTCTGCCTCTAGGAGAATAGGTACGACCCCTGCTGCGCCTCCTTGATATGAATGAGCTGTACTTGAAGAGTTTGAATGTGTATTCTGAGCAGCAAAAGCTTGCGGAAGAGATGGTGGATCAGGACCTTTAAAGCGCTGCAAACGTTGTTCATGTAGTAACAACTTAGAACGAAGGTCCTCCAGTGTCAATTATCCTAGAAAATGAGTGATAATGCCAACTAAGTGTTTCCTAGGCCAATCAATACATGATCAATAAAGTCTTGATTTGAAACAGGAGAATTAATAGCTGCTAAGGAATTTGCAATTTGTTTTGCATCCCTCAGATATTGATCAATAGATGTAGAGTATGCTTTACGTAAGGTGGTGAGTTGTCGTTTCAAGTCAAGTGATTTTGCTTGACTAGCATCCATGTAACAACGATTTAAAGACAACCAAATATCATGAGATGTGGGTCAAAAGATGGACATCAACAAGAACCTCTCGTGATAAGGTAGCAAAAATCCATGATCTGACACTTTGATCTACTCGCAGCCATGAGCGGTAGTTGGGATTATGCTGCTGATTCCCGGAAAAATCACAAATAAATGGACTTGGAGGTTTAAAAGAGCCATCAAACAAATCCAAGTAAAATCATGAGAAATCAAAAGAGAGGTAAACTGAGTTCTCCACATCAAATAGTCTTCGACAGATTGAAGTTTGATTGTAACGAGATTCATAATATTTAGTGCAGCAAGAGATGTCGAAGAAGAAAAGGTGGGAGAAAAGATGGGATCAAAATTAGTAGAGCATGGAGAAACAAATGGTAAGCCACTAGTATTGCCAAGAGACGTGGATAACGCTTGACCAGATAAGGAAGTCGATATAGAGACCAAAGGAGATGGCACAGAAGGAAGAGAAAAAGAGGACGACAAAGGAGTTGTGGACATGGTAGAAATAGCAGAACTGATATTAGGTGTAGAAATTGGAAGAGAAGAGACTATTGAAGTAACAGGTTCCGAGATAGAAAGAGGCTGAGTAGTCATGGTTGAAACGAAAACAAGGAAAGAGAAGAAAAAAAAATCGTGGGCTAGATTTGGACTTCTGATACCATAAGAGAGTTTTGATAATAGCTCATTAAATATCAAAGCCTGCGCTACATATATTTATAACAAGGATATAAGAATCCTAGATATACTACAAGTCCTAGTTATACATCAATACACTAGACAATCCTAAGAGCCCTAATCTGATAAATATTAGAGTCCTAATAAATCATTCTTTTAACAATTTGTAAAAGAAAAAATGGCCAACTTTGTCCTTATAAGTCTCTCAATCTTAGTTATTGTTTTTACTTGTTCCTCAGCAATGAGAGTCCTCGATGAGACATCCGTAGACCCAAATGATCCTAGCGTTGTGGCAATGCAAAATTTGTTGTAGACGAGCGCAACAAGCAGGCTCAAACCAACTTTGAACTTGTAAAAGTGAATGCAGGAGGAATTGAGGTAATTCCTGATGGTACCGTTTATCAACTGAATATCACTGTCACTGAATCTCAAGTTTCCACGGCCCGTCTTGTGGCTGTTCTTGTGCATCCAGATGGTTCCAAAGAACTTATGTCTGTTGAGTGATTTTTTCTCTTTTACTATTTAATTAAGTATACGGTAGTCTAGGAACATTTATACGCTAATCATTTGTATGAAATTATTATTTGAATTAAGCATTTTATTGGCACTATTGATTTGTTCGGCCATATTATAGATGAGTGGTGATTTTTCGTTTTGAATAAATCATATTGAGATTATAAAAATTAAATGTCATGTTGTCTCAATCGTCTATTTTGAGAGTTTCCAAGCCCCACATGCGAGAACAATATAGTATATGTACTAAAATCATTATAACTAAATCATGTTGGTAGTATTTTTGTTTTTAGGTGTAAAATTCAGCATAGTACAGTATTTGATTATCAATTTTTAATTTCACATAATTAATATATGTATAAATAATGAAATTTTTTATATATGAAACTATATAATTAGACATATTCACTATCATATATACCATCATTATCCATATTTTCAGAATATCACTATTTTACCACTAATTAAAAGTTTACTAAGTATTAAATATTGAGGGAGATACACTTGAATACATGTATTTTGAGCGAGATTTATTATGTATCCTAGATACATTGGAGAGTGGCCAGCGAGATGTTAGGTAAGTTTCACATTATTTTATGCAAAATTAAAAAAAAAAAACGATTATGTCTTTAACCAACACCCAAATAACTTGTGTGAATGACCTAAAATAATTCACCAATTCCTCGACATCGATTAATTCACCAATTCGCTTCTCTGTAATTTTCTACAGAAAAACAGTGGTAAAACGAGTGGTCATTTTTCGCCAACGCCGTTTCGTGTATCAGTACAGTAGGTATGATTTTTTAAGTCTTCGATTGCCATTATTTGAAGTTGTTAATTGGGGATTTGCGATTCTTTTTTCCTTTGTATACTTTCTTCTAAGGATTTTCATAAAGCAAAGTTATAAATTGATCAACTGTTTCATGTTCTCGATGCTCACTCTGTAATTAATTCAACACATAGCTAGTGCACTTTTGTGTGTTTTGCGAGTTATTGCAAAGAAGCGTGTTTTAGCCATGCACATTCCAAAGAAAGAAATACTATGCTACTGTTACCATTTTAAGGAAAGTAATGATCTTTGCCTGCCTGTTGAAAACTCTGCATCCTATCGTGGTTCCAATACAGTTATGGTATCAGCATTCACGGACCCTTGGCTTTTAGAAGATCCTTGCTGTGGTGAAGCATGCCCTCCGGTAAATGCAGGTTGTTTAGGAGTAGGTAGTTCAGCGATATCACTCGTGAGCACTGACAGAACTGTGGAGACATTTGGCCTATCTTCTGCATATTCTTGAACACATAATAATCCAGTATGTACACATCTCACCATCTGTTTTTCGAAGCTTGAATCAAATATTTTGGGGTCTATCAATTTTATGATATTGTTTTCGTTCCACAACTTCCATGCCTAAAGAACAAAGACATTGTGAAACAGCGAAAATATTATTTTCAGAAGTTTCATAATTTTCTCCTCTATTTTTTTGGTTTGATGAGCTAGCTGAACATTAAAGCTTCATAGTTGCAAGAATGAACTTACATATGCAAGTAGAGTCAGTTCATCTTCATCATCATAAAAACTAGAGTTCTTCCTTCCACTGACAATTTCCAAGATCAACACACCGAAGCTGTAGACATCTGATTTTTCTGAGAATCTTCCGTGCATTGCATATTCAGGGGCCATGTAACCACTACATAACATATTAAACAGAAACTCAATGACAATTGATGACAGTTCATCCATGGAAAGGAAGCAATGTCAACTTACTATGTGCCAACAACTCTTATAGTGCGTGCCTGGTTTTGATTTCCTCCAAAAATCCTCGCCATGCCAAAATCCGAAATTTTTGGGTTTAGGTATTCATCCAACAGGATGTTGCTTGCCTTCAGATCTCTATGAATAATTCGTAGTCTTGAGTCTCTGTGAAGGTAAAGGAGGCCTCGACCAGTTCCTTCAATAATGATGGCTCGTTTACTCCAATCAAGGAACCTTTCCTGGTGTGAACCTGAAAGGTATCACCGAGAAATGTATGATGGATTTACAGTTTTCGTTTGAGTCTAGAAGTACTTAACTAGAAGGGCAGGCAAAACCAATAAGAGAAAGTTCTGCACTGACCAAAAAGATATGCATCTAAGCTTCTATTGGGCATGAAATCATACACCAGCATCTTTTCCCCTCTTTCTGTGCAGCAGCCGAGGAGTCTAACAAGATTATGATGTTGTAGTCTAGAAATCACGACCACCTCATTCATAAACTCCTGTTCCCCCTGACCAGAAGACTGTGAAAGCCTTTTTACTGCAATTTCTTGTCCATCTGGCAATTTTCCCTGCAGATAATCAATCTAATTTATTTCGTATTATTTGCACTTGTCAGGAACACTACAGAGATGTGTCAACAAACATTACTTTGTAGACTGGACCAAAGCCTCCTTGCCCCAGCTTGCTAGCTGAGTGAAATCTGTCAGTTGCATTTGCTAACATGTCAAAGCTGTACAAGGTGATATCTTCAATTTTGACTTGATTGATGTCATCTTTAATCATGCCGCCTTGGTAAAATTTTGAAGATGCTTCTCTTAAGAATGCTTCTTTTTTCCTCTTTCTTTCTGGTTTAGAATGGACATTCAGAAATCAAACAATTAGCAGAAATGGAAGTTCTAGTTTGTGTTCTCTAAAATCTCATTTGATTAATTACCTCTGTGCTTAGCCAACAATTTCCAGAAAAGATATCCACATAAGATAACTATTATTGAGCCTATCGAAACTGTGATTGCAATAGCTGCTACAGGGAAGTCTTTCTTGTCATTTGCAGCTGCAAAACATGTACAAGCAATAGACAGTTCTTGAGCATATCTTTCTTTCCATGGAAGTGAAAGCACTATATGAGAATTTGACTACTTCAATGGTATTGCAGATTATATTAGGATTTTCTTGGTTATATTCTTCAAAGCCTAGAAGACTTCAAAATTTCAACTCCTTGTTGTCCAAAACAATAAGCTAAAAAATTGAAAGCTTAAGGTTGAAAAGAACTATGTTACCAAGTTCGGAGTAGGCAAGACGAATGAACAAATCAGCCGCCCCATCCATGTAGTATTCTTGAATATCAATTAAGCTTCTATTCCAATGCATACAACCAATGCCTGTGTAGTATGAATATGCCATGCAGGAACAGTTACTTAAACAGTCACTTTCACAGTCTTCTTTCGCAGAGGATACCCAAATTACAAAATCTGGTACTCCCATTGTCTGCATCTTCAAAAACCCATCCTTTTTGCCCTTCTCAACATCAGTTTTGTTCCTTTCACAGTCTAATGCAGTCCTTCTGATGCATCCACCAGACCATTCTCCTTTCTCCCATTCTCCTTCATTTTTAGGCTTAAAACCTTGTATGCAACTGCATATTGGAGAGCTCTTTGGATTACAACTACTAAATGCCCCGCACTTAGCATAAAAATCACACTCACTTCGGGGATTTGCCCATGTTACCACCCAATCCTTCTTACTTTGATCCCAAACCTTCTCCTGATAAGACCCTGTTGAATTCAAGGAATAATAGAGTATCCAAGACTGATTTCCATTGGAATAAGTTTGGTATGCGGTGCCAGCATTATCAGCTACAAGGTCAACACCAGAGCGATAGGAAGATTTCATTTCTGGTAATCCAATATAGATCTGTTTATCCCATGGACTACTACGCCAGTAAGGAACGGTGTTATTCCAAATAAAAGCCTGGGGAATGTATTGAAGTTGAATTCCAGCTGAGAAGCTCCCAACAGATGGATCATCAGGACTTCTCCATGATTTCAGGAGAGCCGTTGTGTTAGTACTCTTATCAATGCCCATTTTCATGAGCTGTAAGACAGAATCTGTAGGATATTGAAAGCTTTCCCATAGAACTTTCCCGTTTGAGCTGTCTTTCAAGACTAAGTTGCCAGTGTCCAAGAGTTGAGCAGTAGAATTCTTCATAGAGTTTGAAATATTGGATGACCATATTATCTCCTTCTGTCCATTCAAGATTACAAGATTGCCATCTTCTGATAGTGTGAGTAATCCGCTAGAATCATTTATAGGCTTGTCTCTGTTAGCTACCCATACTGCAGTTGGTGTTGGTGATGGTAGGTTAAACATAATCCCTACATAACGATTTGCAGAATTCCCAGGACTGAAAAATCCCAGTTTAAATGTTTTGCCACTGGAAAAGACAGTTTCCGAGTCCCTCACGGGCTCACTACTGGTAATGGTGTCTGAAGCATTGGCACCAGAAAAAACTACATAAAAGCAACAAAGCAAAAGAAGAAATGATCGATATAAGCTCATACTGATTTCTTTTCTGCCAAAAGGTTCAGTCTATGAGAACTTCAACAATGACCTTTTTTAGCCACGAAAATAAGATTCTTGGATACTAATATTTCTCTTCAGTTTACTTGTCAACCAGGTATCAATTAATTGTTAGACCCGTGTTTTTCAGAGTAGTTTTGTGCATTTAGTACCTTTGATTCTGCAAAATTTCTTGGGCTGATGTGGCTTAAGCTCTGAGAATAGAAGCGGGACACGATTTTGTGTCACGTTGAATTTGATGGATCATCTCCTTTCCTATGGGTTTCCTTATTGACTCAATGAAGCACCCACCGTATCTGCTAATTCTGGAAGATATTTTAAGGGGGGTGTTTATTCTTTCAGGAAAGCGGTCTCCTCTCCATGTACAAGCTTAAGATAGTGATTTTTATTTTCCTCCAAAGCTCAGAGGTTTTTGTTTTTACTATCTCTTCTCAATTTGATGAGTGATGGCGTCTATTGAGAATTGGTATTCTATAAAATATTTTGTTACCTTAACTGTTGAAAATATTTTTCTCCAACTGAGTGATAATGACTTGCCTCACATATAAGGTATACAAAACCATGGACATATTTAGTCCATCTGTTCTGCTGCATTTTCTTGACCACATAATAGTCCAACCTGTGACCATTTCAAATTTCCATTTCAAACTGCAACTCTATTATCTTGGGGTCTACTAGTTTGACTAGGAGTGTCAAATGGTCCGGATTGAGTTGAAATTGAAAATATAAAAATGGGTTGAAATAGAAATTGGGTTGGGTCTTGACCCGCCCAAGTTTACTTTGGGTTCAAATGGGCTAAAAAATGGGCTGGTTCTTGATCCGCCCAATTTGATCCGATTAATCTCAATAATTTTAACATAGTGATATTTAACTTTTATAATCACAATTTAATTTCTACTCGAGTTTTTTTTTTTTAAAGGCAAAAGTGTTCATTACCCCCTGAACTTGAAGCTTTTTATTCGGTGTACACCTAAACTATATTCTGTTTTAATTACCCCCGAACTTGTTTATTCCTCAATCGCGTACACCTTTATTGTCCACTTGGCGTAGAAATTGACAACAAACTCTACTAGGCGCGTGAGGAAATAATTTTTTGCCACATCATAAAGCTACAATGGTAAAAAAATGTTTTAATTACCCCCGAACTTGTTTATTCCTCAATCGCGTACACCTTTATTGTCCACTTGGCGTAGAAATTGACAACAAACTCTACTAGGCGCGTGAGGAAATAATTTTTTGCCACATCATAAAGCTACAATGGTAAAAAAAAAAAACCTAAAATCTCCATTTTTCTTTAATATTTGACATATTTTCAGAATTTTCTCTCTATTATCTAACTATTTATTCTCCCTAATCCCTTCTCCCTTTTCAAATTTCAGAATTTTTCTCTCTTTTCGTTTTAATTGCATTTGCTAAATTCATGAATTATAATAGGAGACTTGTTTGTTTACGTGGGACTCCTCCAATTCTGAATTATAATACACCCAAAAAAGATGACGATGCACTAAGCTAGAAACTAGCCTTGATTCTCTTCAACCACCACTCACCTCTTTCAATATCTACCAAAATTTGTTTAAAATAATTTGTCTTCTACAACATGAGAATTCTTTTGCATTTACAAAAATGTGAGCTTTTCACCAATTTTTTAATATTTAAATGCTGAGAAAACAAACAATTATAATTATTCAATTTTTAGATTTAAAAAAAAGGGAAAATGGCCTGATATACCCCTCAACTTTGTCATTTACAGCTGATATGCCCCTCGTTATGAAAGTGATTCATATATATCCTTACCATTATACAAACGGCTCACATATACCCCTACTGTTACAAAATGAGCTCACATATACCCTTCATTTAACGGAAGTGAAAAAATTAGTTTTAAATTTATATCTTTGACTTTAATTTTTTTTTAAATCATTAAGGGGTATATATGATTCTTATAGCAAAGTTTAAGGTATATTTTAATCTTTTTCGTACATAAATTATTTTTGACTTCTTTGATTATCATTATTTGAGCTTTTTATTCTTATTTTTTTTTCTTTCATTCCTTAGTGTAAAGAAAAAAAGAATTGAACTACTTTTTTGTAGCTATATTATAATTTAAAACTTTTTTTTTTGTCTATATTGTAATTTAATTTTTGTATTTGAAGAAAAAAAATTGGTCATTTATAACAAGTTTTACAAGAATATTAGTGAAACATAAATAAATTCGACCATCAAAATAATAAATCTAAATTAGTCATTGAAACAAAAAAAGGTCAAAAAAAAGTTTTTTAAAAAAAGGTTTGAGGGGGATTAAATATAGAGCAACTTTCACATATAGCAAACAAAAAAATCATATTTGTATGCTATAGCAAAGTTTGCATAATTGCGCTCCATAGCAAACATATATATGTATAATTCGCTATACATATACAATTGAAAGCAGTTGTATAATCTGATTTGGTATACATATACAAAAAGATCAATTGTATAAAGTGAGAGAGGCAAGTGAGCGAGCGAGCGAGATCTGGGAGAGTGGCGAGCAAGATCTAGGAGAGGGGAGAGAGGGGAACGAAAAAATATATATATATACAATTTTCATGCATTTTATATATTTGCGTTTTTGTATAAAGTGAGTGAGGCGAGTGAGAGAGCGAGATCTGGGAAAGGGGAGAGAGGTTGCGTTTGTATAAAAAACGAGAGAGGCGAGGGAGAGAACGAGAGTGGCGAGCGAGATTCACCAGGAGAGAGGTGAAATAGCAATAGTTTGCTATGGAGTACAATTAAATCAAACTATATTTATAGCATTTAATTTGAATTAATAGTTTGCTATTATATACAATTTTATACCCATATGGGATTATATTTATTTTTAAAAAAAATTAAACTAAAATTAATTTTTTCCATTTCCGTTAGAGGAAAAAGGTATATGTGAGCCATTTGTATATAAGTAGGGGTATATATGAGCCACTTTCATAACGAGGGGTATATCAGCTCTAAATGACAAAGTTGAGGGGTATATCAGACCCTTTTCCCTTAAAAAAATAATCTTAATTAACAACCTATTTTTCATGAACGGATGTTGTTTCAAATTTTGTATTAATTAGATTCCTATATAATGTGTGTAATATAATACTCTAATTTGTGTTAAAGTTTAATTTACTCAGTTGAAGTTTTTAATTAAAAATATATATATACACAAAACAAATTTAAGAAGACGAAGAGACGTTGGCTGAGTCATGAGTGTTCTTCAAAAAGTGGGGAAATGGACCCGTTTAAGTTGGCATTTACTGCCATTAATATTTCTGATTAAATTCAAAACAATTGTGGCTAGGTGGGGCTATTATTTATCCAGCTGGAAATCCACATCACCACTTTTGTCAACTTGTCACACGCGTGTAGTCACGATTGGAGTAGGTGGACTATAAAAGTGTATGCGATGGAGGAATAAACAAGTTCGGGGGTAATTAAAACGGAATATAATTTAGGTGTACACTAAATAAAAAGCTTTAAGTTCAGGGAGGTAATGAACATTTTTACCTTTTAAAAAAGTAACAAATTGATAGATAAATCCTAAAAGGTGTTAAATAGATAATAATTCACACCTTTAATATAAGAACATATCTTAGTAAAGAGTTTTAAAAACGGTTGAAATTGGAGATTGAATTGGGCTCAATTGAGGATTCTCTTAAAATGGGTTAGACTTGAATGAGTTGAGATTGAACTCAATTCAAATTATCTTGAGCCCAACCCTTAAAATTCTAAGCGGATTGGACTGGTTACCTATGTTTGGGTTCATTTTTGACACCCCTAAGTTTGACAATCTTGTTTCCATTCCAGAAATTCCATGCCTTCAGAGCAAAGGCATTGACAAAATAATAGCAAATTGAGCTACGGAAAGTTGACGTTTCATTCTCCATAACTATAAACATCTGATCTTTCTGAGAAACTTCCTTCCATTTGCCTGTTCAGGCACCATGTCACCACAACATCATATAATAATTTTGAATGGTTACTAATTGTCTTATGTTAGACAACGAAATCGCGAAAATAATATATAAGAACTAACTTTATCCAACAACCCACTCGTTATCTCCTTTTAAACCATGAAATAGAGAGAATGATGCACCTGATGTGGGTTGTCAGCACAATCCTTCCAATGCCCAAAATCTGAAATTTTAGGGTACAGTTTTTCATCCAAAAAAAAATGTTGCTTACATTCAAATCTTCTCAATGAATAATCTTTAGTCTAAATTTTTGTGAAGGTAAGACTCCTCAGTCTATTCCTTCAATGACGATCACACGTTGACTACAATGATCATGCGACTCTTCCTCTTTAAGGGGTGAACTTGAAACTAATAAATAGAAATGTATGAAATTAATAATTTCAAATCAAATTATCAGTTAGAGAAGCATCCAATCTTCTTTTGGCATGTCTTCATAGACCAACAGTTTCTTCCTGTCTTCAGAGTCAACTGGAATGCAAAGCTTAGTCCAAATCCCGATCCACAACAACAATTATGCCTCAATTCCAAACAAGTTAGGGTCGGCTATATGAATCCTCATTTCTTCATTCATTTAAGTCCAAATCATACGATCATCATACTAATATTGTGGAAACGCCAAGATTTTTTTTTCATGCTACTTGTTAACAACATTGAGTATGAACTCTTCCCTTATTATTGCTTAGATACGGATTTTGTAACCAAACAATGGTGTTTCAATTTTCTATTTATTTATTAATTGGGGTCCTTTTTACAGGTGGGTGCTGAGCATAAAAGAAATTTGTATTTTGAACTCCAAATTCAGATATGGAATACCCTTTGTTAAGGAAACTAACTTGTTAATCTCATGACTGAAATTCTCACTGCTAAAGGACTCAGCTCGGTTTAAACTTCTCTTGGATTCTAAATGTAAAATCACATACAAGAATAATTACTGGAAATGAATAAGATATATGCCTACACCAAAATTATATGATCTCTATCGTGCTTCCATAATAGTAATGCTAACATCGTTCACAGAGACTTGAATTCTAGAGGAGCCTTTCTTGGAAGGGGTCGGTCTTGTTGTAAATGCAGGTTGTTTAGGACTTGGTAAATCATCAATTTCCCGGGTGAGCATAGACAAAACTGTGGAGACATTTGGCCTGTCTTCTGCATATTCTTGCACGCATAATAGTCCAACATGCACACATCTATGAATCTCCTTTTTGAGCTGTAGTTCAATTATCTTGGGGTCAACCAATTCGACAATCTTATTTTCGTTCCACAACTTCCATGCCTGAAGAGCAAGAGTATTGACTATGAAAAGTTGACATTTCATATGAAGTGGAGCTTAGTTTTCATAAAAACTTACCCATGCTAGAAGGCTTAATGCACCATCATCTTGGTAAAAGCTATTGTTCCTCCTTCCACTAATAATTTCTAGTAACAATACGCCAAAGCTGTAAACATCTGATTTTTCTGAGAATCTTCCTCTCATTGCATATTCAGGTGCCATATAACCACTGCATCACATTATAAATTTGAACGATTACTTGTTCTTTTCATTTTAACCATGAAAAAAATGGAGAATGAGATTCACAAACTTACTAGGTTCCAACAACCCTAATTGTATTGGCCTGATCTTGGTTGCCTGCAATAATCCTTGCCATACCAAAATCTGAAATTTTAGGGTTCAGGTATTCATCCAACAAAATGTTGCTTGCCTTTAAATCCCTGTGGATAATCCTTAGTCTTGAATCCCTGTGAAGGTATAGGAGGCCTCGGCCGATTCCCTCAATGATGATCACACGTTTGCTCCAATCAAGGAAGTATTCCTCTTCAGAGTGTGCACCTGTAAGTACATTGAAAATGTAACAGTTCGAATTTTTTTCTTTTTTAGTTAGACAATACGGAATATAAAGAAAAGGAAATAAAAGAAAAAGAAACCAACCAAAGAGATAGGCATCCAAGCTTCTTTTTGGCATGTATTCATAAACCAGCATCTTCTCCCCTCTTTCTATGCAGCAGCCAAGGAGTCTAACAAGATTACGATGCTGAAGTTTGGAAATCACCACAACCTCATTCATAAACTCCTCTTGCCCCTGACCAGAAGACTGTGAAAGCCTTTTCACAGCAATTTCTTGTCCCTCTGGAAGTTTTCCCTGCAGTTATATCGAATGACTTCAATATCTTTTCTGAAAAAAAGATAATAAAACACTCTCAAACAAAAAAAAATTACTTTATAAACTGGACCAAAACCACCCTGCCCAAGCTTGCTAGACAGATGAAAATTGTCAGTTGCATTTGCTAGCATGTCAAAGTTGTATATGGTTAGATCTTCAAATTTAACTCTGTAAATGTCATCTCTAGCCAAACTTAGCTTGTAATAGCTTGGAAATGATTTTTTTGATAAGAGCTCACGCTTTCTCTTCCTTCCTGATTCAAAATACACATTGAAAGATCAAATCATTTGTCTGATTAAAGCTACTGTAGATAAGCTTGATACCTACCTCTATGTTTAGCCAACAGTTTGCTGGAAATGTATCCCAAAATGGCAATGACTATTGAGCAAATTATTGGAACTATGATCCTGATGGCTACTTTATTGCTCTTCTTTTGTTCTGCATTTCAAAATAGTGTTCATTATTACAATTGCATTTCGACATGCAGAGAACAAGTAAACATACATGTTGTTTTCTAGACAGTAAGCTAAAGAATGCAAACCTAAGTGTAAAGAGGTACTACCTTGTTCAGTATATGCAAGGCGAATGAATAAATCAGCCCCACCCTTGGAGAATTTCTGAGAATCAATTAAGCTCCCTTCCCAATGCATACACCCTATGCCTGTGTAGTATGAATAAGCTATGCAGGATAAATTTCTCAAGCAATCACTTTCACAGTCTTCTTTGGCTGAAGGTACCCAAATAGCGGAATCCGGCACTTTCATTGACTGCAACTTCAAAAACCAATCTTGCTTACCTTGCTCAACGTTAGAGTTGTTTCTTTCTTTTTCTAACACAGTCTTTCTGATGCATCCATTTGTCCAGTTTCCTTTGACCCACTCCTCTTGATTTTTTGGTTTAAACCCTTGCAAACAACTACAAATTGGTGAACTTTCAGAATCACAGCTTCCAAAAGGTCCACACTTTCTATAAAAATCACACTCATTTGAAGGAGTTACCCATGTGACTTCCCACTCATTCTTCCTAGCATATAAATCTTTTTGTTGCAGAAATCCTGTTGAGTTCAAAACTAAGTACATAATGTCATCACCTTGGTATGCATATGAATAGTAGAAGTAGGTGGTGCCCATGTTGTCATTTACTAGCTCAAATCCACTGAAATAGAATGAAGTCATGTTTGGTACTCCACTAAAAACCTGTTTATCCCATGGACCGCTACGCCAATGAGGTAAGCCATTCTTCCATATGAAAATCTGAGGAATTGTTTCAGTTTGAATACCAGCTGAGAAACTCCCATCAGATGGATCTACAGGACTTCTCCATGATTTCAACAGATTTGTGGTGTTAGTACTCTTATCTGTGCCAAGTTTCATGTGCTGCAAGTAGGAATCTGAAAGATCACTAAAACTTTCCCATAGAACTCTCTCACTGGAATTGTCCTTCAAAACTAAGTTTCCAGTATCCAAAAGCTGGGCTGTAGAATTTCTCACAGCTGGTGAAATATTTGATGACCATACACTCTTCCCCTGTCCATTCAAGATTACAAGATTGCCATCTTCTGATATTGTTACTCTTCCACTAGAATCTTGTAAAGGCTGGTCTCTGTTGGCTACCCATATAACAGATTGTGATTTCATATTAAACATGACACCAACATAACGATTCGCCGAATTCTCAGGACTAAAAAACCCCAATTTGAATGTTTTGTTATTAGAGACTAAAGTTTCTGAATCTTGCAGGAACTCATTGATACTAATGGAGTCTGATGAAGCATTTGTTATATGAAAAAACAGAACAAGAAAAGCACACCAAAGAAGTATCTTCTTACAGCTTAAGCTCAGCTTCATTTCTTATCAAGTTTTCTTCTCCCAATAAGCACTAGAATTGTAGTTATCATCTGAAATTGATTTTCCTATAGTTGCAGTATTTGTTGATATTTTCTCACTGTTTGCTCAATAGTATCATTTTTCGTCTTAATTTGCCAACAACTATCTGGATCAGATGCCTTGATTGACCCGTCATGTTACACTTGGGTGATAACTAAAATATTTTATCATTATTATTCAACTTAGGATGGTAAGCAAACCACATCAGCGTTATGGAGACTTCCATACTAATTAGAAATGTCAACAATATGATGTTTCATGGTCAATTTTAAGCTGTCATAACATAGGATTTGTCAGTATTTAGATTCAACCTCTTTATTTGAACATGTAGTTCAAATGTCAAGTTATTAAGAAAGATATATTATTGAATTAGGCAGTGGGCAGAAAGATCCTTCACCTAGAATAAGATTGTCTACATAATCTCTACACCATTATATGACATAGGTTAGGCATCTTCCTGGAAAAGGCCATTTAAAAGCCAGTTATTTTATTGGGTTATGTTTGAATAGAGAGGTAAGGTAATGATCAATAATGCTTCATTTTGTTTCCCTTTTTTTGGGTGTGTATTTGACCAAAATCTTACAACAACAAAAAAAGTGATGCGCATCACGAATTAGATCGCGAATAATAGGACACTATAGTTCCTATTAAGCCAATTGATGTCATTCAAGTTTCCAATCTAATTGGTCATGCTGGAGGATCAACTGATACTAGACAAAAAAGGTTGTTACAATTTAAGTTTTTGAGTATGTTCCGATGTCACTTTATGATTGGATTCCCGATCTGCTTGATTTTCTGTACACTAGCTAGGGAAATTCATGTAGATGGACAAATTTGCAAGAAAATGTAGTTTGATATACTTGAAATATTTGAATTGAGCAAATATCACAATAAAAAATTACTACTACAAGACTTCAACCAATTAATGTGATAAGGATGAAACTTTGAACATCTCTTTTCCTAATTTGTTTGTTACAAAATTGCTTTTGTATAATTAGAAGAACAGATGATAAAATCATAACTGAGTATTCTGTGAATTTCTTTCCCCAGGCAAATAATTCATTCTATCAGACTCGGAGGTTTGGTATTAATAGACCTCTTATGAGCATTTGATCTAATATGAACAGTGACTAAAAGTTGATTAAATTCATAAATTTTATTGAACTCTGGAGATGTCAAACAAACACGGTACAGAAGCTTGAATGAAGGGATTAGATCCACCTCCGCCTCCGAATTTGGTAGTCGGACATGAAAAGCTGAATTACAAGAACAAATGTCCTTTCCGGAGATTACAAAAGGTCAGTATTTTCCTCTTACTTTAATCTGCCTAATTTTTAAGATTTAATAGCATTATTAGCAAATGGGGGAGCGTTGTGATAAAAAATTGTCACTTAAAGTATGACTTTTAGCCATGGGAAGGAATTGCTCGGCAATTCATCAATAACAATGTTACTGCTCCTTTTCTTTTCTTTTTTTTTTCCTTTTTGTTGTTTATGTTGCCGGGAATTGGCTGAAGCCAGAGGGGCCTCGAACTCCAAGTTTTGATCTTACTCATAAGAAATATAGTTTTCCTTGGAAAGATAACTCTTGATCTGATGTTCTGCATTAAGTATATAAAATATTCACATCGATATATGAAAGTATCTAGAGTATGTAAAAGAACTTGGATACATCACCTAATACTCATCGTTTTAATGTTAATAGGTTGGAAGAGTAGATTATTTCACATATTATTACCAGTTTGTAGAATGCTTATCTCACTCTCATAAGTTTACAATCCAAAAATGAGATTACAAATGCAAGAATATTAATAGGATTCTTCATTATAATATTTAGTAAAGGCATCAGCAGAATAATAGGTTTATTAACAATTCTAAGGAAAGGAGTAATCTTTGTCTGAATTTTGAAAAATTTACATGCTATCTCAGAAGGTTTCTTGTCCTTTGTTACCTGTGATACTGCAAATATTCTTGGGCTGACATGACTTGAGTTCCAAGAACAAAAGTGGTGCAAGATTTCACATCATTTCAGCAATTTCTGATGTGAATTGGATGCATGTTCCCCTTTCCTACAGGCTTCCCTGTTGATTTGGTGACCCTCCAACCACGCTGTAAGAATGCCTTTGTCTAGAAAAGTTGTTCATCTTCAGAGTCAGCTGTAATACAAAGCTAACTCTAAATGATCTCAATCCGTGGATAGGATTCTCTAAATTTCTGCAAACACCTGTTTAGGCTACTTGTTGACAACTCTGAGTTTGAAGTCTAGCTTTGCTTCTTCTTGCTTGGATATGGGTTCTGTTATCAAGCATAAGTGACTTGCAGGGTTAACACTTTTCTCTTGGATTCTTAATGTACTGAGGTAATATTGAGTGGAACCATTATAATAAGAACCAGAAACAGTAATAATTACAGAGAAAAGAATACTATCATGCCTAAATAAAAATCGTATATGCCTTATCGTCCTTCCATAATAGTAACGGTAACATTGTTAATGGAGCCTTGAGATTTAGAAGTGCATTTTTTGGAAAAGCTCGGTCTTGTTGTAAATGCAGGTTGTTTAGGACTTGGTAAATCATCAATTTCCCTGGTGAGCATAGACAAAACTGTGGAGACATTTGGTCTGTCTTCTGCATATTCTTGTACACATAATAATCCAACTTGTACACATCTCACCATTTCTTTTTCAAGGTGCAGGTCAGTTATCTTGGGATCAACCAATTCCACAATCTTGTTTCCAATCCAACATTTCCACGCCTGAAGAGCAAGCACGTTGACAAAACATTGGAAACTTGAACTATGAAAAGTTGACATTTCATATGAATTGGAGCTTAATTTTCATAAGAACTTACCAATGCTAGCAGGCTTAATGCACCATCATCTTGGTGAAAGCTAGTGTTCCTCCTTCCACTTATAATTTCCAATAACAATACTCCAAAGCTATAAACATCTTGGTGAGCATAGACAAAATTGTGGAGACATTTGGTCTGTCTTCTGCATATTCTTGTACACATAATAATCCAACTTGTACACATCTCACCATTTCTTTTTCAAGGTGCAGGTCAGTTATCTTGGGATCAACCAATTCCACAATCTTGTTTCCAATCCAACATTTCCACGCCTGAAGAGCAAGCACGTTGACAAAACATTGGAAACTTGAACTATGAAAAGTTGACATTTCATATGAATTGGAGCTTAATTTTCATAAGAACTTACCAATGCTAGCAGGCTTAATGCACCATCATCTTGGTGAAAGCTAGTGTTCCTCCTTCCACTTATAATTTCCAATAACAATACTCCAAAGCTATAAACATCTGATTTTTCTGAGAATCTTCCTTCCATTGCATATTCAGGTGCCATGTAACCACTGCATCATGTTATAATTTTGAATGTTTACTTTTTGTGTTCTTTTCATTCATGAAAAGATAAAAGGGAAAGATACAAGAACTTACTAGGTTCCAACTACTCTGCTTGTGTTGGCCTGATCTTGGTTGCCTGCAAAAATCCTTGCCATCCCAAAATCTGAAATTTTGGGGTTCAGGTATTCATCCAACAAAATGTTGCTGGCCTTTAAATCCCTATGAATAATCCTTAGTCTTGAATCCCTGTGAAGGTAAAGAAGGCCTCGACCAATTCCCTCAATAATGATCACACGTTTACTCCAATCCAGGAACTCTTCCTCTTGTTGTTGTGACCCTGAAAATACATCGCGAATTTGACAAGTTTAAATTAAAGAAAAGTTTGTTTTAGTTAGACTATGGAAAATAAAAGAAAACTAATCATAACGAACCAAAGAGATAGGCATCCAAGCTTCTTTTTGGCATGTATTCATAAACCAGAATCTTTTCCCCTCTTTCTATGCAGCACCCAAAAAGTCTAACAAGATTACGATGTTGAAGTTTTGAAATCACCACAACCTCATTCATGAACTCCTGCAGCCCCTGACCAGAAGACTGTGAAAGCCTTTTCACAGCAATCTCTTGTCCATCTGGCAATTTCCCCTGCAATTATATCATATACTTGGTTATGTTTTCTTAAAAACAATTGTAAGACACTCAATCAAACAAATCCTTACTTTGTAAACTGGACCAAAACCTCCCTGTCCAAGCTTGCTGGACAGATGAAAATTCTCAGTTGCGTTTGCTAAGATATCAAAGTTGTATACAAGCAGTTCTTCCAATTTAGCTTGATTGATGTCCTCTGTAATCTTGTCTTCCTTGTAATAGTTTGGCGATGATTCACTTGATAAGATCTTACTCATTCTCTTCCATCCTGATTCAAGAGGACATTAGAGATAAAGTGATTCGTATGATTAAAGCTACTATGGATTTTCTAATGTTTCAGATAAGCTTGTTACCTCTGCGCTTAGCTACATATTTGCAGGAAATGTATCCGAAAATGGCAAGAATTATTGAGCCTACTGGGACTATGATGGCAATGACTACTTTATATTCTCTCTTTTGATCTGCATTACAAAATAAGTGTCCATTATACATATGTCATTGGCAAGCAGAGTTTTATAGCTTATATTATAGTTCTGAAATGCAGGTCTTACCACGCTCAGAGTATGAAAGGCGGAGGAATAAATCTGCCCCACCGATGGAGAATTTCTGAACATCAAGTAAGCTTCCTTCCCAATGCATGCATCCTATGCCTGTGTAGTATGAATAAGCTATGCATGAAGTATTCCTCAAGCAACCGTTAACACAATCTTCATCTGCAAAAGGTACCCAAATAGCAGAATCCGGCACTTTCATTGACTGCAGCTTCAGAAACCAATCTTGCTTCCCTTGCTCAAGGTTAGAACTGTTTCTTTCGCTCTCTAACATGGACTTTCTGTTGCATCCACGAGTCCAGTTTCCTTTTCCCCATTCCTCTTCACTTGTCGGCCTAAATCCCTCTAAACAAGAACAGATTGGTGAGCTTGTAGGATCACAGCTTCCAAAAGGTCCACATTTTCCATAAAAATCACACTCAGTTGCAGGAAATTCCCATGTTACTTCCCAATCATTCTTACTAGGATCCATATATTTCTGCTGCAAAAACCCTGTTGAGTTCAAGGTGAAAAACGTCAGCTCAATCTGATTTGCATATAAATAGGTAAGGTACACGGTGCCCTTGTTGTCATTAACTAGATCAAATCCATTGAGATAGAATGAAGTCATGTCTGGTACCCCAATGAAAACCTGTTTATTCCATGGACCACTACGCCAATGAGGTTTCCCATTCTTCCATATGGAAATCTGGGGAACTGTTTCAGGTTGAATACCAACTGAGAAACTCCCAACAGATGGATCTGAAGGACTTATCCATGATTTCAGCAGATTTGTCGTGTTAGTACTTACATCAACGCCAATTTTCATGGTCTGCAAGAAGCAATCTGAAGGATCCCGAAAACTTTCCCAGAGAACCCTCCCATTGAAGCTATCGTTCAAAACTAAGTTTCCAGTATCCAAGATCTGCGCTGTGGAATTTCTCACAGCTGGTGAAATATTTGATGACCATATACTCCTATTCTGTGAATTCAAGATTACAAGATTTCCATCATCAGATATTGTCACTCTTCCACTAGAATCCTGTAAAGGTTTCTCTCTGTTGGCAACCCATACAACAGTTGGTGGTTGGACATTAAACATAACACCAACATAACGATTCGTCGAATTTTCAGGACTAAAGAACCCGAATATGAATCTTTTGTCATTGGAGACTAAAGTTTCTGAATCTCGCAGGAATTTATTGGTGCTAATGATACCTGAAGCAGTTGATATAGAAAGAAACAGAAGTATCTCTCTTGTGCTTAATTTCATTGCTTATGAAGTTTTTCTTCTGCCAATTTGCATGTGAATTAGTTCTGTATAAACTAAAATGGAGAATACCTATAGCTGCAGCCTGCAATACTATTTGCTCACACTTCTTTCTCTTTTCGTTATGCTTTGAATGTTATCTTTTGTGTTTGTCAGCTGTTGGTGTAGATCAAATGCATTGGCTGAGCCGTCAAGTTGGAATTTCTGCACTTTGATTAATATAATGTACTTGCCCATTAGCTCACAAAGACTTGCCAAACCACATCAAGCGTTTGGAAACTTCTATACTAAATAGGTATGAACATACAATGTCAACAAGTATATTCTCCCCCATGTGAATACAAATGACAAAACCAACTAGTACGTCTCTGTTTCAAGCAAGTTGATGTCGGCTATATGAATCTTCACTAATCATGTTTCTCATTAAAAATAATCTCTAAGTCAACATCAATTATAAAAGATACAAAAAGTAAATTGATTTTTTATTTTAAAGTAAATTGATTGAACAAGGACTTCAGTGCTTGATTTGAACACGGTGGTTTAAATGTCAGATGATTAAGAAAAGGTATATTGACTGAACATCCTTCACATGAAATGAGATTGTCAACGTAATCTCTGTATCATAACATAATGTGGGTAGGAAACTTCGTAGGAAAAGGTATGTAAAAGTCAAAAATATTAAGGGTCGGAAGAATTGACAAAAAGGGTGATTGGCAGATGATTAGAGATCTGAACTAATGATGGTGTGTTTAATACGAAGGATAAGTAAGTTTCTTAAGTATTTATTTTCTAGTGTTTGATAGGTAAGTAAAACAATATTATCTTAAAAGCATTTATATGTAGTATATTTTAAACAAATACTATAAAAGATGAAGGTGTGGAGATAGAGGTGTGGTGTCAGGTGTGGGTATATGAAATGTCACTTGTAGAATTTGTTTTACTTTCACTAAGAGAAGTCATTTTCGTCATTTTTTAAGAACTTGTTTTTCTAGAAAAACATTTTAAAAAAAATATTTTCCACCATACCAAACACACCCTAAGTAGATGTTAATCCGACCACTTTCTCATCTTTAATTACCTTTAACTCTCTCGTCTTTGTTACCCTACTCTTCTGTTTTTAATCTTTTCCTGATGATATTTTTCTTAGTCAATGAGTTGAACTTTTTGATTAATAATAATATTTTTGGTGGTCAAACTCAATATGAGATTCTCGATCGATTACATTGAAGTTTTCGTAAGGAACTTGTCTATACTCTTTATATGGATTATTATCTTTTATATGGTGGATATGCTTATGTTATTTTCTTCGTGTATAGCATTTCTTATATATACCGTTTCTTTAAGAGAATGCAATAGGTTATTATAAGTTCTAAGAGTTGACTTAACACACTTAATCTATTGTGGAAAAGAACAGTATTGTCCTCTTTTTCTTTTCGCCATCCCTACCCCATTTTTTTTTGTTTGATGAAAATTCTTGAACTATTTGCTGCAATAATCTATAAGATTTCTCTTGATATTTCTCTCATTTTCTATTTGTGATTTTATCTTGCCTCTCATCTTTTTGACATTTATAAGTAATACAAAATAGGCACCTAAATAACAAGTATATACAATAGTTTTAATTTTCACCAACATAGCAATAAATTTTTACAAAAACATAAAATAATATTAATGAAAAAATTAAAAAATACAAGAATATACTATTTAAGACTTTAATTAACAATATATGCATATACTCCTTTTTAACTTCTTTTAATTACAAATATAGCAAAAATTGATTTTTCGAGTTTTATTTACATAATTAATTTAGCATTACTTTTTCCCTTCTTTTTGGGTTATGTGCGTACTTTATGGTGATGATAATTATGGTACACGAGATAAACATAATATTGGGGGAAAAAAGATAACGTGTATAACAATGAAATATTAAAGAAGGAAAAAAGTAATATTAAATTAATTATATAAATAAAACTCGAAAAATCATTTTTCTTTGCTATGTTTGTAATTAAAAAAGAGTAGGTGCATATATTGTTAATCAAAATCTTAAACAATATATTCTTGTAAATTTCACATATATAAGAAAGCTTTTAAAGTTTATAACCTTTTAATGTAGTGGATAGAGTTATTCAATATTTCGTATAGTGAAAGATAACATGTATCTTGTAAAATTATTCTAGGTATCTGCAAATTGCCCCGAACATCATGACTCTAAAAATGATCGTTATAGCTATTTGTTTTGTCTAATATTCTTTTAGTTATAATTAAATACAATTTAATCAACTTTCTATGGAGGTAAAACTAATATGTTAAAGTAAAACACTTCCCCGAAAAGCAGATTTGGATATTGTTGTCCGCAAAATGACAAGAATCGTGATGGTAAAAATAAGAATATCGTTGGAAGATGAAAGAAATGGAAACATCAATCTACGGTTTATTTGCATTTAGGTTTGTGAAATGATATAAATTTGTCGTCCATTAATAATTGTGATCAAATATATCTTTCATGTATATGGACTGTGAAAGGCCTTGTACATGTAGAACTAAAAAGAAGTTTCCTTACCAACATGAGTTGTGGTGTAGTGGTAGGATTGCCCCATCCTTAACTAGAGGTTTCAGGTTCAACTGTTGAAGCCCTGCGTATGGAAAAATTCTGTTGGAGCATCACCCCCAAATGGATCCCACATTGCACAATTCAAAGTTAGTTGGGGGCTCAAATACGGACTCCAGACACCGTATAGAAAAATCAGAAAAAAAAGGTCCTATTCGTAACTAACAGCGACAATTATCATGTCTCTAATTTGGGGTGTATAAAATCGAACCAAACCACAAACCGAGTCACACCAAAAAAAAAACTCGACTAGTGATTTGGTTTGACTTGGTTTGGTATTGAAAAAAAAACCCCGACTATATTTGGGTTGGTTTGGTTTTAACTAAAAAAAATCAATCCGAGACCAAACCAACCCAACATTATATATGTAATTTTAAAATTTTATTTTATACATAAAAATATTTACTTTGATATAATTTTAAAATATTTCTTATACTATTTCATAGTTTTTATCTTTTAATATATTACTTCAAATTTAAAACTTAGAATTCGGAATAGTCCAATAAAGATTATAGTTCATAGATGTTGATAATTATAATAAAACTTAAATCAAAATCAAATTAATACTAATGCAAAAAGAAAATCAATTCAACACTAAGAATGACAATAATATTGAATATTTGTTCTTTAGTTTTACATTGGTTTAGACAATTAAAATACATAATCTAATTTTAATTTTCCTTAAATATTATTTTAATTTCCTTTAATATTTAGTCATGTAACTAATACTTATTAAACTTATTTTAGCATGATTTAGTACTTTTAAATTATGATCATTTTCATAATGAATTTGCAATATTTATTTATATGATAATTTCATTATTATTTTTTATTGAATATTTTAGTGTCATCAGTACTCATCTCATATTTTGTGTTATTTTCTTAAGAAACACCTTAGATAATTGTATTTTGGTTGGACTAAAGAAATATTTGGAGCACAAGTTAACTATATGTTTGTATTCAAACTTCACCGAAAAATTTCAAAAATCTGAAATTTTTTGAGGTTTATTAGTTTTGTTTGATTTATAAATTTAAAAATTTGACACAATGGTTTGGTTTGGCATCTGAAAAACCCGAACCAACCCGAGGTTGAAAAATCCAAAAAAATCTGAATTTTATTAGTTTGGTTTGGTTTATAAATTTAAAATTTTTACACAAATGATTTGATTTGATATTTGAAAAACTTCAACCAACCCGATCATATACACCCCTATCTCTAATTGCTCACTTTGCTTCAAGCCCATTCTCGACTGAGCCCATTAACCAAAGGAGGCCCAAATATGATTCCCAGTACCATAAATGACCCGATTCAATCTCTTTATGTTTAGGGCCAGTACTCTTTGGATGAGAAAGCCTCCTCTTTTCTTCTTCAATTCTCAAATCGACATTCACACCATCACTTACTCACTACCCACGGAAGCTTTCTCGCACATGTATCTTTTTTAACAAGGAAAAATCATCCTTGAGCTATGCGAAATGAATTAAATTTTTCTCTAAACTTTTCGAAAGATTTCATTCTTCTTAGCCATCATCCATCATTGTTCTAAATCGATCACCACAATAACAATTTATTCTTTCCACTTGAAGATCATTATTACTCTATGGTCATTTTATCTTGACAACAATCACATAACATACACACAGAAATTTCACATAATTAAAATTATCTTATTTAAACGATCATCTTTACTATTTTCCCCTTGTCAATATTTTAATTCTGTTGTAAAATCAGTACCGTCCTCGACAACTAAAACTCCACCTTTGACAATCATGAAATTGATATAAATAATTTAGAAGTTAAATAATAAGCATCTAGGTGTGTTTTAGCGTTAGTGATTGTTGTTGAGCATTGACATCACGTACTATTGATGTTTGAGAAAGATTAATGATTGAGTTGGATTGATGGAGTTTCGATATAAGATTTAATTTGATGGTCCACTTGTTCATGATTTGAGTTCCATTATAAATGATTTGACGCTTGCGAATATTGTTGGGCTATTGCCCATGTTCCAGCCAAAGGCCCATGGCCTAATCCTACTTGAAAAAGGATTGGAATTATTCTCTTTATTTGGTTTCCAATTCTATTAGGAAAAGGATTGGAATAGTAATCCTATTTGGAGTTGGTTTTGGCTTTGTTAAGGGAAAAGCACAACTCTATAAATAGAGGATGGTCTTGAGAGAATAATTTAGATTGCTCATTAATATTTTCTTTGAAAGACATTAGGACATAAGAGAGGTTTTTGAGAGAGCTTTCAACAAGAGAGAAAAGAGAAGAAAAAAAAGGTTCTTTTGCTGCAGTCTTTATTCCGACCAGCAACCTTCAGATCGTGTTTTTCGATTAACTAACCGTTGGATCGGGCTGAAATTTGTACTGAGTGTTCCTGACATCTTGGTGGTTGATTTGAACGGTGGAGATCGGGTTTGGAAGTCAGCAAGATCCTGTTTTATGTCCCGAACAGAAGCTGGGTTTGGGTGGTGTTTCTTTCTATTTATCTTTTGTTGGTGTAGCTATTGTTTGTTCTCTTTTGGCACTTGTTGTGTAGCCATTAGAAGAATAATTGTAACTCTCTTATTGTTATAGTGAAGCAATTCGGATCTTGTCGATCCCGTGGTGGTTACCTTCGTTTTGAAGGATTTTTCCACGTTAAACTTGGTGTTCTTTATTTTAGATTTTCGTTTTCATCTTTTCGTCACAACAAATATTACCATTGGAATTTGGACGTTCTAAATATTAAAAAAGTTATCTCATCATCGGAATGATAACCCCCTTCTTTAAAGTTATTATGGGGCAAATTTAAATCATTTTACATAGTTCAAAAACATGCATGTTGCTACCATTGCATAAATTTGAATCTTTTCCTTATACTCCATATGTCCATATATGATTTGGCACAATCTTAATTTAATTTTTTTTTATAATTTTACTTTATCACCTTACTCCCTCTAATTCATATTAATTGTAATATTGAGATTTTCTTTCTAATTCAAAATAAGTAAATTGTTTGAGGTTCAAGAGAATTATTGAGAGTTTTTTCTATACTTACCGTTCAGTTAATGATGTTCTTAATAATTGTACATTTTTGTAGTTTTATGAAGCTTAGAATTAGGGAGAAGAAGAAGAACAATGAAAGTAAGAAGAAGTAATAGAGATCAGGAATAAGATGAAGTAATCTTTAAAGAAGGTGTATCTTGCTAGAGTTAAACACTCTATGCTTTCATTCTTATTATTTCTTCATCATGTATTCAATATGTACATATCTCTATTTATACACAATAGTTTGTAAGCTTGTAACAAACTAGTAAGGCATAACTAACTTAACTAACAGTTAGTTACTAATCCTAACTGACTTATATTCTTTGCTTATCTTTTTAAGTCACTTACTATTAAACACTCCCCCTCAAGCTTGGAAGTGAAAAAATGTTTTGAACTCCAAGCTTGGAACTGAGAACTTGATGTTGAACCTTAATCAGTCATTTGGTTAACATATCAGTTGGTTGTTCCTGTGTTGGAGTGTACTTGGTACAAATAATCCCTTGTACAATTTTTCCCTTATGAAGTGACAATCTACCTCAATGTGTTTTGTTGTCTCATGATATATGTTGACACCCAATTTTGACCCTCCCCAATAATAAGTTTTTGAGCTTCCTAATTTTCAACGATTTAGAATAATTAGCTTCATAAAATTTAAATAGTTTCAAGGTTATTTAAGTCGGTTTTTTATTGTATTTCAAATGATAAATATATTTCATATAATTAATTATATACGTAGTTAGTATATTTTAAGTATATTTTATAAATGTTTGAAAATCATACCAAAAGATTTTTACTTTGTTAAAATAAATATTTTATTAATTTAGTTCTAGTTTGAATTATGGTTTTAATTTTGAATTAATAAGTTTATAGGTAAATCGATTAGTTTATGGTTAAATTGGTTATTTTATTTCGTTAAGATTAAAAAGCTCATAATTAATTATATTAATTCTTCCTATTTGAATTTTGCCGAATCTTCTAAATTTAACTCCTTTTGATTACCTCTTTAATCCGTTTGACTAAATTGTTAATTAATTTCTATTGAGATTGTAGCCAAATATAACTTTTCTTCAACCCACCTTAAGGGATAACATTTTGGCCCTTTTCCAATTTCAATTGACGTGCCAGCATGCAACGTCCCAGCCCAACCAATTGCCAACAATATAATATTCCCCTATTAATAATCCAATACCCACTCTCCAATTTAACATTACAGCAGCCCAGCAACAGAAATCAGCCCAACACTTCAACAACAATCCAATTCACAGCCCACTCTACCCACTCAACCGACCCGTTCCCTTAACCCGTAACCCGGCCCAACCCTTCACCGACCCAACCCCTTTTTCTTTCTCAAACATTAACAACAATTAAAAACGCTCACAGACGTACAACAGCAGTTCATTCCAGCGTCTTCTTCGCTGTTGTTGCAGCGAAAGCATCTGCCAGTCGCGCCTCTTGTCCTTGGGGCCGTGAGATCGCCCCGCGTGGCATAGCGAGGACGAGTGATTCGATCCCACCGTCCGTCCCCCCTTTCCCCTTTCGGAATGAAGTTGAAGCTTCAGAAAAAAAGATGTTTTTTCGGATTTGTGAAAGATTTTTCGAGTTTGAAGTTGAAATGGGCCTTGTCTCATTCGGATTTGGACCCCTTTCCCCCCTTTTTTTCTACCCTAATTTCCTTGTATAAAAGCTCTCTTTGCATTTAGTCTTAGGAGGGAATTTTTTTTTAGGAGAGTTAGAAAAATTTTCAGAGCAAACACAGAGGAGAGCTTTGAGAAAAATACTTTAATACACTCTAAATACGTTTCACAAGCAAAAGAGATAAGAGTTTTCGGTTCTGTGTTTAAGTTTCTGCCCAGGTTTCTAGTTGGTTGTTCGAGTTTCGAATCCGGGTGTTGAAAGAGTCGTTGCTCGCCTGCTCGTTTCGTCTTAGTGTCGCTGCCCAGAAATAGGTAACAATGCCTTCCTCCCTTCCCTTTTCTTTTTACAGCTCTCATTCTAATGCTATAGAAGTTTGGTTTATGACAGCTTGTTGTTTGTGTTTTATTTAAAAAAGATAAGTAAAAGGAAAATGACTGAGTTTTTGAAAAATCGATTAAACTTATAGTTTAAGAGAAATCGAATTTCCAAAAGAACAGAGTCGCCACTTAATTTTTAGTAAAAAAAAATCAAGAAAAAAATACAAGATTTTTCAAAAGACTTAAACAGACAAAATCAATTGAAAAAGGGTTCGAGTTCAAATGTACATTCCGAGAAGGTGTTAGGCCCTCGGAATGCCCGCTAACTCGCGGTTGACCGGCGATTTGACCAAAATGATTTTTTGACTGATTTTGAAATTTTAACTTAGATAAAAAAAATTCATTTATTTTAACTAATATATTTTTTTGTTAATTTTTTTTTTAACTAAGTAAAAGAACTAATTTATATTAACTATTTTATTTTATTTTTTATTTTCTTTTCTTTTTTTTTTGAAATTTTAATTTAGTAAAAGAACTGATTTATTTCAACTTATTTATTTATTACTATTATTATTTTTATCACTTTATTTATTTTAAGGGGGTATGAACTAAATGGGAATTTTCAAAAGGGGAAATAACTTAAGTAACAAGACAAATAAAATTAAAGCTAAGTATAAAACAAAAATAGCTTTAATTTACATATACATATAAATGAAATGGCTATCTTGAGGAATTTAATTTAATTAAACCATAAGATAATCAAAGCGTTAGTCAAATACGATATCAAATAAATAGGAAAGGGAAAGGAAATAATTGAATTTGGGCCTATTACTGCCCAGAAGCATTGGGCCAAAGCTGCTGATTCTTAGGACTTTTAACCAATTCACGTTTTTGTATACGAAAGCCGTATATCAGTGCATACGACTTGTATATCAACCCCGTTTCCTGTATCTTGAACCATATACCAAATGTATACAATATATTTTGTCCCCTGCAACCTGTATTTCTTTTTTTATAACCGTATTTGTTGAACTGGACTCGTATATCAGTGTATAAAGGCTGTATTTTAGCCTTCTTTCAACTTTCCGGGAACTGAAAGTTCGATTTCCAACCTATATTTAACGTTTTCCAGCCCTGTTCATTGGTTCCCTGTGCGCCTTATTCCATCAAGACTCGAATTTTTAAATACGACTCGAGAGAAATGCAATTTGGTGCCTCCATAGCCCATTGGAATGGGAAGAAAGAGAGGCAATGGAGTTCCATGAACTCGCTCAAAAATCACACGGAAACAAAACAAAAAAAAACAAAAAAATAATAATTAATATCACTCCTAATAAAGGAATTTAGCAATAGAGATAGATCCATAAGCAAATCACTCACACGGATGGCATAGCAGTGATACACTTTGATAATTAATTAAACTTCATTGTACACTCATTTAATGCAAATCATTCTACTGGCTCAAAAGCCTATTAATCACAATTTCTCATGGCTCATACGAGATACCTAAAGAAATTGGACTAAGCGAAACCCAACAATTCGGACTACTTTTCAACACCCAATAGTAACAAATGCACACACTCGAACGAATAAATTTAGGAGGCCATTCGAAGGGAAGAGAACAAGGACAGAATCTCGTACCAAACATGTGATTAACAAACAACATTAAGCAATAATAAACCAAAGGAAAATAATGGGAAAGAGAGCATGTTACACTGCTGGCAGATAACATATCTTATGCAATAATCAAGCCAACACTACAAAAGGGAATTAATGATACTAGTTCATTATGCTAAACGATAAATTTTTTGAAGACAACAACCAACTAACTCATTTTAAGAAAAGAAACTATTATCATATTCGAACAACTAAACATGGTCAGCATCTTTACTCAACTTAGCGTGCTTATAAACATTATTGAAGTTGACATTATTGACTAATAACACTAAATAAAAGAGTAAGTTAAATAAACCGGTTATGCTCATGACATATAATTTTGGATCATGCGACAATAAAAACCAAGGACGGCATACTCATTTTTTATTCAAGATGAAGACGAAACTATATTAAACCGACCGTGAACTCTAACTCAGATCTAACTCTACTAACAGGGGCGAACCAAAGCAAACTCATAAAGGAAGGTTAAATATTAATCGGCAGGCACGATAGCCATGAATGCAGGAGGAACATAGATATCAGTATAAACTCATACGAGCACCAAAACCATTTGAAAGCAAAAATGAACAGACAACAAAAGGCTATTTAACTAACTTTATCACTGATTTGCAGCCAAACAACGAGTCAGAAACAATCCCAATGCAAACATGTGAACAACTTCACATGGTAAAATATCAAACAACGATACGCTAAGAACAAATCAACACAAAAATTGCTTAAGTAAAAAATGAGTATTACCTTCCAAAGTGCAGCGAAGTGAGACTAAACGAGCGGGAGGCGATGAGCTTCTACCACCACAAACGATGACTCCGATGAAATTTGGAGGGAACGCCGGCAACAAAAGGGAACAGAGGAACTAGTAGTATATTTAGTGCGTATGTTGAATACTTTTTCTTGAAGTGTTCTGTATATTTGCTCAAAAAAAAAAAAAAACTCCTACTATTTCCTCCTCCTTTTCTCGCGCAAAAAACCCCCCTTTA
>NW_006239015.1:1721564-1724569 GCF_000226075.1 Solanum tuberosum | reverse complement strand
GGAGGGTCAAAATTAGGTGTCAACAACTGTCCCTCGTTTTACTTGGATTGATGCAAGAAATTCGAGGAAAATGAAATTGACTAATCCTAATTTTGACCGACCGCATCTTCATCTACCACTGAAATGGGATTTGGTACGAACTTTAGGAATTATGGCCGAGCCCCGGAAATGGGTTTCCTACATATCTCTGGCTATATGAGAATTTATGCCACTTGTACTTCGATATGCTTGATTTTATGCACGATTTTGAAAGAATTCAAGAGTCATCCTGATACCGAATTATGAAGGGACCGGAATGCTCAAGAGTAAGATCTACAAGAGAATGTTGTAGTACAACCGAGTTTTCAACAATAAGCCCGCCTACATATCCTTAAACATTAGGAATCAGGCTGGTTGTAGTTTGACTCAATCGGTTGAAAAGTAAATCTATTATGCAAGACATCCTTTGGTTCTGGAGGAGTGACAAATGAGTCGAGTATGAAAAGGAGGCTTGTAACTTCTTAGCCATGAATGTGGTGCACTTCACACCCACAAGTAAGAACTTACACGGACATAACTTCCAAAGCTCTTGGTGCGTTGCCACTCAGATTGGAAAGCTGCTTCCGGTAGAGACCCAAAAATTTTGGATTCGAAACTGAAACCATGAAACCTAAAGAAAAACCCACATGCCTTCTAATAGGGGTGTGGTTTGATTGTGGTGGAAGTCGCTCCTCTGCTCGCGTCTTAAGAGTTTGGAATTCCTCTTTGGACTATGTCCCAGTTCGCTGCTAAAAAAAAGTTCCACGTTGTGCTGCATCCTTTTTTATGTCGTCCGCACCTGTGGTCTGTTTTGGAGAATTTATCCTTTCGGATGCTCTCGACAAAGACATATAATCTTCAATGTACTCTTCTTTTGACGTCAAAGCAATAAAATAGGCTGATGTAATATGTTGATAATTCTCTTGATGTCATTTTTGCAAAGAAAATAATGCAGTCGATGTTGATCTTCTTGTGATGGGTAAATCTTTCTCCCGCGATGTATGAATCTTTTTCGCGATGCATGAATCTTCTCTTGCAATGTATGACTTCTCCGCGATGCATGACTTCTTTCTCTTGCAATGCATGGTTTCTTCTTCTTGCTATGTATAAATCTCTTCCCGCGATGCATGACTTCTTTTCTGTGATGCATGAATCGTTCTCTTGCAATGCATGAGTTCTCCGTGATGCATGAATCCTTCTTTTGCTATGCATGAATCTCTTTTCCCGCGATGCATGACTTCTTTTCCGTGATGCATGATTTCTTCATCTTGCGATGCATGACTTTTCCGCGATGCATGAGTCCTTCTTTTGCTATGCATGAATCTTTTTTCCACGATGCATGATTTTTCTCTTGTTATGCATGGGTCTCTCTTGCAATGCATGGATCTTTTTTATCGCGATGCATGAATCTCTTTTTCCCGCGTTGCGTGAATATTTTCCCGTGATGCATGAATCATTTTCCTCTTGCAATGCATGAATCTTTTTCCTCTTGCAATGCATGAATCTCTTTTCTCGCGATGCATGAATCATTTTCCTCTTGCAATGCATGAATATTCTTCATCTTGCTATGCATGGATCTCTTTTCTCGCGATGCATGAATTCCTTCTTCCGCGATGCATGAATCTCTTTCTTGCGATGCATGACTTCTTTATCTTGTTATGCATGAATCTTTTCCTCGCGATGATGCCTCCCTGATACCGAACGAAGGTAGTGCTTCACCGAGTGACACATGTGACCTTCTGGGTATCTTTTGGATGGCGGTATCGTCTCAATCGACAATATAAATAAAATGACCTTCGGAGTTGTGGTATCATCTCATTTGACAATACGACATAACTGACTCTTCGATAGCGATATCCTCTCAATCGATAATATAAATAAAATGACCTCGGAGTAGTGGTATCATCTCATTCGACAATACAATATAAATAACCTCCAGGGTGAGAATATTATCATATCTGACAATATAATGCAGATAAACGTCTTCCAGATATCTTTAGTTGCTGGAAAATAATAATATTTCTCTCTTCAAGGTTTTCGTTTGTCCTATCTCTGAACATAGTTGCACGCTCATCATGTACTTCGCCTTTTTGATATTTCTTGCATCCACAGAACAAATTGTAAATTTTGGAGAGCTCCTCGCCTTTTGATTTCTCTGTATTCATTGAATGGAGGAATACACTAATCTCGAGGCAAGCTTATAGACCTGCATCCACAGAAAAATTGTTAGTTTTAAAAACGAACTGATCTGTGTCGATCTCTTCGGTTGTCTGCTCCTTGTCTAGCTAACTTCAGTTGATTTCTCCGA
Source organism: Solanum tuberosum (assembly GCF_000226075.1). Taxonomy (NCBI): domain Eukaryota; kingdom Viridiplantae; phylum Streptophyta; class Magnoliopsida; order Solanales; family Solanaceae; genus Solanum; species Solanum tuberosum. The sequence continues at coordinate 1,722,243 of NW_006239015.1, read as the reverse complement.
TCTCCCGCTTTTTGATAGATAAGACAAAACATTTTTTTTTCTATGCAAATATAATTGAAACATGAAGGAAAAGTTTTTTAAGGAAAATAAATTTTCAAAAGTAATGTTTGGAAAAAGCCACTGCCAAGTGTCATATCACGTCGAGTTTAATGAGTGTCATTCGGAGTTGGTGTTTTGAGATCTGTCTGATTACTCGCTGGGAAGTATTCAAAGCTGTTCCAAACTGCTGATGAGCTTGTTGAAATTTTGAGGCTATCCTCAAAATTTCTGTCCCAGTTAACTGTCTTGGCTTGTCTCAAACTGTTTGTGAGCAAATCACGGGATTTTTGAGATTTTCTCAAAAATTATGTCCCAGTTGCAAATCTGGAAGCAACTTCAGTCTCGACTTTGTTGGAGACATCTCTTTCTTGAGAATTTTTGAGTCCCTTTCAAAAATTATTTCCCAGTTTCTATTGTAAAGGAAAAATAGAAATCTCACGGGAGATATGACCGAACCCTTGTGGCGCTTACGTATCCCGTTGAGGCAGGAATCATGTCAAACGTATTTCCCCCTCGAGGGTTAATCAAAAAAAAAAATTACAAAGAAACCTGACCGAGGCCGACACAGGCCGCCTACGTATCTCATTCTTGAGAATTCAGGTCAGACGTAGTTCATTACATAGGGATAGATTCTAAACAA
>NW_006239015.1:1721160-1721556 GCF_000226075.1 Solanum tuberosum | reverse complement strand
TATGTATCTCATTCTTGAGAATTCAGGTTAGACGTAGTTCATTTAATAGGAAAAATATTAAAAGAGGATAAAGGGGTGACCGAGGCCGACATAGGCCGCCTACGTATCTCATTCTTGAGAATTCAGGTCAGACGTAGTTCATTACATAGGGATAAAATTCTAAACATGGACGACTACAAGGAAATGGCAGAAATACAAACTGAAACTTCACACGTAGTATCTTTTGACAGCATCTGAATTGATAAGTTTTGGCCATTCGGTGCCATCCATCTCCGACAGGACCAAGGCACCTCCAGATAACACTTTGCGAACCATGTAGGGTCCTTGCCAATTTGGCGCGAATTTCCCTTTGTACTCATCCTGATGAGGGAAAATGCGTTTAAGGACCAACTGACC
>NW_006239015.1:1717186-1720380 GCF_000226075.1 Solanum tuberosum | reverse complement strand
CTCGGAGGATCTTTCTTGCCAAAGTGATCCCATTCATTTGAGTACCACAAATTCCGGCATGTATTTGTTCCAGAAGCTTTGCAGCTTCACTAGCATCAACACATCTGAGAAAACCTAAATCTGGAGTTCTCCTATAAAGGATTTCCCCACTTGCAAAGAAATTGAGGGCCATACGGCGTATCGACTTTTTCTGGTTGAACGTTGCATTCTCAGGGTAAGTCCCGTTCTCTAAATACTTTTTGATGTCAAAATACCAAGGTAAACCGTCTGGTTCTGCTTCAACATGCGAACAATGTACAGGCTGCTCTTTTACTTCTATATCCACTGGATCAATATAACTTGTATCTGGATGTTTGATCATTGAGGCAATGGTGGCAAGAGCATCAGCCAACTCATTCTGCGTTCTGGGAGTGTGTCTGAACTCAATCTTGCGAAATCTTTTGCACAACTTCTGTATATACTGCACATACGGTGTGATCTTTGGATTCTTCACAGCCCATTCACCTTGGACTTGATGAATCAGCAAATCTGAATCTCCAATAACCAGCAACTCGTGAACATTCATGTCAATGGCCATCTTCAGACCGAGGATGCAAGCTTCATACTCAGCCATGTTGTTCGTGCAATTAAATCGGAGTTTAGCCGCCATAGGATAATGCTGACCGGACTCTGATACTAAGACCACTCCGATACCTTTCCCTTGGTGATTTGCCACTCCATTAAAGAATACTCTCCAACCGGGGTATGCTTCAGAAATATCTTCACCAACAAACGAAACTTCCTCATCGGGAAAATAAGTCTTGAGCGGTTCATACTCTTCATCAACCGGATTCTCTGCAAGATGGTCGGCTAAGGCTTGTGTTTTTATCGCCTTTTGAGTTCACATACACAATGTCAAACTCACTCAAAAGCATTTGCCATTTAGCCAACTTCCCGGTCGGCATTGCTTTCTGGAAAAATATACTTCAGTGGGTTCATCCTGGAAATAAGGTATGTGGTATACGAAGACAAATAATGTCTTAACTTTTGAGCGATCCAAGTCAAAGCACAACATGTTCTCTCTAAAAGAGTGTAACGAGCCTCATATGGAGTGAATTTCTTGCTCAAGTAATAAATGGCTCGCTCGTTCTTCCCTGTTTCATCATGTTGACCAATCACGCATCCCAATGCGTTATCTGAGATAGTCAAATATAGCAATAACGGACTCCCTTCTCGCGGAGGGACCAACACCGGCGGATTGGACAAATAGTTCTTGATGGCATCAAAAGCAGTTTGACATTCTCCAGTCCATTTGGTCGAGGCACCTTTTTTCAATAACTTAAAGATGGGCTCACACACCACGGTGGATTGAGCTATGAACCGGCTGATGTAGTTCAACCTTCCTAAAAACTCATCACCTCTTTCTTGGTCATCGGAGGAGGTAATTCTTGGATCGCCTTGATCTTGGAAGGGTCAAGCTCAATGCCCCTTCTGCTGACTATAAATCCCAACAACTTGCCAGCTGGCACTCCAAAAGTACACTTGGCGGGATTTAACTTCAAATTGTATCGGCGCAAGCGATCAAAGAACTTCCTCAAGTGAGTCAAGTGATCTGAGCTCTCGCGGGACTTGATTTTGACATCATCTACATACACTTCGTTCTCTTTGTGAATCATATCGTGAAAAATGGTTGTCGTGGCCCTCATATAAGTAGCACCGGCATTCTTGAGACCAAAAGGCATCACCCGATAGTGGTATACACCCCAAGGCGTGATGAAAGTTGTCTTTTCTGCATCTTCTTCGTCCATCAGGATCTGGTGGTAACCCGCATAACAATCCACAAATGACTGCATCTCATGCTTAGCGCAGTTATCAATGAGGATGTGAATGTTTGGCAATGGAAAATTATCTTTCGGGCTAGCTTTGTTGAGATCTCTGTAGTCAACACAAATTCTGATCTTTCCGTCTTTATTGGTAACCGGAACAACATTGGCTAACCAAGTCGGGTATTGTGTCACTTCCACTACTTGGGACTCGATCTGCTTTGTAATCTCCTCTTTGATCTTCAAACTCAACTCAGGCTTAAACTTCCGAGTCTTTGTTTTACTGGACTGAAATCTGGATTGATCGGTAACTTGTGGGACACCATATTCGTACTCAGCCCTGGCATATCTCTATAAGACCAGGCAAATACATCAATGTACTCCCTGAGCAAACGAACTAGGTCTCTTCTTTGGGCTTCAGTCAGATGGACACTGATTCTGACTTCTTTGACACATTCCTCATCTCCGAGATTTCACAGTTTCAATTTCTTCAAGATTTGGCTTGTGTTGATTCTCGAATTGTCGAAACTCCTCAGCAACATGTTCGGGTACCTCATTTTCTTCTTCATATTCCTCACACTCATCATCACCAGCCTCATTTCGTTCACTCGGTTCATGACATGAACATGAACATTGGCTAAGGTTTTAAATTAATAATTACTAGAAAATCAATAAACAAACTAAAGTTAAGAAAAGTAAAATATAAATAGAATAAATAAACTAATTTTGAATAAAAGAGGACTTCAATTAATGAAAAAAAAAAACAAGCGCAAAACTTTAGCCATGGCCAAGGGCCATTTTGCCTTTTGAAACATCACAAAGAAATTTAAAAGTTTCAAACAAATAACAATTGCATAAAGGGTGGGTCTCGGGCCTCTTCCGGACTACCACCGATTTTAAAACCAACAAAAACACATGTTTTTTCTACCCAGATGAGCGGGAAATCAAGAGTGGTGTGGAAGTCCAGTTCTGCAATCGCTCCTCAGGTTCTGCATCACGGATGCCTGATGTCCCAACCTCTCCATCGATGAGCGCATCAATCTCCTCAAAAAGGCCACAGATTCCTTCCCCGAGACCACCATCGCTGACATTTTCTCGTACTGGAAATGACTGGTACAGATGAGGAATTGGCCTAGCCAACGCTTGATCAACCCTCTTGCTCTCATCTCCGCTTCGTCATCTGTTGGGACATAACCCAAACCAAACTTTGCTCCTTTGGCAGGAATTTGGACAGGCTCGACAATCCCTTGAAAGTGCTTCCCCAATCCGAAACCTGGTTCGAAACCACTCTGGAGCATGACGGTAGCAATCATCTTGTACACGGAGGGCATTGGAAGTTGTGGAGCCAAGTCATCACCGGTGGCATTTACCAGCTCCACCGTGTAGAAATCA
>NW_006239015.1:1716858-1717093 GCF_000226075.1 Solanum tuberosum | reverse complement strand
GAACCTCGAGAAACCTCGTGAACGATCGGCGCATACCCATCGGAGTGACTCCCCTCACCATGAATGATCAATTCCTGGTCCTTTCAAACAAACTTCATTAGTTGGTGGAGGGTAGACGGCACAACCCCAGCCATATGAATGAACGGTCTTCCCAGAAGCAGGTTGTAACTGGTGTTGATATCCAACACCTGGAACTCGACGTTGAATTCCGCAGGACCTACCTGAATATCCAAGT
>NW_006239015.1:1714670-1716306 GCF_000226075.1 Solanum tuberosum | reverse complement strand
CCAACACTGTTGGAGTGATACGCACACCTCTGATCAGGTCTGTAAAATTTTGAGCTAGTGTCAACCGGCTTGGGCCCCACTGGGAAAATATATCCTGCCGCAGTTAATCGCTCAAACAGTTTTGTTCGGCTTTCAATAAGCGGAGTGAAAGTTCTAGCAGGCTTCTTCTCAAATCTAGGACGAGGGGGATCGTAATTGCCTTGTTGAGGGAGAGGCGTTTGGCGATAATTTGGAGCATTTGGATGGGGGGCTTGATATCTGGGATAATAGTTGGTTTGGTAGTTTGGTTGTGGAGCTTGGTAGTTCGAGGGGGTATTTTGGTAAAGTGGAGCAGGGATTTGGTACGTTGGGGAAGGCGTTTGGTAATTTGTGTGAATGTTGGCGCAGTTGGGGGCGGCATTTCGATAGTGATGAGATGGAGTCTGGTAAACTGGAGGGGGAGTTTGGTAGATGGTAGGGGGAGTTTGGTAAGTAGGAGAGGGAGTATTTTGATAACTGGGAGGAGGGGTATTTTGGTAACTGGGGGGAGGGGTATTCTGGTGATCAGCATGTGCATAACAAGTAGGGTATGAACTCTGTGAAGGTCGAGAACGACCTTGATATGATAAGGATTTCCTTGGGGTCTTCTTCCCCTCGTAAGAGATAGAGGACACATCCTCTCTTTTCTTCTTCAACAAGCCCGAAGATCCGAGCGAGGCAGCAACACGGGCAATCTTCCCGATTCTCAATCCATCTTCGATAGTCTCACCTACTTTGACTATCTCAGCAAATTTTGCTCCAACGAGCAACATAATTCTGTCATAATATTCGGGCTCTTGCACCCGCACAAACACTTCGACAATTTCTTTCTCTGACGTAGGAGGTCTAACTCTAGCTGCCTCCTTTCGCCACCTATATGCGAATTCTCTGTAACTTTCGGTCGATTCTGCTTCATCTTCTCCAAGGAGTAACGATCAGGAACGATCTCCACATTGTAGGCGAATCGTTCGATGAAGTCTTTAGCCAGAGCGTTCCAACTAGACCACTGTCTCGTTTCATGAGACGTAAACCACTCTAGAGCCTCTCCGCTCAAACTTCGGCTAAAAAGCCGCATTAACAAAGCTTCATCTCTTCTAACTCCCACGAGTTGATCACAGTAGGCCCTCAGGTGTGCTAAGAGGTTCCCCGTTCCTCCGAAGATGTCGAATTTTGGCACCTTGAATCCTTCCGGAAGGTCCAAATTTGGATGAATGCACAGGTCTTCGTATCTCAACCCGGCGACCTCAGGAATGCAGTTCAGCTCCTTCATAGCTTTTCTAATTTCCTCTTTCATATCTATCTTGGCGTTCTCTTCCTTTGACCTCCACTCTCTCTCCCTTTCCTCATAGTGGTCGAGCTCCGAACCATGGGTGTCACGCTCGTTGGGCACTGGTTTTTGGAAAGTGGCTATTTGCGGTAGTGGTGGAGCAATAGAGGGACTTTGGGCATTTTGAGTGGCTTGGTAATTTTGAGGGAAAGTCTGAGGGTTGGTATGTTGATTTTGGTGATGGAGGGAAATGTGCGGGTGGTTAACATTTTGGCTTTGAGGGGGTAGGCCAGTTTGGTGGTTTGCATTGGGGAAAGGGAGTGGTGCTTGGGGGTTGGTATTTTGAGGAGG
>NW_006239015.1:1712065-1714435 GCF_000226075.1 Solanum tuberosum | reverse complement strand
GGAGGCAAATCTTGTCTTCTCTGCATCTCGACCCTCATCTCAGCAATTTGTTGCATCAACTGCATGATCAGTTCATTCTGATCGGCAAGGACGGGCTGAGCTACCACGACATCAGTAAGGTCGATTTCTTCGTTGTTATCACCCATTGCTGCTTTTCCCTTTTGTGAACTTTGACTAGGGAAGGAATCTGTAGGCCCTTTTGATCTGGTAAAATAAGGATGATCGGCCAGTGCATCAACACAGATTAGTTCTAACGACCTGTAGAGAAAAATAACTCAAAGGCAAATCTGTTAGTATTAATTCTGGATGAATGATGCAAGATATCACATAGAAAGCCGATAAACTCATATGAGTTGCTTCGTTTGAGAACATGTTAACCCACGAATAATGGGGATTGATTTTTTTGAACAAGCAGGAATTTGCTCATTTTATTTTGGGGCTAGTGACTCAGAAGGGTTAAGTTGCGTTGAGCTAAGGTCTTCTTGCTGCATCTTTGAGCATCTGCTAATGTGAATTCAATGTTTCCTTGTAGAATGAAAGAGGGGAAAAGAAAATTTGAAAAAGATAGGGGCCGGGCCTTGAAAGGCTGCCTACGTATCTCCGACGGAGAATTCAGGCCCTACGTAGTTCGAATACAAAGGAAATTTTCATTTTCATTCATTCATTTCTGGTGAGTACAAGGAAAGTGAAAAACAGATAATAAAACTCCTAGAAGATAGATGGTGCCTTCATCGAAACCTCTTCTTCTGACTGCCGTATTAGCCACGGGGGGTAAACTCATGTTTCGGGGGAGGTTTTCCCATTCTCTTCTTTCCACCGTCCCTTGAAAGGAGGTCTATAGACAATTTCCTCCTCAAGTTCCTCTTCAACAGATTCAGGTCCAGTGCCTTCAGGACCACTGTTGGTGGCCTCTTGGTTGAAGAAAGAGTATTCTCCATGTAGTTTTTGAAGGCTCATGGTTATATCATTGTTGAAGGCAGCATGTTCCTTCCGCATAGCAACTGTCTCCTCGTTCACGACAGCATATCTTGCCATCTTAGCCGCTAACTCTGCGTCCAGTGCTGCACTTTTGGCTTGCGCAGCTGCAGTGGCTAATTCTACTTCTATTCTTCTTTTTCCCATCTCTCGAATCTCTTGTTTGAGTCGACGCAGTTTCATCCTAAGACTCTCCTCAGTTGTTATCACTTCGACATTCTTGCCCTTTTCCATCTTAGCAACAATTTCACCTTTCCTGAGATGATAGAGTAACATTTAAGGATTTGGTAGTAAGATTTTATTTCTGGCCGAGAAACTCGAGACTCGTGGAATTTTGGTCGGACATTTTGGTAGTGACTTGTATTTGGCATTTTCAGAAAATTTTGACAAGGAATGGGCTAAAAATGTCCTCATTCAAAGCAACAAATCACATAAACAATTTGGCCTTTTCAGAAAATTTGACAAGGAGTGGGCTAAATATGTCCTCATTCAAAGCAATGTATCACATAAACAGTTAAAGCACACAAGTAAACAGACAAATATCGCGTCCTAAACATGCATGTGACCCTTTTGTGCCAAGGGTAGGCCTAGCGAATTGAAGGATGTATATGTCTTTTTAAGCCAATTAACTATCCCCAAAATATTTCATTAATAGCTTTCAAAAATGTTCGATAAACATAAAATTGGGGAAACGAGTTCGGAAAATGAATTACAAAATAAAGTACAATTAAAGCAATCCCACGCAGGGGATAATAACAAACTTCAAGCTCCTCCTGATCCTTCACCAAGTCTGGCCCTCTTGGCGATGTTGACCTCTTCCCACATAGCATATCTGTTCGCCCATAGGTGATCTCTTGCCAACCGACCCCCTTCTTGATGTCTGAACCTTTCGACCGACTGAATATGTTGCTCCATGCTATCATCTAGTTCTAACATACACTCTATGGTTGTTTGTAGCTCCTGCTTCAACTGAGCTATGACTTTGGTGTCCTCTAAATGTCGGCGTTGATGCTCTAACTCATTCCTATCAAACTTCTCTTGGAGTTGATGAAGTCGGATTTGATGCTTGGCTCCAACATCTGCAATAATATGGGGAACATTTGGACCAGGCTCGATAGTACCGGCGAGGCTCTTCTTCAACCATTCCTTGTAATCCCTAGAACATTCAGGACAGAATCTATTTGGTACTGGTTCGCCTAATATCCTTCGAGTCTTCCATGCCCTACGCATGTCTTCAGCATAAGAGACTCGTCCATTTTCATGATCGGTTGCAAATTTCTTCATGTCCGCAATTTGGGGAATCTCCTGTTTCCCTCCCAGTTGTCTAAGTACTCGACCGGGAGCATATGGTCTAGTCCCTCTTAACCCGGCAAATATCAAGTAAGGGGTCTTTTC
>NW_006239015.1:1710569-1711989 GCF_000226075.1 Solanum tuberosum | reverse complement strand
GTTGCACCCTTGAAAGAAACGTGTGCCATTTTTACGCCTATCCAACGCCCTGTAAATGTCAGCAAGGATCATAGGAGCCAAATTGTAGTACTTTCTTACAGGCCCGTAGCTTACTCCATTAAAAATAGCATGAGTAACCATTACTACACTTGGATGGATGGTGTAGTTTGGTCCTTGGGGAAACACCATTGTCCCAAGTAGACATATCGCAAAAGCGAAGGGGCGTGTTTCCTTCCATTTTTCTTCCGAAACAAACTCTTCTTTGAACTTCTCGTAAGCCCTTGCGCGTCCGAATCGATAATACAACTTCCGAAGTGGAATATTTGACCCGGGCAGCCTGTCCATCCATTCAGCTTTGACGAGTGACAATTTTTCTTTGATTTCGGCAAAATCCCATACTTTTGGAAAGAGAAGATCAATATCGGGTTGGTGTTTCCTCTTGTTGCACATGCCAACACTCTCGTAACTGGTAAGAACTTCATTTATAGTCGAAGTCAACTCTACTATCCCAAATCGAAATACCATGTTGTCGCTGTCCCAAAATTTCACCATCGTCCCAATCAAGTCGGGGTAAGCCACCATTTCCATTAGTGACGGGAGATGGCCTATGTGTCTTTGCACTTTGTTTTTATCTTCCTTATTCATGAATTTCCACCAAACTTGGAGGTAAGGATCAGGTATAGTCACCATTCGGGTTCTCAACGTTTCAAACGTCGGATTCATCCTACAAGAAAAATGAATAAAGGTAAGTTAACCCCCACCCTCACTTGATAATTGATTTGTTTAAAAATGACATACACATCCTTCAATTAAAACAAATAAGTATGATTGTCTTTTTATTGGCAAATGGGTCAAATAGACACAAGGTGGACTTCTAATGGGCCCAACACGCCTTGGGTGTTGGGTCGACCTAGTTCAAAATGCGCTAAAAATTGGGATTTGGTTTCGCTCTACGCTAGTTGACTAAGAGTGGCTTTGAAAGACCGGGAACCCAAGTGGACAACTTAGGCTGAAATTCACGACAACCATTGGACGCATGACGTACCAATAAATTGTCGATCCTTTCGAAAAAGGGTTGAGTATAAGAAGTACGGCTGCGATTATGCAGAAACCGTCCTTAATATACTATACATATAATAGGAAGATGTCATGAATGCAATGACAATTCTAATAAATTAAACACGTTGAGAGCAGATAAACAATTTAGCAATTAGTACAATTAGTCAAATAAGTCAAATCTTATGGTTAGAACTTAATTAGATCCCCAGTAGAGTCGCAATTTCTGTTTTATTTAAAAAAGATAAGTAAAAGGAAAATGACTGAGTTTTCGAAAAATCGATTAAACTTATAGTTTAAGAGAAATCGAATTTCCAAAAGATCAGAGTCGCCACTTAATTTTTAGTAAAAAATCAAGAAAAAA
>NW_006239015.1:1685322-1709984 GCF_000226075.1 Solanum tuberosum | reverse complement strand
GTATATCAACCCCGTTTCCTGTATCTTGAACCATATACCAAATGTATACAATATATTTTGTCCCCTGCAACCTGTATTTCTTTTTTTATAACCGTATTTGTTGAACTGGACTCGTATATCAGTGTATAAAGGCTGTATTTTAGCCTTCTTTCAACTTTCCGGGAACTGAAAGTTCGATTTCCAACCTATATTTAACGTTTTCCAGCCCTGTTCATTGGTTCCCTGTGCGCCTTATTCCATCAAGACTCGAATTTTTAAATACGACTCGAGAGAAATGCAATTTGGTGCCTCCATAGCCCATTGGAATGGGAAGAAAGAGAGGCAATGGAGTTCCATGAACTCGCTCAAAAATCACACGGAAACAAAACAAAAAAAAACAAAAAAATAATAATTAATATCACTCCTAATAAAGGAATTTAGCAATAGAGATAGATCCATAAGCAAATCACTCACACGGATGGCATAGCAGTGATACACTTTGATAATTAATTAAACTTCATTGTACACTCATTTAATGCAAATCATTCTACTGGCTCAAAAGCCTATTAATCACAATTTCTCATGGCTCATACGAGATACCTAAAGAAATTGGACTAAGCGAAACCCAACAATTCGGACTACTTTTCAACACCCAATAGTAACAAATGCACACACTCGAACGAATAAATTTAGGAGGCCATTCGAAGGGAAGAGAACAAGGACAGAATCTCGTACCAAACATGTGATTAACAAACAACATTAAGCAATAATAAACCAAAGGAAAATAATGGGAAAGAGAGCATGTTACACTGCTGGCAGATAACATATCTTATGCAATAATCAAGCCAACACTACAAAAGGGAATTAATGATACTAGTTCATTATGCTAAACGATAAATTTTTTGAAGACAACAACCAACTAACTCATTTTAAGAAAAGAAACTATTATCATATTCGAACAACTAAACATGGTCAGCATCTTTACTCAACTTAGCGTGCTTATAAACATTATTGAAGTTGACATTATTGACTAATAACACTAAATAAAAGAGTAAGTTAAATAAACCGGTTATGCTCATGACATATAATTTTGGATCATGCGACAATAAAAACCAAGGACGGCATACTCATTTTTTATTCAAGATGAAGACGAAACTATATTAAACCGACCGTGAACTCTAACTCAGATCTAACTCTACTAACAGGGGCGAACCAAAGCAAACTCATAAAGGAAGGTTAAATATTAATCGGCAGGCACGATAGCCATGAATGCAGGAGGAACATAGATATCAGTATAAACTCATACGAGCACCAAAACCATTTGAAAGCAAAAATGAACAGACAACAAAAGGCTATTTAACTAACTTTATCACTGATTTGCAGCCAAACAACGAGTCAGAAACAATCCCAATGCAAACATGTGAACAACTTCACATGGTAAAATATCAAACAACGATACGCTAAGAACAAATCAACACAAAAATTGCTTAAGTAAAAAATGAGTATTACCTTCCAAAGTGCAGCGAAGTGAGACTAAACGAGCGGGAGGCGATGAGCTTCTACCACCACAAACGATGACTCCGATGAAATTTGGAGGGAACGCCGGCAACAAAAGGGAACAGAGGAACTAGTAGTATATTTAGTGCGTATGTTGAATACTTTTTCTTGAAGTGTTCTGTATATTTGCTCAAAAAAAAAAAAAAACTCCTACTATTTTCTCCTACTTTTCTCTCGAAAAAAATCCCCCTTTACAAATGAATGGAAAGATGTTATATAGAGGAAACTAGGGTAGATTTTTTTTGGGGGGAATCCGGATGAAAAATCGGATGAGCCAATGGCCCCATTCAAAATTCAAACTCAAAAGTCTTTCACCATTTTGGGGAGACAACCTTTCTCTCAAGCTTCAAACCATTCCGGAAGAGGAAAGGTAGACGGACGGATAGATCGATTCATTCATCCTTGAGCGACGACGTGGCATCATCTCACGCCACAAGGCAACTCCGCGTGCTGCTGCGACTGCCAACTGAAAGGGATAGGAGGAAGAAGACAACAAGAGGTAGCGTACTGCCCTCTGTGGCTGCTTTTTCCGTGTACTGTTCCGTTTATTAACGTCGAAAGAGACGTTGCTGGGTTTCTTTCCGTTTGATCAATGTTCTGTCCAAGAACGTTTTGAGCTGGAAGGGTCTTCTGGGTTCTATTTTGTGAAGGAAAAGGGAGTGGGCCGGGTCAGGGGAATCTGGGACTGGTCTGGGAATTAATTGAATTGGGAAGAAGAAAATTGGGCCTAGGAATAAAGGGTGAGGATTGGGCCTGCTGAAAACAGGTAAGAAAAAGCCCAAATTTTGGTCTTTTGATGGGTTTAATGTGAGGTAGAAGAGTTGGCTATGTTTGTAATAGGAATAAGACCATGTGGATTAAAGATGTAACCAAATTGAATTGATGTGAACGAAATTGGTTAACCATTAAATAAAATGAATTAATATTAATCAATTAACAAGCTTCTTAATCTCAACGAAATAAAATAATCAACTCAAATGTAAACTAAATAATTTAAAATAATAGCGATTACATAACTTAAACTAATGCACCAAATATTTAATTAAAACAAAATCTTTTTGAGGATATTTTTTAATAATCATAAAATATACTAATTATATAAATTATGTAAAACACATATATTATCTAAAGATTATAGAAAGTGAGAACACTATCTTAAAATAACTTGCAAACTATATATATTATTTTACTTTATAAAATTAATACTTCTAAATCGTTTTTAAACTAGAGAAGCTCGAAAATTAATTTCTATCGTGGAGGGTCAAAATTAGGTGTCAACAGTTTGTTTGAAGCATGATTATGTCAAGTTGGAAAAACTCTCTATGTGTTGATTTATCTGTTTTCATTAGCTCTAAATTTGGCATGTTTTAATAGATTATATAATTTTCTTGTCATTCAAGTTTGGTCGAATAGATATGGCTTAGTTCTTGCTTCATGTTTGAATTACGTGGCAGATTCATGTATGGTTTTTTTTTTTATCGCACAAACTTGGTCATTCAAATCTTACCCTATGCTTGTATGATTTGCATCAGATTCTGTCCAGTTTGAGTTTTCTATTTAAACTTTCATGCTTTGAAATTTGTGATTTTCGGTTAAATTGTCTCATTTATTGGTAGTATGGTCTAAACTTGTCCTATATGAGGTTTAAATCATCGAATCGAGATTCACGTCAAGTTAAAGGATGCTTGTGTTTCCCATATTACTCACTTGAGCTTAGATTTATCCTTTCCGTGATAGCAGCAGGTTTTTTTTTTTTTCGGGTTTTAGTTTGAATCCTCTTATCATGGCAACTCGGGTTTCCAACAAATTTCTTGCTGTTTTGGTTGTCATATTTGAGCCATTTTTATGCCTTTGTTCGGCTTATTCCAAGTGAAAATAATTGCTTACCCCTTGTAGTTTGAAGTTATAAAATGTCCACTTCTAGTTCTTGTTTCTTCCCAAATGGCTAGCATTATCTTTATGTCTTGTTACGTCTATATTTGTAATCCATTGTGTGCTAAAAAAAATAAAAAATAAAATGAATTTTGTTCATCAACATTGTTCTGTTCTGCACCATAGTGGCAAGTCTCAGATTTTTAGTCACCTGATTATTGAAGATGCTTAGTCGGTCAATGGTTGTCTCTTTTAACGTTTCATTGTTCCTTTCTCTCCTCTTTTGAAAGTTAGAATTTATTAATTCTTAAGTTTGCACGACATTCATAATTTTTTAGTGCTATGATAGGATTATGTCAATCAGTGAATTAGATTTTCATTTGTTTACTGTCTCCGGGGAATTTTGAGGCATAATTTAATGGTGGTCATAGTTCCGTTTACTTCATGAATATAATTACCAACATGTGCTGCTTCTTACTATTTGTGCTCTTCTCGTTTTGCATGAAGCCCGTGCTAGTTCTTTCACTATCAAGAATGCATATCCATATTTCCTTTATTATTTGCAGTCACCAGGCAGTAGAAAAATGAATGCTAATATTTTCATTATATTATTTCATTCCCTCTTTTTATGATAAAATAATTATTTGTCTACACAAGATTTTAATACATTAACTCGGTGTGATTCTTTTCTATGCTTGGGATCACTTATTTGATTGAGTTGGTGTTAAAGTTCTTTAAATATGCTCTTTTTTCAGGTCATTGAAAAAATTAAATTCGCTAATTTGTTTTCCCTTTCTTTCTCTTTCTTGTCAGATGTGAACCCCTCTTGAGTCCATGGGGGCTCCACTTCCTATCCTTGCATTTCGGGGATTGTGCTTCTCTTTATTGAGTCAGCCGGCTATAAAAATCAACGAACAGGTCCCGGAGCCTGAAAATATGCATCGAATCAGAGAGTTGAAGAAATTGGGCCAACAAGCCCACTTTTATTTTTAAAAATTGTATTTTGTTACTTTTGGGCCTAAGCCCTTTGCGTTTTAATTATCATTATTTGATAGTTGTTAGGACAGGTACCAAGAGAGAAATTGAGCCACAAACCCAATATTATTAGTCTAGGACATGTGTGGAAATGGGCCGAAGGCCCAAAACGAAAATGGGCCCAAATACTGGTCCAGGCGGACAGAAACCAGATTTGGGTCCAACCCTCTTTCCCTCTTTACTTCACTGTATTTGTTTTGCTTGTTAGTATTTGTCGTTAATCTTAGGGTTGAAAAGTTCAAATCCCCGAAAGACGCTCATTTCGTTTTTAACAACTTAACTAAGCCGATCATCTTTCAAAAGACTTAAAAGAATAAATTTTACGAATTCTCTCACTTAGATAGTAGTTCCATATTTCTCTTTCCCTTTTTTAAATAGTTCTAACTATAGAATAATTCAATTTGGCAATTTAAGTTAAGTTAAAATTATTTTAGCCAAATTAATTAATTGTCGGATAATCGCATTAGCGGATATTCTAGGTGCCTTAAAAACCTTCCTAGAATATTAATAAGAACCTCGAACCCTTTTAAAGTTTTCACTAGATTTCTGTTTTAGTCTTTTGAAAACAATAGTTTTCTTGATTTTTTCTTAAAATATTAAGTGGCGACTCTAAAACCAGTCCAAAATATATTTTCCAAATAAAACAATATACAGGATTAGCAGCTAGCAAGATTGCTGCTTTACTGTCTGTACACACATCTATAGGTTTCTGTATCTCAATACCTAGATCATTCATCAGACCTATCATCCAAATTACTTCAGTTACAGTTGTGGCTATACTTCTGTATTCAGCTTCGGCTGAACTTCTAGAAACAGTAGACTGTTTCTTAGATTTCCATGATATAACAGAATTGCCAAGCTTGATAAAGTATCTTGTTACAGACTTTCTTGTAAGAGGACATGATGCCCAGTCTGCATCACAAAAAACTGTGATATTGTTGTCTTGTACACTAGATAGAAGTATTCCTTGACCAGGCTGCCCTTTTATATACCTGACAATTCTCAACTGCTTCCATGTGAGTCTGTTTAGGTTGTTGTAGAAATTAACTCAAGGTCTGCACTCCAAATGAAATATCAGGCCTTGTCATAGTAAGGTAAAGAAGTTTTCCTATCAATCTCTGAGAAGCATTTTGATCAGCTGGAGGATCTTCTTTTGAACTTTCTGAATTGAACTGATCATCATAATATTTTGAAGTCAATTTGTTGTTGTTGTCAATAGGAGTCACTGCTGGTTTTGAATTTCCCAGTCCTGTTTCAGAGATAAGTTCTAAAGCATATTTCCTCTGATGCATTAGTATCCCTTTACTTGACATTGCAAACTCAATTCCTAGGAAATATCTTAGCTCACCTAGGTCCTTCATCTTAAAGGTTTGACTCAACTTCTTTTTTGTTTCTTCAATGAGTTGACCACTGCTTCCTGTAATAAGCATGTCATCAACATATATAAGAACAAATACAGACCCTATTGATGTTTGTTTGGTGAATAAAGAATGATCATGTTCACTTTGTTTGAACTGGAACCTCAATAATGCCTCGGACAACTTTGCATTCCATTGTCTAGGAGCTTGTTTCAACCCATACAGGGATTTAGTGAGTCTACATACTTTGTTCTCCCCCTGGCTCTCAAATCCCTGAGGTAGTTCCATGTAGATCTCATCAGGTAAGTCGCCTTAAAGGAATGCATTAAATACATCCATTTGATGTATTTGCCAATGTCTTTGTGCAGCTATACCCAAAACAGTCCTGACTGTCTGCATCATAACAACAGGACTAAATGTTTCTTAGTAATCTATACCTTCTTTCTGACTATACCCTTTTGCCACCAACCTTGCTTTAAATCATTCCACATCTCCATTAGCCTTGTATTTGACCTTGAATATCCATCTGCAGCCTATATGTGTCTTACCTTCGGGTAACTCAACTACTTCCCAAGTGTGATTCTCTTGTAATGCTTTAATCTCAGCATTCATTGCTTCAGTCCACCTAGGATCAGATGATGCTTCTCTGACTGTGGTTCTGTTTTATTGGACATTTTTGCCAAATATGTTTGATAAGTAGGAGCAATATTGTTGTACGATACATACTTGTCAAGACTATATGGACCCTCATGGACATTTAGAGACACAAAATCTTTCATCCACAAAGGTGGCTTAGTCCCTCTGCCTGACTTTCTCACCCCAGTTTGAGGTACTAGTTCTATCTGCCCTTCTTCATGTACCTCCACCTCACAATTCTCCTCTTGTTCTTGAGACACCATGTCCACAGGTGTGTTTTGATAGAAATGTGGTGTTAGATTATTGTCTGAACTATCTACCATACCATCACTCTCAAGATTTATACCATTATAAGTAAACATAGGAACTAACTCAGTTGATTTCATTTTGAATGGAAAAACCTCTTCTTGAACACTACATCTCTGTTAACAAAAAAAACCTTATTAGATAAATCATATAAAACATAACCTTTTTGAGTTTCAGCATATCCCATAAGAACACAAGCAGTAGACTTAGACTTTAATTTGTCACTCTCATGTACCTTCTTAGCAAAACATAGGCATCCAAATACTCTTAAATGATGTATTGAAGGTTGTTTATTATAAAGTTTCTCAAAAGGAGAGAAGTCTGCAATCACACTGCTAGGTAATCTGTTGATTATATATACTGCAGTTTTCACACATAAACCCCATAACTCTAAAGGAACATTAGCTTGGAACCTTATAGCTCTTGTAATCTCTAGAATATGCCTATGCTTTCTTTCAGCCACCCCATTTTGCTCGGGTGTATACGCACAAGAAGTTTGATGTACTATGCCTAAACCTTTAAACAAGTCATTACAATTTGTATTCACAAATTCAGTACCATTGTCATTTCTAATAATCTTTACTTGTTTATCAAACTGAGTTCTTATATATGCTAAGAAAGACTTCAAAATGGTACATACATCAGACTTCATTCTTAATAAGAAAATCCAAGTCATTCTAGAGTGATCATCCACAACAGTTAAGAAGTATTTAAATACATCAAATGTAGGCTTTTTATAAGGACCCCATAAATCCATGTGTAACATATCAAAACTGTTTAAGCTACTGGATGTACTAACAAGAAAAGGCAATCTTGCTTGTTTAGCACAAGGACATACAACACATTTGCTTACAATCTTTGTAATGTCAGCTAAACTATGACTTAATAGCCTTTTTAGAACAAAACTAGAAACATGAGCAAGCCTCTGATGTAATAACTGTGTATCTATTTTTTCAGTAATTCTAGCTTTATGCTCAGTGTGTGCAGCTGCTAACACAACTTCTTCCTTATCTATATTGTTGGACATAATATACAATCCTCCATCCTCTTTACCAATCATCTTCACCTTTCCACTGAAGAGTTCCAAAAATAGGCAAAAATCAGGGAAAAATGAAGCTGAACAATTCAACTCTTTTGTTAACTTTGCAACAGACAAGATATTGAACTTAAATTGAGGAATGTAAAACACTTCTGAAACTGTATTGTTTCAATCTAGTGTACTCGACCCTAAGTGAGTCACCACAACTTTATCACCATTGGGAAGGTGTACCTTCTTTGGAGTTGCAACCTTACATATGGAATGTCTTTTTAAAAGATTCAAGTCATCCACCACATGATTAGTGGCTCCTGTGTCTATGATCCAACCTGAACAATTGTTAGAAGTAGCTACTAGAGTAGAGTTCATACCTGCTGCATTTACACAATGTGGAACTTCTGATTTTTTCTCAAGCAACTGCAAAATTTGAGCATATTGTTCTCTAGTCAATGCACACGAGTCCAGTTGACTCTGAGTTCTGAATTCTTCATCACCTCTCATGTGTCCATATCTTGCATCACTAGAGTTAGTACATGTACTTGACTTCACACTATCATCAACCTCTCCAGTTACATTGTATGCAGAATTACTACTTCCTTTCTTTTTGAACTTAAAGTCCTGTGGGTATCCAATAATCTTGTAACAATTTTCTCTAGTATGCCCTTTAATTTTGCAAAAATCACACACCAGATTATACCCTTTCTTGAACCTCTGTTGAGCCCCATTTGTTCTTGAGTACATGACAGCATCAAACGAACTCTGCAAGTTGGCTGGTCCTGTACCTAATACTCCTGCATTAGCTACCACTGATCTCTGACTTTCATCACTCAGAATCATGGAATATGCCTGATTGACAATAGGTACTGGTTTTAACATAAGAATTTGACTTCTTGCTTGCAAGTAAGAGTCATTTAGCCCCATCAGGAATTGAAACAATTTCAGAGTTTGAAGATGCACAACATACTCTTTTGAACCTGCACAAGCACACCCTGGTGCTAGAACTAAGGCCTCGAATTCTTCCCATAGGCCTTTGAGCTTAGAGTAGTAAGCAGATACAGAACTTGTGCCTTGGCTTAAAGTTGCAATTTGCTTGTGCAGATTAAAGGTTCTTGACTCATCGATCTTGTTGAACCTTTCAAACATATCATCCCATACTACTCGAGCATTCGAAGCATACATTATGCCTCCTAACAAGCTTTTTGACACAGAATTCATGATCCAAGATAACACTATGGCATTGACTCTTTCCCAATTATTTTCTAATCTTGGGAAATCCTCCTTTTTACATGACCCATCAACCATCCCCAATTTGTTCCTTCCTAGCAACGCAATTTTCATTGACCTAAACCAAACTTAGTAATTCTGAATTCCAGTCAACTGAAACGATACAATTTGTACTCCACTTACATCAGATGCATGCAGAAACAGGGGATGATTGTGATCTATCACAATTGCAGCACCTATACCAGAAGTTGTAGGTTGTGCCTGTGAATCTGCAGAGTTTGGTGTCATTCTTGAACTGTACCTTCACGTAGTTGATCTGTAATCACTCCTGTCGAATAGTCACAGAATCGTATGAATCAAGCACTGGATTACTTGCTTGAAAGCTCTGATACCATGTAGTTTTATGAAGCTTAGAATTAGGGGAGAAGAAGAAGAACAATGAAAGTAAGAAGAAGTAATAGAGATCAGGAAGAAGATGAAGTAATCTTTAAAAGAAGATGTATCTTGCTAGAGTTAAACACTCTATGCTTTCATTCTTATTATTTCTTCATCATGTATTCAATATGTACATATCTCTATTTATACACAATAGTTTGTAAGCTTGTAACAAACTAGTAAGGCATAACTAACTTAACTAACAGTTAGTTACTAATCCTAACTGACTTATATTCTTTGCTTATCTTTTTAAGTCACTACTATTAACAATTTTCTTAAAGAACTGTTTGAAAGTAATAAAAAAGGTAATAGTGGAAACTGGAAAGTATCCTTTGGTTTTTGTCATTAAATATCGAAATGAGTTAGAAATTATAAGTAGTACTTAATAATTAGGGCTAAACATGTATTAAATGAAAAATTATCTCTTTAGTTTTTCAAGCTGGACTAATAAAAATGGATAAATATTTCAATAGATCACTCAACTATGAAGAATTATATAGCAATGTCAATTAGTTTTATTTTGTAAAAGTAAGGAAACTTAACTTAGATTTTTCTCTTATAAATCACTTAATCAAATTTATCATAAAAAAAACTCACTCCACACCATTAAAAATTTGGGTTTGTAAAACAATACCCCTTCACATTTTTAATGAACAAAAATCAACCCTCAATTTGAATTCAAATTTTTCCCACTGTTTAAAATATTAATTGAAAAAAAATAAAAATTCTTAAGGTGTAAATAAATTTGGACAAAAGTACTCACAGCTAAAATACAAAAAGTTAATAGAATTTTTTGGAGTTTGAAATGTTCAAAATCCAGTAGCTTCTCTTGAACTTTTATGATGTTTTGAACTGCCGTGAAACTTTGGAGTTTATTTTGTGATTCAGATAGATATATTTTTATCTAAATAAAATTTTATTTAGGTAATAAAATTAGGGAAAAGGCATAGATTTCCCTTTAAACTTGTTTCGAAAAGTTAGTTACACGCTTAAATTATTATGACGATCTACCTTTACTACTTAAAAGTGAATTTATTTATCCCCTAAAATTAATGTGGCAAAATAATTTTTAAAATAATAAAAATAGGCGTGTCAGATTTATTAAAGTAAAAAAAAAATCAAAATTCAATTAGACCCACCCCACTCTTCCCATCTCTTCTTCTTCACAACCCACCCTCTTCTTCTTCTTCAACCCCACCCTCTTGATGAAGCACATTTTTCTCCTCTTTCTTTTAAGAAAAAATCTATCCTTCTTCCTTCTTCGACTTCTTCTCAGCTTGCTTAGCAAATTACTTATCATCAATCTAAGTTTTGTGGGATTTGATTTGTGTTTGTTAACAAAAGATATCTTAATGTCATGGGCGGAATAAAATTTTGGGGATTTCTTAGCCGTTGCAGCTATGGCGGGCTTTTTTGAGAGAAACGGAAGAATTTTCCATTCCATAAATCAGCTCCATGTTTCGATTAGTGTTATTGGCGGCCATTGTTAAAATTTTCATCTTATTGTAATTTTGCTATAAAAAAAATATAATTATTAGAGAATTTTAATAATTAATTAGTGTAAAATATAGTTAATAAAAGAAAAGTTAATTAAAAATAAAAAAAAATATAATTTTTTTTAATTTCTGACATGGTGTTGATGTGACAGCGAGTGTAATACACCACATATTGTGAGAGTGGTGTTACACGTCTCATGGACAAATAAATTCACTTTTAAATAGTAAAGATATATAATAGGTCTTCCTAATAATTTAAGTGGTTAACTTACTTTTCTAAATAAATTCAGGAAGAAATCTATGTCTTTCTCCAATAAAATTATACTGTATAAAGATCAATCCAATACATCCAAGTTGAGCCTACAGGGATTTGAAATTCGACGAGTCTGACTGACATCATATTTTTGTAGGCCAAAAAATATCAAGTCCAACTCATAGTTACACCGGCTGCAGAAAAAGGGAAATTGTGCATTATAACAAATTATTAATTCAAAATAAATATTATAGCTATAGTTTCATTTAATTCCAATTTGCAATAAATTTTTTGTCATTCGCTTCTCTCCTCTCTCTCTGAAATCTTGCTCGCCACTCTCCTCTTTTTCAATCTATCGCTCACTTTATACAAACACAAATGTATAATTTATGATTGTGTTTGTATAAAGCGAGAGAGATTGTATATACAAACAAATATATATATCTCTGTCCTATACACTTATAATTTTACAAATACAAATCTTTCCTTACCCGGTTCTTTTTTGCCTTTCTCTCTCCCTCGCTTTATACAAACACAAATTATACAATTTGTATAATTTGTCTTTGTGTAAAGTGAGAGAGATTTGATATACAAATGTTTTAACTCGATTCAATTGTATACGAATTTAAATTTTATGCAGATATACAAACACAATCATTGATACATATACATAATAGTTACATATATACAATTATATAACTGATATACATATACAATTCACCTCTCTCTACTCTCTGCCCTCTCTCGCTTGCTTCTCTCATCTCTCTCCCAAACTCGCTCGCCACTCTAGCCTAACACAAAGAACATATACATATACAAACACAATTTTCATAGACACAGACGAATTAGCGCCCGATTTATACAAATCAGATGTTCCATAGTAAACATAATTTGGTTATGGAGCTTAAATAGCAAAACTGTAACTATAAAACGCTAATATGATTTTTATCTTTGCTATTCCTAAATTTTACTCTTTAAAAAATATTAACAATTAAATTAGGGATCCCCTAAGGTCACTTGATTTAAAATATAATTTAAATGAGATTATTTTTATAAAAATAAAAAATTTAGGGTAATAATTTATTAAAAAGAAAAATATAGTAAAAGTAAAAACAAGGTTTTGGGTGGTTCATGTTTTTCAAATTTCAAATACTATTTCAAGTTATATATAAAATTTTCATGACCAAACGTTATATTTTTTTGAAGTAAAGTGAAATAATTTTCCGGGAAAAAAGCTAAAAATTCTAATGATAACATTTTGTCCAATAAAGATTTGATGTTTAAACATTAGAATAATGATTGTGGTCACCACAGCTCTATCCATCCAAAAAAGCAAATTAATTTGAAAAGGAAATCGTTAGTAAGATATATATAGGGGACGAATATATATGGTGAAGGTGAATTAACTACATACCAAATGGAGTAGTGAATTAACGTTACATGAGTATTATTTTGTCTGTTGGGACAGTCATAGGAAATTGCCCTTACAAATCTGAAAAGTGTTGTACTTCATCATCATCATATGAATAGATTATTTATTGGGTACTTTCCCATGCAACTTCCACGAAACTTGTCTTATGAAATGACTATTTTTATCCTCATTATGTTCCTTCCTCATAAATTTCCTCATTTTTTTCCTCTTCTTATATATATCCAATGTTGAGTCATCTATTATTCATCAACTCATCCTTTGTACTAACAAAACAACAATCTCTATTTTTAAAAATTCATCGTGTACGTTAATTAATTTAAGGCATGGCTGCATTGGGACGTGACTTTGTGTTTGAGGATTTCTTTCCGTCTATGGTGGAGAAACTAGGGTCGGAAGGGTTCTTGAATGAGCTAAAGAACGGGTTCCGGGCATTGATGGATAAGGAGAGGGAAGTGATCACGTTTGAGAGCTTGAAGAGGAATTCGGCGTTGTTAGGGTTGGAAGGAATGAGTGATGATGAACTAATGTGCATGTTGAGGGAAGGGGATTTGAATGGAGATGATTGCTTGAATGAGAAGGAGTTTTGTGTGCTAATGGTAAGGTTGAGCCCTGATTTGATGGAAAAATCGAGAATGTGGTTCGCTCATAGCGTTGAAAACGATGTGATGTAGGCTCATATTAGCATGTGCTTTATTACGAGCAGGCATTTTGGAGTAGGATTATTAAGCTATGCTAGCTAGGTCTATTAATTTTTGCTTAATGCTAGCTAGGTCTATTAATTTCTATCATGTTATTTTCCCCCTATGTATGTGTCGTCTAGTTTTATTAGTGAAGTTCATTGCTATGGTTCTTTGTTTTTTTTTTGCCATCATTAATGTGGTTTCTTCGGAATTCAATGAAATTTTGTTGTTAGTTGTTACTCTCTTCTTCTAATTTTATCTCGTGATGTTTAATTTAGTTTCCAAAATAAAATAAGATTTTTGGCACATAAGCTGTCTATAAAATACCAAACTTCCCTACTAGAGTTTTAGTCAAAATATATATTATTTTATGTTAAAGAAATCTGCTTAATATATATAAATAAATTATTCAGAAATCAAATAAGTTGTTTTTTCTGTCCGAAATCATAAATTCAAATTTCTAAATTTGGCTCTACTATAATCTATGTACATGTTCTTTCCTATTCTCTTTCCACATAAAATGTGAACTTTCATATGAAATGAATCCTAATTGTCGTTTGTCATCATTAAAGACAATGAAATACTTAGCTTCTTAGTATATAGATAGGTGACATTTTATCAAAGCATATCGAAAATAGGATTAGCTTTAGGCCAACTATATGTTAAAACTTTGGTTTTTTTTGTCCAAAACGCACAGTAATGACTGGGCCCCGGGATTGGATGGCAACAAAAATATTTTTTTCAATAATTACAAAAAGGTGGCATTTGTGAATAGGACTCTTCATGAAATACTAAATTGAAAACTGAACAACCTATTATTAAGTATTTTTTTTTTAAAAAAAAAACGGGGCAAGGAAGGGAAAATGGGAAGGAGATAATAATGTGGGGAATCGAACCCTCACCTACAAGGTGGATGTTCAGTATCCTCTCGAACAACAGATTATTGATGTGAACTCTTTGAGATATGTAATGCGGAAATTGATTAATGGAAATTTAAATAATTCTGATTTCTGAAGGTACTAGTTAATTTTATTGATGTACATTGTTGAAGAGTTTATTTCCTCTAATTGTGAAGAATTTAATATGTATGTTAATGTTGTTTCATATCATAGTATATAATTAAAAGAATCCAAGGTATATGTTGAGAGTGATCATTAGTTATTGCAATGTATTTCAACTTGATTCTTCTGATTGAATTTGAATCCTTAAAAGTTATTATACTTACAACAGAGGAGGAATTGGAATTAAGTGTCATGTATGGATCTTGTGCCAAACATAAGGAATCCTAGTATTAGAATCTTTGTGCTAAAGGAAAAAAAATTATTCCAAGAAAAGCACTATTTTTTTGGCTCCAAAGACAAAAATAATAATAATTGGATTACATGCTAAGAGATAATTTACATTAATAAAAAGGAAAAATCACTCCACATATCTATTTAAGGCTTAATATTACAATCTTTAAATGTATTTTTTTATATTACTACTTATAACATTTTAATTACAAGTATTAACAGATTATTTTTAATCTATAATTTATTTTATTTTATTTATTAATTAGTTATTATTTTTATAATTACATTATAATTAATAAGTAAGAGAAATACATTTGTTGACACCCAATTTTGACCCTCCCCGATAGTAATTAATTTTTGAGCTCCATAATCTTCAAACGATTTAAAATAATTAGTTTTATAAAATTATATATATATACATATCGTTTACAGGTTATTTTAACTAGTTTTGTCACTTTTATAAGTTTTAGATAATATATATGTTTTACATAATTATGTATATAATTGGTATATATATATATATATATATATTGTTTGCAGGTTATTTTAACTAGTTTTGTCACTTTTATAATTTTTAGATAATATATTTGTTTTACATAATTATGTGTATAATTAGTATATGTTATGATCATTCGAAAATCGTCCCAAAAATATTTAGTTTTACTTAAATATTTGGTTAAAAAGATTAGTTATATAATGTAATCGCTATTATTTTAAATTATTTAGTTTACATTTGAGTTGATTATTTTATTTCGTTGAGATTAAGAAGCTTGTTAATTGATTAATATTAATTCATTTTATTTAATGGTTAACCAATTTCGTTCACATCAATTCAATTTGGTTACATCTTTAATCCACATGGTCTTATTCCTATTACAAACATAGCCAACTCTTCTACCTCACATTAAACCCATCAAAAGACCAAAATTTGGGCTTTTTCTTACCTGTTTTCAGCAGGCCCAATCCTCACCCTTTATTCCTAGGCCCAATTTTCTTCTTCCCAATTCAATTGATCTCAATTCAATTGATCCCAATAACCTCGACCCGGCCCACCAATTCCCAACAATACAATATGCACCCACTAATAATCCAATACATTAGCTCCAAAAAAGACCCAGCAACGCTGCTTTCCAGGGATGGCATCATCAGAGAGAAGATTCATGCATAGCATGAGAAGGATTCATCCATCGCGGGAAAATATTCACGCATCGCAAGAAAAAGATTCATGCATCGCGAGGAGAAAGAAGTCATGCATTGCAAGAGAAGAAATCATGCATTGCAAGAGAAAGAAGTCATGCATCGCGAGAAAGAGATTCATGCGTAGCAAGAGAAGAAACCGTTGTTGACACCCAATTTTGACCCTCCCCAATACAAATTAATCATCGAGCTTCCTAAGTTCCAAATGATTTGAAATAATTGGCTTTATAAAATTCAAAATAATTTTCAGGTCATTTTAAGTAGTTTTGTCATTTTTATAATTTTTTAAATAATATATATGTTTAAATAATTATGTATATAATTAGTATATTTTATGAATATTCGAAAATCGTCTCAAAAAGTATTTTGTTTTGATTAAATATTTAGTTAATTAGTTTAGTTATATAATAGTTTATATTTTAAATTAATTAGTTTACAAGTAAGTTAATTATTTTATTTCGTTAAGATTAAGAAGCTTGTTAATTAATTAATATTAATTCATCTTATTCAAATTTTAGCCGAATTTGCTAAGAAAACTCAATTTGGCTAAATTTATAATTTTGGTGACCTCACCCTAAATCTAATTCTACCAATAATCAGCCCACTATATTTTTCAGTTCCATAACAATAAAAAATAAAAAAATAATAAAAAGAAACAAACCCAAGCCCAATTTCAATGCCCCACTTTTCAGCATTACACACAATAGCAAACAAAATCACGCCTTAGGCGTCTTCTCCTTCATCGCTAGCCAGAAACAATCCGACCCGACCCCACTTCCTTTCTTCTTCTTCTTCTTCTTCAGACGAAACCCAGAAAGCTAGTAGATGTCAACATCCACAGTCGATCAGACCGGAAATCCCGCAGCAAATCGCGTCCTCCTCTTCCCCTCTCCCTTTTTTTCCGTTGAAAATTGGTGCAATGGACAGCTTTATTTCTGATCTCTTCAAGATTTCAAATTTTGAATTTCATTCTGATCCATATTTTCAACCCGTTTTTCCCTTCTTTTTTTAATTGGAATCTCCCCTATAAATACCTCTGTTCTTTCATGTTAATGGGGAGAGGAAATTGAAAGAAAAAAAAAAGGGGACCAATTCTAAGTTCTAATTTATCTTCTTGCCGAAGCTTTTATTTGATTTTTTTTTATCGGAATCCATAGGAGGTGTGAAAATCGCTACCTTCGAGCTCGTCGTTCCAGTCGCTGCTCCGATAAAGGTGACCTCTCTTCTCCTCTTATTTCAGTTTAGCTAATTATATTTTTAGTGAAGTATTAGGCGTGGTTTCTTTCAGTGTGAACTTAATTAGTATGGTAATGTATGAACCTAGCTCTTTTCTGTTAAAGTCGAACGTTATGTTGTCCTGTTTTAGTCGTTAGATTACATGTTCGAGTGAGTTGTTTTAGATTATTTTTGTATATTTATCGTCCCTTGTCTTGAATTGGTTTCGCCTATATGTTGTTGAATTTTTTTTTGGCTTTACTTGTATTTTGTTGTCTTTGAGTATCGAGCTATCCTGGGTTGTTGTTGTTAATGTTGTTATACATGTAAAGGCGAAATCTCAACTAACTTTCTATTGTCTAACATGACCCATTTTGAACAAGTCTATACCGTCTTTCTGCCTAAAATCTTAGTTTTGTTAAAGTTAAGTTTTGTCTTTTAAGATTCCGTGGAGCATGAACTTATTGGCGCTGATTTTTCATGTGTATAGCGTGCTAGTTTTGCTTTAGTTTAAAGTCAATTGCTAGTGGTTTGGTTATATGTTATACAATCTTTGTACTAGTCTACTATGATAAAGAATGAGCTTATGCTTAGTTGATTTTCGGCAGCGTGCAAGTGAGATCTTACAGATCACGTGTTAAGCCATATTGTTGTTTATTTTATTAGAACCTAGACCTTGTTTTAGTTTGGGTTTGTTGAATATATGGTTAAGTGTCAATACACTATTAATGAGGATAGTTTCCATGTTACTTAGCATTTTCGTTCACTGTGTTAAGTGCTACTGCTCAACAAATGCCATTTCTTATGGATATTGTGTTTGTCTATACTTATTTGTGCTTGCAACTTGTTAGTTTGTGTAGTAGTGTTGTTATATATAATATTGGAATAGGGTCTTTTCTCTTCTTTTGCTTAAACTAATTGGGTCTGCTAAGTGCCTTTAGCATTCTAATTTTTTATTCTTATTTTTTTTTGTGCGATTAGTTGGCATTTTAGGCTCTTACAGATAGTTTTAATTTTGAATATTGTGTGAGGTGTGTCGGTCAAATGTGCAGCTTGTTTATCATTAAAAACATATGTTTTCCATTATGAACACATCATTGTGTAGGCCATTTTACTACCTCACGTTCTTCATTAT
The DNA here is from genome assembly GCF_000226075.1 of Solanum tuberosum. Taxonomy (NCBI): domain Eukaryota; kingdom Viridiplantae; phylum Streptophyta; class Magnoliopsida; order Solanales; family Solanaceae; genus Solanum; species Solanum tuberosum. The sequence continues at coordinate 1,691,846 of NW_006239015.1, read as the reverse complement.
TTGAAAATTAAGGTTCACCAATACTACTAATGGTTGCCTATTATTTGTTTAAAGCATGATACATATCTCTTTGGTAATTGGTTGTCTAAATGATAAGTTATATGTTGTTGAAACTTCATGTCGCAATTGACTTATTTATGTATGCATAAATATTAATCCTTACCTCCGTTTTGTTACATGTGAAATTTGCTCGGAGTTCAACATGAACTCCTATCTCCTCTCCTTGCATCTCCTCGTTGGGTCAAAGGCCCAATTTTATCTCTTAACGAGTCAGCCAACTTTGATAAATTGAAGAGCGAGTCTTTGGAGTTGATATACAAAAGCTGAAAATAGGATGAGAGACTGTTTGTATACATTGATATACATCGGTATACACTCATATACAGGTCAAAAACGCAAAAATACAGGGCTAAGGTGAAATATAGGTGTTCGGAAGCAAGCGATACATGAAAAGAGCCTATACACACGCTGATATACACTGATATACATCAGCTGTATACAAAAACGGGAATTGTGTTAAACTCCAAAAACAACAACGAAATTGGCCAAAAAGGGGCCCGAATTCAATTTCTCCCTTACTCTTTAATTATTTAATTGTGATTATTTATTGTTTGTTGTTTGACTCCAACTTTATAATTGTAAATTAACTTAGTTGAATTCCCCAAAAGACGAACTATTTCTCTGTGTTGTTGTATTTCTAACAAATCTCATTTTATCAACTCTTGTATTTTCATTTATAATCTTTAGTCAAAACTTTTTATTTTTTATTTTTATCAGTTTAAAATAGTTTTTTTCATAAACCAAAAAATGACTCAAATAAAAACCAATTAATTTAGTTTCTTTAAAATTCTAATTACTTGTCTCTAATTCAAATGTTTCAATTATGGTCCAATTTTCTTAATAAAAAAAAGTTGCTCTTTGTTCAACTATTTTTTCAAAGTTAATCTAATAATGTAAAATATTATTATAAATACTTACTTAGTCATTTTCTCAAGAAGGTTAGTCAAAACTTTTATTCTTCAATTAATTAAAAATGATTTTCATGCTTTAATGTATTAAATTGGTTTAAGTTATTAAATAAATTCTAATTAATCTAGATTTATTAATATTCCAATCACTTGTATTTCGAGTCATATGTTTCATTTTGGATCCTTTTCTCTAATAAATATAAATAAATAAATAAATAAATAAATGTGTCATTTACTTAATTATTTTTTCAAAGTTAATCGAATATATTGTAAGTTATTATTTTTATGTTTAATCATTATTTTTCTAAAAATAGTCAAATATATTTTAGTCAAGTCGCAGGTCAATCGCATGTTAGCGGACACTTCGAATGCTTAAAACCTTCTCGAAGTGTAAATTGAACCCCAAACCCTCTTTGGTATTTTCAAATGATTTTTTCTGTTTAAATCTTTGAAATTTATAAGTTTTCTTAATTTCTTTAAAAAATTAAGTGGCGACTCTTTCTAAGTATTTTTCAAATTGTTTTATACTTAGAACATTTCAAAAAAGTGATTTTTCTAGAGATAGTCAAATTACGACACAACAATCATGCATAACAAGAGGAAATCCATGCATAGAAAGAGAAAAGTCATGCATCGCGGGAAAGAGATTCATGCGTAGCAAGAGAAGGATTCATGCATCGCGGAAAAAAGTCATGCATCGCGGGAAAGAGATTCATGCGTAGCAAGAGAAGGATTCATGCATCGCGGAAAAAAGTCATGCATCGCGGGAAAGAGATTCATGCGTAGCAAGAGAAGGATTCATGCATCGCGGAAAAAAGTCATGCATCGCGGGAAAGAGATTCATGCGTAGCAAGAGAAGGATTCATGCATCGCGGAAAAAAGTCATGCATCGCGGGAAAGAGATTCATGCATAGCAAGAGAATGATTCGTGCATCGCGGAAAAGAAGTTATGCATCGCAAGAGAAAGAATTACCCATCACAAGAAAATCAACATCGACTACATCATTTTTCTTTGCAAAAACGACATCAACAGAAACATCGACATCAAGAGAACTGTCAACATATTACATCAGCCTATTTTATTACTTTGACATCAAAGGAAGAATACATGGAAGATTATATTGTAAACATGAGACAGAAGCTTTATTTGCTTTCCGTCAAGTCTGATGGAGTTGACGTCAAACGTTCAATGAGAGAAGTTAAGTGTCAACACGGTAAAAGACACTGTCTCCCATTTGAATTGCATTTTTATACTAACGAGTTTTATCTCAGTCTTTGTCGAGAGCATCCAAAAGGATGAATTCTCCAAAAACAGACCACAGGTGCGGACGACATCAAGAGGGATGCAGCACAACGTGGAACTTTTTCGTAGCAGCAAACTGGGACATAGTTCAAAGAGGAGTATCAAACTCTTAGGACGCGGGCAGAAGAGCGACTTCCACCATAATCAAACCACATCCCTATCAGAAGGCATGTGGGTTTTTCTTAGTTTATCAGTTCTAGTTTCACATCCGGAGATTTTTTGGTCTCCATCGAAAGCAATTTTCCAATCTGAGTGACAATGCACCAAGAGCTTTGGAAATTATGTCCGTGTAAGTTCTTAATTATGGGTGTGAAGCGCGCCACATTCATGGCTAAAAGGTTGCAAGCCTCCTTTTCATACTCGACTTACCTCGTCACTCCTTCAGGATCGAAGGATATTTTAGCATAAGAGATTTCCTTTTCAATCGATTGAGTCGAACTACAAGCAGCCTGATTCCTTAAGTTAAAGGATATGTAGGCAGAATCGACATTGAAAACTCGGTTGTATTCCAACATTATCTCACAAATCTTATTCCCAAGCGTCCCGGTCTCTTCATAATTCGATATCGGGGTGACTGTTGAGTTCTTTCAGAATCGTGCATTAAATCAAGCGTATCGAACTACAAGTGACCTGAGTTCTCATATAGCCTGAGATATGTAGGAAACTCGAATACCGGGGTTTGGCCATAATTCCTAAAGTTCATACCAAAAGCTCTTTCTGAAAGATGAAATGTGGTCGATCAAAATTGGATATGTCAATTTCATTTGCCTTGGATTTCTTTCATCAATTCAAGTCAAACAAGGGACAGTTGTTGACACCCAATTTTGACCCTCCCCGATAGTAATTAATTTTTGAGCTCCATAATCTTCAAACGATTTAAAACAATTAGTTTCATAAAATTAAATATATATATACATATATATATATATATATATATATTTTAACTAGATATAATAGTTTATATTTTTGAAATAGTTGATTTATAATTAAGTTGATTATTTTATTTCGTTGAGATTAAGAAGCTTGTTAATTGATTAATATTAATTCATTTTATTTAATGGTTAACCAATTTCGTTCCTATCAATTCAATTTGGTTACATCTTTAATCCACATGGTTTTATTCCTATTACAAACATAGCCAACTCTTCTACCTCACTTCAAACCCATCAAAAGACCAAAATTTGGGCTTTTTCTTACCTGTTTTCAGCAGGCCCAATCCTCACCCTTTATTCCTAGGCCCGATTTTCTTCTTCCCAATTCAATTGATCCCAATTCAATTGATCCCAATAACCTCGACCCGGCCCACCAATTCCCAACAATACAATATGCACCCACTAATAATCCAATACATTAGCTCCAAAAAAGACCCAGCAACGCTGCTTTCCAGAACAATAGCAACACAGCGGTTACACGACAATGGCAAAGAATACACGGCGATTCACGGAAGCTACACGGCATCCAGTTTCGTCGTTTCTCTTTTGCCTCGCCAGTAGGTCGTACAGCACCTGCCAGCACGCGAAAATCGTCCTGGTGGCCGCGTGATCCTGCCACGTAGCACTCCAAGGACGAGTCGATCGATCCCAAGCGTCAATTCGCTCTTCCTCTTTCGGAATGGGTTAAATTTTCAGAAAAAGAGGTGTTTGTCCAGATCGGTGAAAGATTTTGATTTTTTGAATTTTGTAATGGGCCTTTGAACCGAATTTTATCGGATTCTCCCCTCAAATCTGCCCTAGTTCTTGTCCTTTATATATTTTGTCGTCTTGACTGTTTTAAGAGGAGGATTTCGGAGAGAAATCTTGGGAGAAAACTTACTAAGGCAAAAAAAAATCACATAGCAAAAGAGATATAGGAGAAAGAAAATATATCCGGAAGGAGGCAAGAGGAATCAATTTTCGTTCAATTCTCACTTGTCTAGCTCGATCTCAACCGTTCTTCCTAGTTAGTTTGTTTTTCGAAGTTAGCTGCTCAGGACTCTCATCTGTCGTTCGGTTCGCGTTTGTGTGGAAAAGTTCATCTCTCTGCTCGTCTTGTTCAGTTTGCTGCCTCGAAAAAGGTATACGGCTTCCCTCCTCTCACAGTCTATGTCTTAATTTGGATCTGTATTTGTTTGTTTAGTTGGTTATGTTGTTCTGTTGTTTCGACCATTTCGATGTGAAGTGTTGCTTCCTGTTCATGTGGTATTAATTTGGTTGTTCTCATGATGAAATTAGGTGGAATCGATGTCAATTTTTTAGTTAAAAATTTTGTCTACATAATCTTGAATATTGCACCCTCATTGCCTAGTTAGTCCGTTTTTTTGTTATTTATCATGTTTGTCGCCCGCCTGGATGTTCATTATTGTGATTGGTTCCCATTGTTGTAAACATAATTCTGTATTTATGCCACTGATTCACAGAAATATTAAAAGTACTCCTCAAGCATGTGATTAGCTCAAATCCTCTGTTAAGATCACTGTCTTATCGCCTATATGTCTTATTAGCATTTTCTTTTGTCCTAATACTCATATTTGCAAGTCGAATCGATATAAAATCCGAGCTTCTTATTTGATTTTTCCATTTTAGTTTTATTGGAATTTAGTATTCAAGGTCATTTGAAGTGCGATTTCGTTGGTGTTAACTTCTCATTGAATGTCTTGCCGAATATTCAGCCCCCCTCCATGTATTCCCTTGGTTTTGATGTGTTGTATTTATGGCTTTCGTTTTGAAACAAATAAGGTCCATTTATATTTGGTTGCTTTCTAGTAATGTGTAAAATCGAGATCACGTAAACCATTGTGTGAAGTTGTCTTCCTGTTAACTTTTATTATTTCTTCTAGTCGGATGCAGATTTTGTCTAGTTCATTTCTTGCTTCACTGTAGGTTATTAAGTATTCAATTAATAATAGCAAATAGCTCACATAGGTTTGAATATTTCGTACATTTTATTATATTTCAAACATGCTATATTATGGGATGTTATTTGATATACTTTGCTGACATTTGTCTAAATGATGTGAGGTGTTTTTCTAGTGTGATAAATAGCGGTACTCCTTTATTGCTTAACTAAAAAAATAAAAATAAAAATGCGGCTTCCTCTTGTCAAATGTGTGCTTTCTCTTCTTTCTGAATCTTGTGTTTATTTGGAAACTTGTCAAAGTTCATTGGCGGTAGCTTTCTCTTGCATTTTGAATTGTCCAGTTTGCTTTGTTGTGAATTAAAATCATATTTCCATTATTCCCTTATCTCAGATGCTAATGTTGTATTTTCTTTCGTATGTTGTGATTATCTCCGAGTCCTCTTGGGCTCCTATCTTCTTCCCTTCACATTCCGGATGGGCCATAAAGGCCCTCATATCTCCATCTTCCTTGAGTTAGCCTGCGGAAAGTCGATGAACAGGTCAAAAATCAAGGACGCAACACATGCTGAAAAATTGAGATACAGGTCAAAATATCAAATTCAAAAAATGAGTCCAAAAGCTTTAGACAATTTCAACAGGCCCAAAGAATGGCCCAGCAGCAAAAGTATTGATTGAGTCGGCCCAAAATCATGTTTTGGGCGTTTTAATTTTAGGACAGGTTTAGAATTTGGGCGAAAGGCCCAAATTTGACATTCTCTCACTTTTCCTCCTTATTTCTTTGTTATTGAATTAACTAACACTTTATTTGATTACGGTTTGATTTAATTAAATTCCCATGGATAGCCATTTCATTTTTTTATCATATTCAAATCAAATATTTATATTTCATACCTAGCTCTATTTCTATTAGTCTTGCCACTTAAACTATTCCCTTTTTTAGAAAATTCCCTTTTAGTTCATTCCCCCTTAAGATAAATAAAAATGATAAAAATAATACTAGTAATAAAAAAAAATAAGTTAAAATTAATGAGCTCTTTTTACTTAATTTAAATTTTTTTTAAAAAAAATTAGTTAAAATAAACGATTCCTTTGTTAAACTTTCAAAATTAGTCAAAGTCGTGAGTTCCTTACTTGGTTAAATTCTAAAAATAATTAGTTAAAATAAAATGAATTCTTTTTACTTAAGTTAAAATTTCAAAATTAGTCAAAATCATTTTGGTCAAATCGACGGTCAACCGCGAGTTAGCGGGCATTCCAAGGGCCTAACACCTTCTCGGAATGTACATTGAATTTCGAACCCTTTCACTTTCAATTGATTTTATCTGTTTGAATCTTTTTGAAAAACCTTATATTTTTCTTGATTTTTACTAAAAATTAAGTGGCGACTCTGTTCTTTTGGAAATTCGATTTCTCTTAAA
>NW_006239015.1:1680979-1685192 GCF_000226075.1 Solanum tuberosum | reverse complement strand
ATAAAACAACATTAATATTAGAGAATCAATTGTCATTATCTCTTACACAATTTTAGGGATATTAATGTTATTGGAGAATCAATTGTTATTATCTCTTACACCATTTTAGGGATTTTTTTTCAGTTTTCACACGGCTACTTTCCACCCCCACCCCCACCCCCACGTTCCTCTTGTACAGAGAACTAACTTTTTCTCTCTCACCATCTTCAACGTTCGTCTTCTTCATTCAAAAAAAAAATCAGCAAAACTCTTCCACATATATGTGATTCAATGATGGGAGGAGATCTACACACAAGGAATGTGGAGAAAGCAGTTGATAAACTTGCCACAATTATACCACTGTTTTTAGCTAGCACATGATTTTATGGTAAAAGGCAGGACCTATATTTCAATAAACTACCTGCATATGTTGACAAGCCTATATCCAAGCTTAAAGTTGTATTTATAAAAAATGTGCCTCAACAAGATCCAAGCTCAAAGTATGTATTCCTATCTTATTGTGATTTGTTCATAATAAGTAATTCATTTTCCTTCTCAATTTTTTTCTTTAATGTTTTTTCAGCAATTATGGACTGTACGCATGTCTCTTTGCTAAATATATTAGCAATGGAGTTTTTGATATGGGTCTAATTCACATTGATTATTTCGATTGAAATCTCAATTACATGTTGTTTTTTCAATTTTATCACTGGGACATCAGTTTGGTACCAAATGTATACCAATTTCATACTAAGATTTGACTTAATTTTTTCAGTCGATCAATTGCATACCGGCATTACCTAATTTTTTACTATACATTTAAAAAAGATCGAATACACAAATAATTAATTAGTACACATAATAAGTGTTCTGATATATAAAGTCATTAACTTAAAAGACAAAGTAAATCAAAACACGAGTTTGTCACAATGAAACAATCAAATCAAAATAAAAATAAATCATGTCTTTTTTTCTGCAGGGCAATTTGAACATGTCTTTTTGTTGTGTCCCTTTCGACGACATGTATTGTACGTAACCTTAGACCTGCAAACCCTTTCCAGCGTTCAAGTTGTGGTCTCCCTACAGTCTTTTTGAACCAGATGACAATAATTTATGCTTCAAAACTTTTTGAATTGCATATTTTCATGTTCCATCATAAATTATTGTGTCGGGATTACAGGTTACAAAAGTACAAATAACTTTTATACATATGTTATATCAGTATACGAATTTCATACCATTTTATGCATACTTTCTATACCTATTTCATACCAAAAGTAAACACTGATTCATACAAGATTCATGCCAAAAAGAATACAAAATCATAAAATTTATAACTAGTAATTTTGTCTTTTATTAAATAAATAGTATATCAATTTCATCCCACTATTATGCACAATTCCATACCAATATAATGCCAAAAATAAATTAAATCATTCCATTTTTGTGCCATAAAAACTACTCCATAAATTTCCATACAAGTTTGATTTTACTATTATACCAATTTCATACAAAATTTACGTCAATTTTTAAACCGTATTCATACCAAAAAATCAATAATGGTTCATACAAAGAATGAACAATTTTAGTTATAAACATTTGCAATCAGTATTCATTCACAAATTAGTAGTATACAATTTATCGATTGTCATACATGTCTGGTATTAATAGTAGACAAATTCCAAAGACAATTAACGAAAAAATTCAATGTTCATACCAAAATATAACATTATATATTTTTTTTAAAATGCCATAATTAAATTATTATATGGTATAAACAAATTCTATTAAACATGGTATAAACATTATATCAATTAGAGATAAATTTTATGTAATTTTTTTACCAGAAATTTTAAATTAAAAAAAAAAAGTTCATACCAAAATCAAACTTATATTATGTAATCTCAAACAAAAATGTTCATACAAAAAAGTCATAATCAAATTCTGTTATACACAAACAAAATTTGAAAAATTATTTTATAGCATCATTGTTCTTAATTTTTTATTTTATTTTATATTTAAGTAGTATAACAATACAAATAAAAAATCACAAAGATCACTAACCTGAAGGATATCACATCTACCACCATGATTTATTAATATTGATAAGAAGCCGTTCATTACAAAAAAATAAAGATTATTGAATAAAAACGAAATGAAACTAGTTGTGAGTGAAGAAAAATCCAAAAATAATCGACAGGAAAGAGGAACATTTGAATAAAAGAAAAAAAATCTGTTTTTGAACTAAACTTAACTGATTGGAGTTAAAAATAAAAAAACAAATATTCCTTTTTTTATTCAATCTCCTAATTTTATGCACATATTCATTATCATTAATCAATTCAAATTAATTACCACTACTTTATCCATTTTTTACCTCTTTTTTTTCAAACAAATTAGTTTCTATTGTAGTTTTAAACATTTTTTTCTTTTAATAAACTGTTAGAACCTGCAAAAAATTTTATTTACAATTTGAAAGAATTATTATACTGTCATAACTTGAAATTATTAGTCAGATATATGTCAATTATAAATTTTCACTAATAAAAATTGAACTAGCTAGTATTAGTCTGTTGTTCCAACAATGCAAATTGGGCTAGTATCCATTAGAATTATGCTTTCGCTATGGGCCAGCCAATATGTTTTGCATTAATAGGATGTGCCTTGGGAAAATTATGGAATATGGCAAAAATGTCAATATATTTATGGAAACCATGTATAGTTTAAAAAAATTACAAGTTGTTATTATAGCAAACTCTCTCCCTTGCCTCTCCTCCCTCTCTCTCACCCACTCTTTCTTGCCAGTAAGAAGAAATTCATTTGTATATCAAATTGTATTTAATCAAATATAGGTGAGAGTTTTGTACTATTTTATATCAATTGTATTCGAAAAACTGTATTTATATTTGTGTATCAATTGTATTTATATTAATACAAATACAATATGCATTCATCCTCTATGTATTATGTATCGATTGTATCCAATCAAAGAGAGGATGAATACAGTTGTATTCGTTGTATTTCGAATACAATTGATACAGAATACAAAACAATTATGCATAAAATAAATACAAAATACAATCTTTTCTCTTTCCTCTCTCATTCTCGTTTGTCTTTCCCCTCTTAATATGTATTCATTTTGATACAAATCAGTTTGTATTTGTATTTTTTTCTCTAAAATCCGTAAAGAAATACAAATGCGTAGCAAACCAAAATATAGCTACGAATTGTAATTAGCGAAACTGTAACTATGAAGTCTTATTTAAGGCGTAATGTTTGTTGTTTTTGAAAGTTTCCCAAATAATTTTCACTCCACCAAGAAAAAATCATGCAAACAGAGATTTATGGGTACAAAAATCCCGGTGAATCACCAAGATTTTAAATTTAGGGAAAAAAATGTTTTGTTACAACATTCAATAATTGCTAAAATTTCTTGCTAAATTTTGATAAATTGCCAGAATTTTGACTACAAATTCTGGTGAATTTCAAATTGATGGCAAGACTTATCTCATCATAAATTTTTATAAATCAACAGAAATGACTATAAAATCCCGGATGAACATTATAACTTGTGTTAAAATAAAATTATTTTAACAACATATTTTTATTTCAGAATTGATTCAAATCAATTTCACATGAATCTAAATTTGATGTACAATCTTCTAATACCAATTCTAACAATTATCAATTGTTGTATTCAATCTAAATATTCAAAAATCAATTTATCCACTTTTGTCTTTTTCAACAATCTTTTTGAAGCTCAACAAAATTAACAATGGTGAATGGTATTCTTCATTTTTTACCAACTAAACCAATACAAATCATGATTAAGGATAGATAATATAAATTTAATTGAACATTACCCACTCAATTTCAACCACAAATAAGGAAGACGGGGAGGGGGAACTAGAGAAAAATGAAAATATTCTGGCTCTATTCTCCGCACAAATATTTTCTTAACATGATAAAAAAATTAAGGGAAAATTGTATATAATAGCAAATTATTAATTCAAATTAAATGCTATAAATATAGTTTGATTTAATTGTACCTTATAGCAAACTATTGCTATTTCACCTCTCTCCTGGTGAATCTCGCTCGCCACTCTCGTTCGCTCCCTCGCCTCTCTCGTTTGCTCCCTCGCCTCTCTCGTTTTTTATACAAACGCAAGTGTATAAAGTGCGTTTGTGTTTATATAAAGCGAGAGAAAATTGTATATATACATATATTTTCGTT
>NW_006239015.1:1656390-1678902 GCF_000226075.1 Solanum tuberosum | reverse complement strand
CTCACTCGCCTCTCTCACTTTATACAATTGATCTTTTTGTATATGTATACCAAAGCAAATTATACAACTGCTTTCTTTTGAATATGTATAGTGAAATATACATATTTATGTTTGCTATGGAGCGCAATTATGCAAACTTTGCTATAACATACAAATATGAATTTTGTGTTTGCTATATGTGAAAGTTGCTCAAAAATTAAAGACACCCGCAGAATTCCTTCTTTCAAGTGGACATCCATTATCATCGAGCCAAAAACATAACTTTTATCAAGAGTGTCAAACTTTAAATATATATCCTTTAAATATAGAATTTAACATATATATATGACGTAGTTTTATGACGAATAATGTCCACTACGTGTCCCTGGTTGTAAGGTTTACAACTGCCGACCAACATGGTTACATGGACATAAGTAATTTTTCTCTTTTACGTGTCCTTAATTCTTCCACCGTTTAAGTACATTAAAACATGAGGATCTGATCTTCCTTATATTTAAAGGCAAAACACCAAAAAAACATGATATTATTTTGACTCAATACCTATAATAAAGGGGAAAAAGAGCAAATTTCAAAAGTGTAATTATAAGAAAGCAACTGTGCACCTTAATTTTGATATTTCGGTTTACTCTAAAAAAGCAAAAGAATCACGTTGTTTGCTTTCTCAATTGTTGTTTCAACTTCACACAAACGACCACAAATACGAACAAAGCAAAACGTTGATTTTGAGAAAGGTGACTAATAGTTTTCACTTTATTCCAAATCAAAGATATTAAATTAGTTAACTTTAATTAGGTATTACCAAAGTTAATTTTATTTTTTTAACCAATAAGTGTCACAAAAAGTCATTAGGAGGAAACATTGTTACAACTTGATTGATACTTTGACCAAATTGAATGATTTTTTGGTTTTAAGAAAATTGTTTAAAGACTTGTTGCGACTCTTAGACAAGATTTGTCGCAAAGTCATCAGAAATAGCTTTCCGAGAGATCTATCATATCGTAAAACCTAATGACTTGACGAAACAACATATTTAAGGGTGTACGATGAAAATCAACAAATCATATCAAATCGATAATTTGAGTGAAGTCGGGAAAATGTTTGATTTGGTATTGGAAAAAATATTCTATCATAATTGATTTGATTTCAACTAAAAAAGTCAAATCAAACCATCACAACATTATTTTACAATTTTTAAACGTCTAATAAAGATTATATTTAGCCTATAGATATTAATAAAGCTCAAATTAAAATCAAATCAATACTAATGTTAGCAAAAAAAAAATCAATTCAACGCTAAAAATGACAAGCACTTTGGAAATTTGTCCCTTAATCTTACATTATTTTAGACAATTAAAATACATGACCCTAATTTTATTTTTCTTTAATGTTTAGACATGTAATTAATACTTATTAGACTTATTTTAACAAGACTTAGTACTATTTATTTTATGTGATTTTCTTTTTAAAAAAACACCTTAGATAACTATGTCTTGATTAGCATTAAAGAAAATATATATTTAAAGCACCCGTTAATTATATGTTTCTATTAAGACTTTCTGAAAAAACTCCAAAAAACAGAGATTAGAAAACCCACAATTTAATTTATAGATTTAAAACCCCAATACAAATAAATGATTTAATATTTAAAATATTTGAACCAACTCAGTCCATATACAACCCTACCGGCTACCACATATAAATAATGAAACCTGACCTAAAATTTCAAGTTCAGAGGATGTACGCATATTTTTGCTCTAAAATAATTGAATTGTCAACAATAACATATCACGTTCACATGTTACTGATGAGATTATTCTAATAATATTGTCTTGACTCTTGACTTTTACCTGTTCTTCTTTCACTTTCACCCCTTTCCTTATCGTTCAATGTTTCATATATGGCATCATTATTATTTAAGCATTCAATATTGGCACACGCTATTTATATCTCTGCCCTAAGATTTCAAAGAATGCATACATATGCATGCATGTTGAATTTCAAATGTCTATTTTAAGTATACATATTGACTAACCACGTATATATATATTTCTTGTATTGTTGTATTCAATACTTAGTTGGATAACAGTTGATCATGTCGTATTATATATCATACTTTAAAAGTTTGTTCAATATTATCAAATTAAACATCTAAAATATACATAGTCTACAAGACTCAATTAGAGTCATGGGTTGCAATTACTCAATCTTGTATTACTTGGGTGCAGGGTTCTAATATCTCATAATGACTATCCTCCCTCCCTTTTTTAAAGGAAAAAAGAAAGAAAGAAAGAAAAAGTAAAAGTAGCAGGCCTACGAGCATATATATAAACAAATAGTACTAACAATTTATAATTTAGTCTTAGCTTTTATATATCACTTTAACGTAAGGATTAATAATACAGTGATTAGTAATACATGAATTAGTAATTTTGATATACAAGTTTAAGATGTGACAAACTAACAATTTATAATCGGATGTAAATTGTAATTAATTCTAACAAACTAGTTTTAAATCCTATTTATTCTTCTTAATCAATAAAGAAATTGTTGCTAACGAGAGTTCGTCAACCATGTGCTTATTCGAAATTCTAGAAGATTAGACTAAAAATAATGTTTGGACAAAAGAACAAACACAAACTGTCGAAAACTATTGTTTATGATAAGTGAACAGATTATTTTTAAACATAACCAAAAAATATTATTCTATAAATATAAATATTATGGAGGTGAGGGTGGGATGACGATAAAGTGCATGGAAGGTTGGAAAAAATACAATATATATGAAGTGTTATTTATATAATTTGTTTTTCCTCACTATTTTCATTAAGAAAGTAATTATTTTCTTATTTTTAATGAATTAATTTTCCTAAACAAAATGTGTCAACAAATGTTTGATCAATCAAACATGAAAAATTAAACAGACACGGTCAAAGGAGGAGGTATTTGGTATGCAGTAAAGTATTTTTTAAATTTTCACTTGTTTAAATATTTTTTACAATATAAATTTTTAAAATTATAAAATGACTTTTTCTATCTAACATTAATTTTATAATATCTGATTTGATTAAATACAAATTTCTTCAGATATTTATAAGAAAAAAAACAGGGCAAAGAATCAAATAGGTCCACCAAATAACCGTGTCTTCCCCGTTCTCCTTTTTCCGAAGGGTTCACCAGTCGTGATGTCATGTACACACTCTTTGATCACGTGGAATAATATTTGAATTTTTAGGTTGTATTTTCTGCTCATGAATATAAAATTCACAAGTTGTGAAATTATTAAAATCATCCCAATTTTTTATATTCTTGCCAAATAACTAAAATTTTATAAAATAAAAGTATAATACACTATCACAAAATTATACTAAAAAAAAATATTTATTGATAAAATATTAGCTAAATAAAAAAAAGTAAAATTGAACTTGAGTTGTGGTGTATTACTCTTTAATAAAATTGAACGTGTCAATATCATTAGTAACTATATTATCATATCATATTTTATGAATATTTATAGCTCTTTTGATATTCTCGCAAAATATAAAATAGATATAGAAAGTACTTTTTATTTTACAAAATATAAATTTGATGGTCAATTTTTGTAATCACACAATTATTTAAGGAAAAATTACGCGTATAAGCAAATATATAGTAGTTAATTACTTAACATAGTTATAGTTTGCCTTAATTACAATTCGCGATTTACTTTTAGATATGACTACACGACTCAGCTTTTAGTTTTGTATAATTCGCACGTTTGTATAATTCGGAATTTGTATAAATTTGTATAATTCGAAATTTGTATAACTGTTTAAACTCCTGATGTTTGTAGCTGTATAAATTCGTTATTTACAAAAATAACTAAATTATACAAATGTACCTGCGAATTATATAAATAAGGCTGCTTAAACTGTCGCTACAACCCGTAATATGAAAATTATAGTTATGAAGCATAATTAAGTTTGTTATAGTGGTTATTTGAGAAAGTTGCTCAATATTTAAAGCAGTAAATTAATCATACTAACTCATGACCAATAGTAAGTCTTCACTTGCCTATAAATATAAGTAAAAATATAGGCAAAAAAACCATCCCGAAAGCCTCTGTTTCCTCCAAATAGACATTTAATAATTTCTATAAGTCATGGGTTTTCGTTTGAGCCATTTGAGCCTTGTAGTGAGCCTTGTGGCACTTGCACTTGCAGGTGTTGCTATTTATAGAAATACTTATGAAGCCATCATCATGAATAACGGATCTCCAGATTTTGATTTTTTGGAAACAGGCGCAGTCAGTATTTTAACTTTGAATAATGAGAAGATAAATTCGGACAAAGATAATTTGAGTCAGCAATTAACTCAGGAGTCATGCGTTTTCTCAGCTGTGAAGGGAGTTGTGGACAGTGCCATTGATAATGAAACGCGCGTGGGAGCTTCTCTCATTCGTCTCCATTTCCATGACTGCTTTGTTGATGTAAATATTCTTTCATCCTTTTTCTCCTGCTCGATCCTCCTATTTTATGTGATGAGTTGTCTATAATAATATACTCCTTCTTTCTCTAATTTTATGACATTTTTTCCTTTTTAATCATATCAAAAAATGATATTTTATAACAATTTAATTTTAAGCTTGATATAATCACATAAATATTATATGCTTATTTTAGATGATATTTTAACTTATTTTATTTTTTTCTTAAATTCTCTTACAGCCAAACACTTTAATATAAATTAAAATGGAAAGAGCGGATTTTTATTTTATTTTATTTTTGAGGACATATCTTCTTTTTTTAAAAAACGTACTATGTTAGGTGTAGTATATAAATTGAATCCGAGTCCTCCTTTCTCTTATTAAAATAAAAAATAAAAACCTGGTTCCATGGTCATATTATATTATTTAAAAAATAAAATAAATTGAATCTGAGTAAACTTTCTTTTGTTTTATTATATTTGTAAACGTAAATGTTTAAGTGGTCCGAAAGGAAAGTGATCAGTAAAATTATTTGAAAAATCTGACGGTACGAACTTCAAACCATTATATTATGAAAACTGTGGGGTGTTTATTAGTGTAGTAGTTGTAAAGTTGCATCATGCATGGAACCATCTTCTTGAAATTTGTGAAATTAACAATTTTCTAATAGTCAAGCGCAGCCCAACTTGAAAAGTTTATTCTCCCTTGCAACTCTTTTTCATCAGTCACTTGGCTAATTTTGGGTAACTTTATCTCCTTTATCTTACTCATTCACTTTCTCTTTTACAGGAGTATTTGATATTTAGTGTGATTTATATCTATTTAAAATAAATAAATTATCTCATTCATTTTTATTTTATCTTGCTCGCCTCTTTTTATATTAGTATATCTGATAGCAAAAATACATGATTTTAGGTGTATCTAACTTGAAATTTGATATAAATTACTCCATTCATTTCATATTAATTGAATTTTTAAGATGTTTCACACCCTTTAAGAAAAGTAGATTAAGACATAAATTGAACATAGTTTTCCATTTTTACCCTTATTAATTATTGTCAAATTTATTGAAGTCATCACATTGAAAATCCAAATGAAGGGTAACATTGGAAGAACACTCTAAAAGTAGTCTTGAAAACTGAACAATTAAGTTAATTTAAAAAATGAAAAATGCCTCAAAAATTCAATTAATATGAAATGGAGGGAGTATTAATTAGTGAGACAATATTTAATCATTTCAAATTATAAGGAGAATAGTAAATACAGTAAATTCTAGGCGGGTTACCTATAGTTGAGCTCGTTTTGACATCCCCATGTTTAATTACTTACTGTATCTTTTGTATTTCTTCCGTTTCAATTTATATGATTTACTTTTCTTTTTAGTCAATTCCGAAAAGAATGACATATTTCTTATAATTTAGTAATAATTTAACTATAAAATACTTATTTTACTCTTAACTAAATGATTTACAGTCACATGAATATCTATAACTTATTTTAGACCACAAATTTCAAAAGTATTCTTTCCTTTTTGAAAATTTCATGTTAAATTAAATTACATCATATAAATTGGGACAAACATAGTAGCTGATTATGCATACATATAGTTGAGTAATTATAGCTATCTTTTTTGTTTGAAAAAAACAACAGGGTTGTGATGGAGGTATTCTGCTTGATGATATTAATGGAACATTCACCGGGGAACAAACCTCACCACCCAACAACAACTCAGTCAGAGGCTTTGAAGTGATAGCACAAGCTAAACAAAGTGTAATAGATACATGCCCCAACATATCTGTATCTTGTGCTGACATTTTAGCTATCGCTGCTCGTGATTCTCTTGCTAAAGTAAGTCCATTATTCAGTTTTTAGTCAAGTTACGATTTAATTTAGTTTTACACTATATGTTTCATTAATTTATAACATATGATCGATACGTATAATTTAAACCCGTAACTTAAACTCTGTTTTTGTATATGACAGTTAGGAGGACAAACTTATACCGTTGCACTAGGGAGAAGCGATGGTACAGCGGCCAATTTTACTGGTGCTTTAACTCAACTTCCAGCTCCATCCGACAACCTAACTGTTCAAATACAGAAATTCAGCGACAAAAATTTCACTGTCCGTGAAATGGTCGCACTAGCTGGCGCGCACACGGTGGGTTTCGCCAGGTGTGCCACCGTGTGCGTTAGCACCAACGTTAATCCTGCCGCACAACTCCAATGCAACTGCTCTGCCACGCTAACTGATTCAGATTTGCAACAATTGGATACAACTCCTGCTGTTTTCGACAAAGATTACTACGATAACTTAAATAACAACCAGGGGATAATGTTCTCGGATCAAGTTTTGACAGGGAATACCACAACTGCTGATTTTGTAACGACTTATAGCAACAATGTTAGTGTTTTCCTTGAAGATTTTGCTGCTGCTATGATCAAGATGGGGAACTTGCCTACCTCCGCGGGCGCTCAATTGGAAATTCGCGATGTTTGTAGCAGGGTTAATCCCACTTCTGTGGCATCTATGTGAAAGGGAAAATTGAAATTCGGAAATTTTAAGTAGCTTATGTCTTACAATTAGTCGCATGATGTTTTCATCCTTTCAGTATTATTAGTTGATGCAATAATATATATGTAATATGTTCCTTAAGCAATATAATGTTCGCGGTGTTTTTAATGTGGTCATGGAGGGTTGAATCAAATTTGGACGGATTGAAAATGGATAAGTAAAAAATGAGTAATAACAAGTGGACATTTTTCAAATGGGTAAAAATAGATTGATAACAACTACTCAGGTTGAGTAAAATACATGTTAAGTTGTCTTTATCCGTATTTTTATGAGTAAATAGGAATGTACTTTAGAATTCAACGTAGTGCAAAATACTTTAGTCTTTTTTGGAATGAAAAATATTGTGAATACTTTAATTAGTTTTATTGTACCATCTAAGTAAAAAAAAATTCCTACAACTTTTAAATACAAAAAAAGTATTTATGTAATATTTTTAATTTCAAAGTAAATGAATATTTACATTTAGGAGTAAAATGTTTTAATGCATTTTAAGCAATATCAATACTAATACATGATTACCAACAAGGGTTGTGGTAGAGTGATAAGTACTCCCTTCATCCTTAACCACGAGGTCTCGAGTTCGAGCCCCCTTGGATACGAAGTACCTTTGTTAGGGAGCACTTTACCCCCTCCCCAATGTGGGACTTCCCGGCCCGAATTCAGATTTAGTCGGGCTTCAACGTGGATATCCGATATCAGGTGGGAAACCAAAAAAATAAAATACTAATACATGATTTGCTTACTTTACACTAGAGATGTCAATATGGACTGACTCCCACCCATCATGACTAATCCATACCGACTTTTTAAAATTTGACAGGTCAGGCCGGCGGGCTAACCCATTTTTTTGTGAGCCAAAAAATGGTCTGCCCAACCCACAAGAATGTGGGCTACGGGCTTTGCCGGATCAACCCACTTTTTTTTTAAAAAAAAAACATTTTTTATAATTTGTTAGATCAAATTGTAATTGAAAAATATTATCATAAATATCGATCAGACAATATCATGGTGTTAGTGTTACTATTTGTTAATCAAGTCCACAAATAAAATTATCTTTATAATATTTATTAAGTTTGATTTCAAGTAAAAATATAAATATCTAAATAGAAATATTAAGTTAATTATTTTTCAATGATCATAATAAAACACAAAAAATATGATAATATTCCATAGGTTACGACTTACATAGTGATTCCCTAGAAACTTTTGAGACTTTTTATTTTATCTCGTACCTAATTTATAAATATAGTTTGTATTTAAATTTTAATATTTAAAACTTTATATAGATTTTGAGTTTAAATTCTTGTTAATTTAAATACTCTATTTTATTTTTATTTGGCCCACGAGCTGGCCCTATCCATATTTTTCAAGCCCCACAAATCAGCAGGATTATTCATGCCAGGATAAAAAACTTTTCTAAAATGGGCTCCAAAATTTTTAGCCCATCCCTATTAAATCACGAGTTAGGCTAGGCCGGCCCAACGAGCCTAACCCATATTGATGACTCTACGTTTACACTATTATTTGTTATTTACACTATTATTTGTTTACATTGATATATTTCCTTTCTTTTTATGTTCTTTTGTAAAAAAAAGTTTAACTTATTTGGTTAATTCATAATTTACTAACAAATATCTAATATTTCTCTGGGTTGAATATGAATATAAACTCATAATTTATTTATTTAAAATCACCCACACAATTCATTAAAATAGGAGCAAATTGAACAAATTACTAAAATATGGCACACTTTGCCGGCACTATTCTTAATCAATCAATAAAGAAATTGTCGGTACCAAGAGTTCGTCTGATACGCAACCATGTGCTTTAGTGCTTAGTACAAATTCTAGAAGATAGACTAATATTATTAGACGAAAAATTTAGGAATTTGGACCATTAAGCCTTTGACATATTGCTTCAAAAATATTCATATAACCCAACAAAAGTACAAACACAATTAGCATAATACATAAACATGATCCTTAACTTGACTTTAATGGATAACGATCAATTTTGAGTGTGCACAAATAAACACTTCAACTTGTATAAAATTAATCAAATAGACACATGTGTCCTACATGACATAATACACGTTGGACGCCACGTAGGACACAAAATTGTCATGTAGGGTGCCATGTAGGACGAATGTGTCTATTTGTTCAATTTTATACCAGTTTAAGTGTCTACTTGTGCACACCCAAAATTAAAGGTCATAGTTGTCAGCTAACGCCAATTTAAGGGTCATATTTATATATTATATCTTACACAAAGAGTATGTTCCGTGCGTAGATGAGTGTGTTGGAGCCTTGGATGTTAATAAAGTAAGCATAGAATACCACTTATTAAATTTGTTTTTGTTATTTTGTAATTTCACAACAAAAAAAAAAAAATCTCCATATTTGTTAGAAAATGACTTTTCTTATAAAAGAATATCATTAATAACATTATATGTTGATTATATCCTTTCATTATTCTTTCGGCTACATACACCCCAATCCTCAATATTAATGATCAATTCCATTGTGCTTGTCTCGATTATATATAATTTTCTTGAGATGACAATATAAGAAAAATGGACAAAGAATCACAAAGGTCAAGCACGTTCTCCTTTCTCCCAGGGGTTAAGTACCATTTGTGTTTCATCACATAAAAAAATGTATTGTCATGTACGTACTTAAAACAAAATTGACTAGTATAAGCTAACACACAATAAATTGACACTTCCATTAAAAAATAAGTAACTAGTTTAAGCATGCTTAAGCTACACTAATATGATAAAGATAGTCGCTCAATAAATTTGTATTTAATTTATTAGATATTGACTATTTAACATAATATTAGAAATTTCAAGTGTACAACTTCAATTTTTTTAAAAAAAATTCCTTATGTTTAACTTAGTCAATTAAAAATGGTTATGTCATTTTCTTTAATTAGTTATAATTTTTATATTCAGAAATTGATCTATTTAATTTAATACTAAAAATTTCACAGAACTTCTGTTTTTTTCTTTTAAAACTTGCTAATATTTAACTTAGTCAATTAAAATTAATGATTATGACATTTTCGCTAATTGGTTGCAGTTTTATATTAAGAAATTGATCTATTTAATTTAAAACAAAAAGTTTCGAGTGTAGAACTTCAGTTTTTCTTTTAAAATTATTTAATATTTAACATAGTCAATTAAAAATGATTATGTCATTTTCTTTAATTAGTTACCATATTATATTCAGAAATTGATCTATTTAAATTCACAGAACTTCAATTTTTCTTTTAAAATTTGCTAATATCGGACTAACTCAATTAAAATTAATGATTATGTCATTTTCTTTAATTAGTTACATTTACTAAAATTTTGAAGTGTAAAACTTTAGTCAATTATAAATGGTTATGTTGTTTTCTTTAATTAGTACAGTTTTATATTCAGTAAGTTCCAAACATTTTATATAGGGATAAGATTTTGAAAAATACTCCAACTTTGGCCGAAATTGATGTTACGATACCAAATTTTATGGAAAACCTTTTTGTCACGACCCAGACCATCGTGATTGGCACCCACACTCACACTCCGGTGGGAGAACCACTACTACAACCCAAACCAAGCAACTAATCTAAAAACTAAGGCATTTAAGTTACGGAAGCAAGTTGAATACTAAAGAAATAAATAGAGAGTTCCCATAAACTCCAACAAAAGTTTAACAAGAACTAAACAATGCGGAAGAAATAACTTAGAACCTGAAAGTCAATGTACCAAAACATCTAACAATGAACCAAGTCTAAACAAGAAGGGATGCAACCCAATCTAACGAACTAATCAACTAACTAGAACAAATGTCTCAGTCCGAAAATAGTGGACATAGACGAAAGAGAATTCCATGGCAGCCCGGAAGAATTGGCTCACCCTTGAATTCGAACGATCACTGATCTCCTAAGTGAGGTCTGTCAGTAGCCGCTTGAAGATGCCCTGTACTCAACAAAAATAAGAGCAAGTGCGGTATCAGTATACAACCACAGTGTACTGGTAGGATCACGTGGCTATCCCACTAAGTAACATAAGCAAGTCAAGACAACAATATAGTCACATGCATAAATATCAACATATATAATATTATCAACATTTACGAACAACGAACAACTTCACATTTTATATCAAATCATTGGTCCTCTCATGAAACCCAACTCAAATAGTTAGCATACCAGAATGTGGTACCCGATCCCAATGTTATGCCGGAAGGTGGCAATCGATCCCATAATTATGTCGAAATGTGTCAACCAATCCAAGTTAGTTATGTCGGAACGTGGCAACCGATCCCATTCACACACCACAATCACAATCACAAGTATATCTTCAAGATCATACATTTAAGTCATGATTCATGGCATTCATCATTCCTCTAACTCATTTACAACAAGTGTGATCAATAATACAACATTCATATAAATGCAAGTATCATAATGAAGCAAGAACAAGCATACATCACACAATCATAGAATCACAACCATCACTTACCTCGAAACAAGCTTGAAACCTTCGGAAACTCGATCCTTCCCTTTCCGGATTCGTTCCGCTTGTTCTTGGTCTACAAACGATCATAATTGTAACACCCCAGAAATTTTTTCGACTAAGACTTGAGCAGTTCATCATAGTGAGTGAGATTTTACCGAGGAATTAAAATTCCTTAAGTGTTAAGGTCACTATATGTAGCACCTTGAATTCCAAAAAGAATTAAATTGGATATAGCAAAATCTGAAATTTTGCAAGTTAAGCTAAGTATGAGTTTTGGGTCGACTTCAAACGACCATAAATCATAGCTCAAGATGAGTTAGGAGTGCTAATATACCGTAGGAAAGACCTTTGAATTATATTTCCAGCGCCGCCGAGTTTGCTAAGTTTCGAGTTCGGATGAGTGAGATATGACCTTTTGAAGTTAGGTTGTCCAGTTAAGGAAAGTTTGCCGAAAATAGTGAGGGGTATTTTGGTCTTTTCCTTACCCAATCAGATTTAATTCATTTTTAGTAAGGTTTTAAGGGTCTAATCTTATTAGGTTCAGTTTTATAATCCTAAAATTAGCCTAGGATTTTAGTTGAGAGTTCAAGAAGAGAAAAGAAAAGAGAAGAGCAGAAAAGAGGAGAAGATCAAGAGTTCGTCGAAATTCTTTCGTGTTGTAGCGAATTTTCGCTATGGGTTTGATTCCTAATAGGTATGTAAGCTTCCATAGTGTTGGGTTTGTTCACCCACATGCCAAACATGTTATTTTCAGTGCAAATTTCATTCTTGAAGTTGAAAGATTTGAGTTCTTGATAGGTGTTCTTGAAGTTCATTCTAAATCTTGTTATGTTGGGTTTTGGATGATTTCTTGAGATCAAAATTAGTGTTTTAATGGATGTATTGAGTAGATTAGAGTGTACTTATGTTAAGTAATCAATTTTATGTGATTGGGGAAGAAACCATTCGATTCTAGGCGAAATAGGGTGAGAAAACGAGAAAAGAAACTTGCTGAATTTTCTGGGTTGAGGCTAGGCGCGATGTGCCTGCCAGAGCGCCCCAAACCCACCTTTAAAGTTTAGGAGTTGGCGCCCCGCGCCACCCATAGCGCCAGGGTCGCCTGCCCCACCCATTTTGTCGTTGATTGCCCTGTTTGAGTTTGTTTAAAGTGTACATTTACTGCTTTTCGATTCTAACTACTCTAAGTTACTTCTAAACACCTAAATTCATTCCTAACATGATCATAACCTTGAATTCATAATTCAAATTCAAGGTAGATTTAAGATTTAAGTTTTGAGAATTTTTTCGAACATTTTAAGAAAGTCCCTTTGAGTTCTTTGAGGAGTCTTCTACAACTTCTAGTAACTTGTTTCAAGACTCAAGTAAGTGAGAAATGAGAGTGAGGAGAATGTATTCATGAGTGTACACTATCACCTAGATCCTTCACATCATGAAACATAACTCTTGAATTCATAATTCACATTCAAGAGAGAATTAAAAGTAGAGTTCAAAAAAGCCATTGAGTTCAATTGTGAATCCTTTGAGATCAGCCATCGATTTGAACTAAGTATTGAGGTAGTAAGTAAGAGAATGAGAAATGTCGTATACATGAGTTCCATGTAGTTTGTAGACCTTCGAGTCAAGTCGTTCATGCCCATAAATTCCGCATGAACTCCATAAGTTAAGTATCTATGAGAGGAGTAATATCTCCAAGTTCTAAGCCTTTAAGTGTTGAGTTTCTAACCCATTTGAGATTATAATCCTAATCATGGGACTATTAACTATTACCTATGAAGTCCATGAGTTGAGTTGTTCATGCCCATAATTTCGCATGAACATTATAAGTCGAACAATCTTGAAACGAGAAGTATTTTTGAGTCCTTGAGTTGAGTAGTTCATGCTCATAAATTCCGCATGAACCCTCTGAGTTAAGCATTCTTGAAGTGAGTAGTATTATTGAAGTTCTTGAGTTCCAAGTATTGAGTTTCATCTATGGTTATTGAAAACCTTGCATTGAGTCGTTCACGTCCATAATTCGGTGTGAACCATAATTTAAGAAGTCTTTTATAAACTTTTTAACTTTGTCTTAAGACTTAAGTTTTGAGTTAAGCAAAGAGTAAAGGGTTGAGATCATTTCTTCAAAAGAGTATGTCGGGACTATGTATTCCAAAGAGTAAATGTTTTCACATTTAAACAAGAAAGGAAATTGAGATTTCAAAAGATCCTTTGAGCTAGTTTTTCAGTAAAGAGGAAACTATGATTTCCAAGAGAGCTTTTAAGCTAAGTTTTGAGTAATTATCTCAAACCAAAGAAAGAGTTTTGTTTTTACAAACATATGAGCTAAGTACGTTTGGGAGTAGTATTGAGCACCGATATGGGGATGCGAGTTCAGATAACTCAAGTCTCCATAAGCCATGTAGCCATCATGGGTATTAATGAGTCATACTTTTTAGATGATTACATAAGTTAAGCTAGTGGATCCACCAAATTAAAGCGTTCTATATGACGGCAAAGTATAGGAAAGTTCTGGCAGCGTGGGCAAGACGATGTATCACCACTTAGGCTCATAGTAGTGGTTGTCAGTTAGAAAATCTCCCACAGAAACTATAATACTTTATTATATAAGTAAAGTTGAGTTTGTTATTGCATTTTCTTTAACGAACTAAGTTGTTTTTACTATTTTATAAAGCTTTCCATATATTGCATGTGTATTGTTGCTTTATATTCAGTTGAGTACCCAAAGTCGAATATCATATCTTTGAGTTGAGTATCTTATCCTTGAGTACTTCTGAGTTGAGTAAGTTTGAGTAGTTTTGAATATCCTTGAGCATTCCTTGAGTTGAGTAAGTTTGAGAAGAGATAAGTATGTTCCTTTTTATCAAGTTTCAAGCTTATGTTTATGCTTTAGAATTCTCCTTACATTCTCGTGCATTCCACGTACTGAGCCATTTGGCCTGCATCTTCTCATGATGCAGATCCAGGTATTCAGGATCATCAACATAAGCTTCGTTGATGTCACATGGAGTTCGAGTTAGCTATAGTGAGCCTCCTTGCTTCCGGAGGATTCTATTTACTTTCAGTTGTTAGGAGGTCGTGGGTCTTGTCCCGAATTCTATCATTTATCATTTAGAGGCTTCATAAATAGTCAGTATAGTTGAGAAGTCTGTATTATTTATTTATTTTATTAAATATTTCAAAGAGTTAAGTTGCCAATTTTTGGGCGAGTTGAATATATTTTATTATTCATAGTTTTCATTTGAGTTAAAGTTTGAATTTAAGTTTTATGAACTTTTATTTAAGTTTTTAAGCTTTGTATGCTTGAATCAGTTTTCCGTTTGTAGTCAGCCAGGATAAGGGTTCGCTTGGGGACCAGCAATGGTCTTCGAGTGCCGGCCATGTCCAGGGTGTAGGCTCGGGTTGTGACAATAATAACACGGGAATCAATAAACAATCACTAAATACCTGAATTACTAACAATTTTATGAACCCTAAATCATACTCATGATCTCAATTATCCAATTTAGGGTTGTTTCCACCATAGAATCTATAACAAAACCTTCCCCCCATCAATATCCACCCATTATATTATGTTCTACGAATCGAAAAACAAATTCGGGGAGTGAAAAACTTACATTTAGCCTCAAGAATGGTGAAAAATGAGTAGGAGCCGCCTGAGGTTCGTTCCTTAGCTCTAAAAATCGAAAAGTGTCATATAAGGTTGTTTAGGGGTTTATTAACGACCTTAAGTCGCATCGAGCCCGCCACAGCAATCGTCACCCCGTTGTAGCGGCCTCGCCAGAGTGGCAAAACCCAACGCCAAAGCGGGTTACGCAAGACAGTGAGCTAATTAAAGAATTCCAAACTCTCCATTTTACAATACACCTCTAACTCACGACGCTCAGAAAACACCATTTACGCTAAGATCAATTCCGGGAGTTCTACTTGCCCAAATTCAATTATGTAAAGTCGTACGGATTTCTTAACGAGTTATCTATCCCCTCATGAAATAAAAAACACAACTACTTCACCCGATTGTTACCAGATTTCCCTACACCTCAAAGACTCCGATTTCGTCCAAATCTGGACTAGGTTGGGAAATTTTAAGATACTACGGAAAAAATTTTCTGCCCCAAATTTTCCCTCGTTGGCTTTTCTATAACGACGGGAACAGGTCGTTACACTTTTACCCGCTGCACTATTTAATAGTGTATTTTAAAGGTATATATGTGCCCACGTGAACACATTATTATTTAAAATGATGCAATATTTATGATGTCCACATAGGCGCATATATACCTTTAAAATACACTATTAAATAGTACAGACGAATAAAAGGTCATTTCCAAAGTTTGGTATCGTAACAACAATTGCGGCCAAAGTTAAAAGTATTTTTCACCCTTTTCCCTTTTATAAATACAAATTCTGCAAAAGACAATAAAAGAAAGAATAAAAGTGGAGCCCAAAGCATATGATAAATGAAAAATTATCTAAACATTCATATTTTGATTAACCAAGCTTTTACTTTTTTATAATTTCATATCCTTCTTGAATTTATGGAAATTATTTTAAAGCAAATGGAAGCGATATTAGTACTCTATTAATTTCATTTTATAGGACAATGCTTGGTCAAACTAGTTAACCTAGAACTTAAGATTTTATTTTGGCACATGTTTAGTATTCAATTTATTGATTTGACTAATTTAAATCGATGCCCAATATGTATACTAAAGAATAAAATTAGGAATGGCAATGGGGCAGTGTAGTGCGGGGCGGGCGGGTTGAACTTAATGAGTAAAATATTTAATTCGCCTTGTCCTACCCCGCCCCGCATAATAATTTTTTCGTTTTCAACCCGCCCGCATAGACGACCCGTCCCACATGAATCCGCCCCACATAATTTTTTTTAATTTTTCTTTAATTTTCTAGTTAAGTTTGACATTAAAAATAAAATTCATAAAAATAAATTTATTTTTTCATTAAGTTGGATTAATTTAATAGGTAATGACTAAAAATTTATTTTTTAGAGGTCAATTGGGAAACATGTAAGAAATTGTGTTATATTTTATTGAACCATTTTCATTTACTATCTTGAATATTTTAGTAGCTTTAAACAAATTATCTTAATAACTAATGTTTTATCACTCTTATAACATGTAAAAAATTAAAATTAAGTTTAAATCCACATAAAATCACGTATACCCGCAGCCAACCCCACCCCACATCCCCCCGCTCTGTAGTACAACCTTAAACCCGCCCCGCATAACCTTAAATACATCCCGCCCCGCAACCGCCCTGCCCCATTGCCATCTCTAAATAAAATGCTCTTTATTGAAAAAATTATTTATTTCAAAATTTAAATTCTGAGACTCATAATTTATGGGTAAAATTCCGATCATTCCACCATTCCCTTAGAAATCCAATAGGATTTTTAATCATGATCTTTTAACGTCCTCCGGCGCTTATATGGTCAGATTTGTAACCATATTAGTGAGATGTTGTGTGCTTCAAACATCAAGTGTAGAACTTTAGTTTTATCTTTTTAAATCCAAATATTCACACGAATGTCCTTATTTTTGGGGTGGTCTTTACTCCCCTCTCCTCAATGTTTTGCCCTTCAACACTCGAGTAACAAAAATGTGGCTGAAAATATCCACGATATTAGAAAAATGAATTAAAAAATCACTAGACAAATGATATGTCTATACAAGGCAATTTTTTTTTGCAAGAAATACCTTATTTGTAAACATATAAGGCAAAATTCGTAATGCACAAGACATAACTTATTCATACAAACTTATATTGATAGAAACTAAGGTCTCTAAACTTTTGCAAAAGTTACAATGCAACAAGGTAAAATTTGCAAGGCACATGAAGTTATGCCTTACCAGGCGTAACTTACTCTTAAAGAATTTATACTAATAGAAATCTTTGGCAAATCAGATGATACACAATTTATAAATTTTTACTTGCAAAATTAGGTTAGTTAGCCTATAATTTTTCATGAAATAAGAAACAGGGACAAAAATATATTTTGGGAGCTAACTATTGCATAGAAAAGAGTTTACCCACTGACATGACTCATGGAAACTAAAAAGGAAAGAGAAGAAGTGAACTGATTATTATTTGTCAACTATATACAGCAACAAGGTTTCTTATTTTCTAAGTTGAAACTTTTATTTAAAGACTTTTCTTCCACGGTATGACGTACTCATATACCAATGTCAAACCAAATCAATGACTAACATATATCAACTGAAAAATTAGCAGTAGATGTTTGTCAAAAATATTGCACAGTAAATTCAGAATTAATATCTTAGCTTTGATTTATTTGTCCATACTTAATTCCTTAATTTTGATTAGCTCTTTTCAATTGAATTTTTTCTCTCACATATGTAAAAACTCGGTTCAACTAGTTATGCAAGGATAGCTTCAATCCTTAATCCAAGTTAATAATTTGTCTTTAAACAACATACTAAATAACTAAATTAGAGTTATCTTCTTTGTTGTCGATTAAAAGGAAACTAATATCTGTAAACCTAATGAGAAAAGAAACATAAATCTATCCCCGAGATTATCTTTCCTTCTTAAAATCGATATTGTGACTACATGAAAGAAAATTACTAACATTTGACATAATTATCGGATAAACATAGCTATGAAAACATCACACGTAACACGGCAAGAACTTTAGGAAAAGAAGAAAAGTCACTTGCACATGAAACATCAATTCTCAGTTCGTAATTACACGATAATTCAAAGCAGAATTATTATTATTATTATTATTAATAATAATAATGACAAATAGTAAGTCTTCACGTGCCTATAAATAGAGGCATAAATAAAAGCAAAATCATCCCGATCGAAAGCCTTTAATTTGTTTCCTCGATAGACATTTAAATTAAGTCATGGGTTTTCGTTTGAGTCATTTGAGTCTTGCATTGAGCTTTGTGGCACTTGCACTTGCAGGTGTTGCTATTTATAGAAATACTTATGAAGCCATGATCATGAATAACGGATCACTACTCCAAAATGTTTCTCCAAATTTCGATTCGTTGGAATCAGGCGTAGCCAGTATTTTAACCTTAAATAATAAGAAGAGAAATTCAGACAAGTACTTGAGACAGCAACTAACTCCGGAGGCATGCGTTTTCTCAGCTGTACGAGGAGTTGTGGACAGTGCTATTGATGCAGAAACACGCATGGGAGCTTCTCTTATTCGTCTCCACTTCCATGACTGCTTCGTTGATGTAAATATATATTTCCTTCACTCTTTTTTACCGTATTTGACTATGCACAAAATTTAAGAAATGATGATTTTTTTGGAAAAAAAAAATTGTGAGCTAAAACAAGTTATCTATAGAGACTTCATGACTATAGATAGGATAAAAATGGGAATTTTACAAGTTGAGTTGTCTATAACACTGACATTTATCCTTATAGAATTTAGTTTTAAATTTTTCATTTTATTCTTAATAAAATAATTTGAAGTCACTTAAATATTTTTGGAAAAAAGGACAAATATACCTCCGAACTATCGAATGGTATGCAGATACCATTCGTCATACTTTTGAAACATTGGTGACTCGCTGTCTAAAAATTAGAGCATATATACCGTTTATACTAATGGACATATACGTGTCATAATCTTATCCACTGACCCGACATTTATTAAGTATCTGATCAACAGATGAGATTGCGTCACGTGTCCCTATTTAGTCTTCCGTTAGAGTGAAGGACATATATGCTTTAGTTTTTGGACGACAGTAGCATCAATGTCCCCAAAGTATGACGGAGGTATCTGCATACCATTTACGATAATTAAGGGGTATATTTATCCTTTTTCCCAATATTTTATGCTTGTTTAAAATCACAAATTTGAAAATTCTTTCATTTTCTCTTAAAACTCGCAATTCAGTCAAATACTGTAATATAAATTGAAATGAAAAGAGTAGAAAGATTATTTTTAAGGACAGATTAAAAATAGTACAACGTTAGGTGTAGTATATTAATTGAATCTGAGTCCTTTTCCTCTTATTAAATTAACCTGGCCCTATGATCATATTATTTTCTTCAAAAAAAAAAAAATTGAAATGAAAGTGATTGTGGACCATAAAACTATGTGAAAGATTTGACGGTACGAACTCCAAATTAAGATTATTATGCAGTCATAAATATCCCATACTACTCGTTAGATCGCAAATATATTTAAAAAAAAGTAGTACTTTTTCTTTTATATTTCCACCCATCCCGCGCACGCATATTCACTCTCCGTCTCAATTTATATTTGACACAAAGTTTAAGAAAGAAAAACTTTTGAAATTTATGATCTAAAATAAGTGATTTTATAACTATAATTAATTTTTTCAAGGATAAAATAAATATTTTAAAGTTAAATTATTTTACTAAATATAGAAATATGTTACTCTTTTCTGAACTGATCAAAAATAAAAAATAAATCATATAAATTGAAATGGAGGAATATATATATTGAGAAAAGTAGAAAGACATTATTTTTTGAAACAGACGAAAAAAGAAAAATATATAGCAGTTATGTATAAATTGAATCCAATGAAGTATTTCTTTTGTTATTTCTTATATTTGTCCATCTTTAAATTAAATGCTTTAAGTGGTCGATCTGCAAGGAAAGACCGAAAGTGATTCTGGACCGTAAAATTTATTCGAAAGATCTGATGGTATGAACTCCAAAAACTTTGAAAAGTCTAATCTGCCGCCCAACTACATAATTTTATGCTTAGCTATATCTTCTGTAGTTGACTAATTATAGCCATCTTTTTTTTATGAAAAAACAGGGTTGTGATGGAGGTATTCTGCTAGATGATATTAATGGAACATTTACAGGGGAACAAAACTCACCACCCAACGCCAACTCAGCCAGAGGTTATGAAGTGATAGCACAAGCTAAACAAAGTGTCATAGATACATGTCCCAACATATCTGTATCTTGTGCTGACATATTAGCTATTGCTGCTCGTGATTCTGTTGTTAAAGTAAGTTCATTATTCACTTTACACCTTGATTAATACTATCAAAATTAATTGTGAATAATAAGAAATGGATATTGGATCTAACTCAAAAGTCATCGTGGAAGTTGAGAATTGTTCAAAGAAGACCAAATTCCACATCCCCAATTAATGTGTAAATTTTGACATCTCACCTGTTATGTCCTGTTAATTGGAGTGTAGGGGGTCCAACATTTAATAGATCAAGAATTGTATTTAGTTCGATTATGACAATATGACAAAGAGATTGACTTGGGCTAACTCAAACCCAAAATTTAAATTCGTAACTTAAACTCTGTTTTGGTATATGACAGTTAGGAGGACAAACTTATAACGTTGCATTAGGGAGAAGCGATGCTAGAACGGCCAACTTTACTGGTGCTTTAACTCAACTTCCAGCTCCATTCGACAACCTAACTGTCCAAATACAGAAATTCAGCGATAAAAACTTCACCCTCCGTGAAATGGTTGCGCTAGCTGGTGCGCACACGGTAGGTTTCGCCAGGTGTTCTACCGTTTGCACCAGCGGTAACGTTAATCCTGCCGCACAACTCCAATGCAACTGCTCCGCCACGCTTACTGATTCTGATTTGCAACAATTGGATACTACTCCTTCTATGTTCGACAAAGTTTACTACGATGACTTAAACAACAACCAAGGTATAATGTTTTCGGATCAAGTTTTGACCGGGGATGCTACAACTGCTGGTTTTGTAACGGATTATAGCAACGATGTTAGCGTTTTCCTTGGAGATTTTGCTGCTGCCATGATCAAGATGGGAGACTTGCCTCCATCCGCGGGCGCTCAATTGGAAATTCGTGATGTTTGTAGCAGGGTTAATCCCACTTCTGTGGCTTCTATGTGAAATTCGGAAATTTTAAGTAACTTATCTCAGGATTAGTTGCTTGATGTTTTCTTCAAAATAAAAGAATCACTGGCTCCAGAATGTGGTTTTGGTATTTGTTTTGTAATCCTTTCAGTATTATGATCAGTTGATGCCATGCATATATGTAACAAAATATATGAATATTGTTTTCCTTGTGTGCTAGTGTTGGTGAATTTTTTTGTTAAATCGTACTAGTTAAGGAGCTGATCAAAATAGTTCAATTCGTTATTAAAATTTTAATAATCTGGAAATAAAAATAGGACTCAAATTGCCTGAAAACGAAAATAAAAAAGGTTTGAGGAAAAGATAAGTCTTTTGGATACCACCACAAGTCAAGTAATTCATACATGCCGATTTTTAATACTCCTACAAAACATGTGCAGTTTTATTCAAAACTCGTAAGTTTAAAATTCAAATGACATGGAATTTATATTTGAGACAAAACCCACAATTCCCACAATATAACAAACTATATTCATTTGTAAGGTTCACATGATTACATTAATCAAGGGACTCTGTTTATATATCGATTATAAGTTCTTTGTATCGCTTTATCAAATAAGGTCTAGTTAGGCTATGAAAGGGTCAACCTTTTTTTCTTTTCTAAAGCATTGGCTTTAACTTTTAAAAAAAAAGAAAACTTGAATTATAAGGAAAGCAGCTGCACAACAATGTGTGTAGTACAACAAAATTATTTGAGGGCCTCATTGGTTCCAGTACCACGATGTCTGTCTATCAGAAGTTCAGAACAGTACTAATTTGTCTAGAAGTAGAGACGTGTCATCTCACTTGGCTAATTGGTCAAATAAGTAAATTTACTTCTACAATGACAAATTATTGAAACAAATTAAAAAAAATTGCATCAATAATAAAATTGTCGCTTGGCGACAATTATTATTAATTATTATCTATATAAATGGACCTAACAGCTTAAACGACTTTGAATGCAATAATATTGACTCAGTTGTCGGTCAGTAGTCTTTTTTGTTGTAGTGACCTGAGTTTTACCCGTTGATGCAATGTTCCTAGCTGTATGAATATATATATATATATATATATATATATATATATATATATATATGTTGC
>NW_006239015.1:1648374-1655635 GCF_000226075.1 Solanum tuberosum | reverse complement strand
TATATGTTGCCAGTGTCCTAGTGCCATTATCTACCCAGAGGTCTAGTCAATGAAAGGATCAACGGTTTTATAAGGATAGCCTTGGAACTAAACAAGCGTGTGGATTATGGGCTGAGTTATCCTTTGAGTTTAGAATTGGCCAAGACATGTATTATTGGTCCCAGGAGGTGGTTGTCAAAATATGCTGTATTTATATGAGTATCATGTCCTAGAATAGAAGAGGATAGGAATAAGTGGTCTCTAATCACATTCTGTGTGTGACAAACAACACATGAACACTGTCATATGGTACTCCAATTTTGCATAGTCAATTGTCCGTCTCCCTGCAAACTTGGAAGTGTAACCACACAACGTTTCGAAGCTAAAATTTGTTTAAAGCATGTGGATGCAAACACAAAATTCTTTCACGCTACTAGATTAAACCGTTGGAGGAGGAATCCCTTAATTAAGGGAAAATTATCAAACTAGTCAAAATCCCTAACATAATTACATAATTAATAAAAATATTTACACTTTAAAATTATTATTAGAAATGTCATAATGTCATTATTTTAGTAAATATAATGTATCCTAATATAATTATGATTATTTTACTATCCTAATATAATTATTTTCCAAAAAAAAAAAAACTCCAAAATCAGGCCACATTTACCTAGTTTGACTCCACTACCCGGTTAAAAAAAATAAAATAAAAAAAAACCCCACAATCCTATTTCCTCTCTCTATGTTTTTACCCCCAAATCTCTCTACTCTCTCTCTCTTCCGTTTCCACCATTGTTATCTCCTACGAAATTTCTTACAAATTAATCCACTTTTAAAGCAATTTAATAAGTCATTCGAGATATTCTTGAAGAATTTTAGCCCGATTATACAAGTAAATACAACCTCTTCTAGTATTTTTCAGATTTCGTTTTTTTTTCTAAATACAATCTTTTGAAAGATTTTAGCCCGATTATACAGGTAAATTGAAACAAACCCGAATTCTCAATACACATACATAAACATTACATTCATTGATAACCAAATTATAATAACAACTTCAATTACAAAGAGAAGTACTGAAATAACAAGTAACTAAAGATAGAGATAAGAATGGAGACGAGAAGTTAAGACTCTAAAAAGAAGATGAGAGGAAAAGACAGTTTCTTCATAATATGCGTATTTCCCAAAACTGCAGATGACAACCATATAAACTCTATTCAACTTGGATCCCAAGCCAATTTAGTATTGGGCTGTCAAATTCTTGGGCCTCTGTGTAGTTTAGCCCCAGGCCCAACAGTTCAGGGACCATCCGCGTTCACAACATAAATACATAAAGTATTTGTGTTTTTAGCTACATTATATATCCTGAATTAGTGATGAATAAGATTCTATGCTACTAGATCCGTTATGTATCCCAAATTAGTAGTATCCAAAAGCGGATTATATTAGCTCCATTGTGTAGTTGTTTAATATATGTGTCATGCTTATATATCCTTTGCCAGATTGTATTATTGTTTTGTGTATTAGTATGTTCTTAGATTGTATTCTTTTTGTTCTTTTCTAGATTGTATTATTTTTTTGTGTATTAGTATGTTCTTAGATTGTATTCTTTTTGTTCTTTTCTAGATTGTATTATTTTTTTGTGTATTAGTATGTTCTTAGATTGTATTCTTTTTGTTCTTTTCTAGATTGTATTATTTTTTTGTGTATTAGTATGTTCTTAGATTGTATTCTTTTTGTTCTTTTCTAGATTGTATTATTTTTTTGTGTATTAGTATGTTCTTAGATTGTATTCTTTTTGTTCTTTTCTAGATTGTATTATTTTTTTGTGTATTAGTATGTTCTTAGATTGTATTCTTTTTGTTCTTTTCTAGATTGTATTATTTTTTTGTGTATTAGTATGTTCTTAGATTGTATTCTTTTTTGTCTTTTTTCAGATTGTATTCTTGTTTTGTGTATCAATATGTTATTTAAATTGTTTTCTTTTTTTCTTTTTTCCAGATTGTATTCTTGTTTTGTGTATCAATATGTTATTAAATTGTTTTCTTTTTTTTCTTTTTCCAGATTGTATTCATGATGTTTTGTATATTATGTTATTAAATTGTATTCTTTTTGTCTTTTTCCAGATTGTATTAGAGTTTTGTGTATTAGTATGTTCTTAGATTGTATTCTTTGTCTTTTTCCAGATTGTATTATTGTTTTGTGTATTAGTATGTTCTTAAATTATATTATTTTTGTCTTTTTCTAGATTGTATTCTTGTTTTGTGTATTAGTATGCTCTTAAATTATATTATTTTTGTTTTTTTCCAGATTGTATTCTTGTTTTGTGTATTAGTATGTTCTTAAATTGTACTATTTTTTTGTGTCTATTATTATGTCTCATATAAAAATTGTTTTTCAAAATGCAGTTGGCCAGAAGGATGATGACACTTAATGGTTGTATATCCAAGAGGATATTATCAAATATTATTTAAATTACACATTCATCTTTGAATCTCATTTATAATAATATGCAATAACTTGAATTTATATGCAGTGATTTTTATTCTTTGAGTATAAAATGATAAATTCACTGGTTTAGATAGGAAAAAATAAAGGAAAACTTCAAATGAATGGAGAAAGAGAACAAACAGAAATATCAAACCAATATAAACTTGATATTAAATAAATGGAGAAAGTGAAAGGTGAAAGAAAACAAATAGAATTAAACCAATATAAATTGTGTGATTAAACTTTCATCAATATCTTTAAACTTTAGCGCGAATGGTTGCCACTCGTCGATACAAACACCTATTGAGGGTAGAAAAAGAAGTAGGAGGAATTAAACAAAAATAAATAAATAAATACGCTAACAACCTAGCTAAAAAACTTTTAATCATTATAAACATATATAACGTAAAATTTATTGGGTTTTTTTCCTGATTTTCTTATAATAATTGAGTTTTTCTTTTTCTAAAAGGAAAATACAATTTTTTTGGGTAGAAAAATGTTTATGATTCTATAAATAGAGGTTCAATTTTTCTAACTTGGTAACATTCACTATGGAGTCATTAGCGCTTTGAATATTTTTTTTAAGGGGAGAATTTATAAGATACAAGTCACAAGTGCTATCTTATCACTAATAATTATGTGAATCTCTTTTTATTTTGAGTGAATTTTATGAGGTTATTTCTCATTATATTTTGTACCCTCTTTTATATATAGTGGATTGTTTATCTACTTTGGTGAATTAGGTCAATTGACTAAATCATATTAAATATTTGTATGTCTTTTGATATATTAATCTTTCAAGATTTGTTTTGCTAGATTTCGTATGACACTTAAATATTTTTGTCCTATCAAAATCAATTGTTGGTATGTACATATGCTCTAGTCAAGTGCCGCTGATTTTATATTCCGATATCTCGGAATAAAGGACATTAATATATACTAGTTGAATTGCTAGTATTGTTCTTCACAAAATAAAACGAACAAAAAGACCAAACAGACAATGGCATTCTAGTTCTAATCTTTGATACAATCAAGGGAAGCAAGAATATTCTTTATTATATTATATCTAGAGAAGAAGCTGCGTACATACTTTTGAATGAACGATATAAATAAGGGGAATCTTCGCATTTAGGCACTAAAAAATAACTTAATAATACTCCATAGCTATAGTTTGCTAATTACGATTTGTAGCTACATGTTAGAGGGAGGAGATAGACGAGCGAGAGGGGGCAGAAAGTCGAAAGAGACGAATTGTATATATATATCTGTCGAAGAATTGTGTGTGTGTGTATATATATAGCTGGTATACATATGTACTTTTATATCTGACGGGCGAGATTGAGAGAGGGAGGAGAGAGGCGAGCGAGATTGGGAGAGGAAGGAAAGAGGCGAGCGAGAGAGGGCAGAGGGTGGAGAGAGGTGAGTTGTATATGTATATATGTCACATAATTATATATATATAACTGATATACATATGTATTTATATATCTGGCGAGCGAGGTTGGGAGAAGGAGGAGAGAGGTGAGTGAGATTGGGAGAGAGAGGAGAAAGGCTAATTGTATTTGTATATCTGTCGTGTGTGCGCGTGTGCGTGTGTGTAATTTGCATTTGCATATGTATAAAAGAGGAAATGCGACGTAATTATAACTAAAATTAAGTTGCAAGCCGTAATTAATTTAAAATATAGTTATGTTAGTTAATTAACTAGTACAGTATATGTTTGTTTTTCCGCGTAATTTATAACTCTATCACATTATATGTGGCACCCTTTCCTCTTGGATCGTCTAAAAACACGTCACTTTACTATAATTAGAAACAATTTAATTTAAAAATTTTATTTTTACCTTTAATGAAATAATTTACAGCCACACAAATATAAAAAAATTATTTTAGATCACATGTTTCAAAAAGAAATTATTTCTTTTTCTTAAATTCCGGTGTCAAAGTCAAGGGAGTACAATACTATGAGTATGCTCTATAAAACACACAACATTACAATCATACAATACATTGATACAAAGATTCAAAAGCCTTCTTCCTCTCTCCAGTATTCTTTCCCTCAACAAAAAGCAAAAAGCAAAAAATATATCTTAGAAATATTAAATAGATGGGTGCCAAAAAGGACTTCAAAGTGAAGTTGATCAAAACAGAGGTGGTAGCAGCAATGTTGCCAATGCAAGAGCATTGGCTATCACAGTCCAATCTTGATTTGCTTTTACCTCCAGTGGATGTTGGAGTATTATTATGTTATCAAAATCCCATTACCTCTGGGATATTGCCAAAAATTTGGTCATTTGATTCAATGGTCAATATTCTTAAGGTGTCTTTGGGTGAGACTTTGGTTTCATACTATGCAATTGCTGGAGAGTTAGTACAGAACCTTGCTGGAGAGCCCGAAATTCTATGTAACAATGCTGGAGTGAATTTCATAGAAGCTTGGGCAGATGTAGAGCTTAAAGAGATCAACTTTTATAATCCGGATGAAAGCATAGAAGCCAAGCTTGTACCAAAGAAGAAGCATGGTGTACTAGCTGTTCAGGTACTATTCATGATTCCTCGATCACTCTGGATACTCTTCGAATCCAGCTCATATTTCTGTTTGAAAAAAATCATGCGTATATATGTATATTGTTAAATTAGGTCCAAGGCCTAGCTGACACCCCCATAAACTAGCTCAAATGGAGGAGCATTGCCCAAACTTTATAAGAAGTCCACCCATGTCATTAACTACTATGTGGGACTTTTGTCATTCTTTAACATATATCTATTTTGAGAAACTAGGATTAATATTAACAATGCCCCATGCCAAGCATATGAGTGCCCTTGTGCCGCTTATACAAACTAGAGAAACCACCTGCGAGACCAAGGTTCAAATCCAACTAGATTCCTATTTGAGCCATTAGTGACCAATCGAATACAAATTATCCGTTAATTGTAATTGAAAGTTTTGGCTAACGCCTAAATTAATAATATTGATGCACCTAAAGTTTTCAAAACCTAAATTCACCTCTGTCTTCCCGCGTTCCGGGAAGGACCAGACCATATCAAGCCCATTTACCCTCTTTCTCCTTTTGCAACTCAACTTGAACTTCTTGTTTTGCATGCTGCTACTCCTCTGAACTCTGCTTTTTACTACAGTTTTTCCGAAAATTGAATGAAAGTTTAATAATCCATTGCAGGTTACAGAACTCAAATGTGGAGGAGTAGTGGTGGGTTGTACATTTGATCATAGAGTTGCTGATGCTTACTCATTCAACATGTTTCTTGTATCATGGGCTGAGTTAGCTCTGTCCAAACCACTCTCTCAGCTACCATCTTTCCAACGATCCTTTCTTTCTCCGCGGCGTCCGGCCTCTTTCTACGATCCTGTAATTGATACCATGTACTTACCTATCTCAGCCCTAAAACAGGAAACCACAAATATTGATCATGATCAAGTTATAAGTAGAATTTACTATGTTAAGGCCGAAGAAATCAGGCGCCTCCAATCACTAGCCAATTGTAACAACACAAAGTTTACTAAACTCGAAACATTCAGCGCTTTCCTATGGAAAACTATAGCCATTGATACTAATAAGAACTTCAGGCTTGGAATTGTGGTTAATGGCAGAAGTAGATTAAGCGACGGAGATGAAGAACAAGCCAAGATACTAAAAGGGTATTTTGGGAATGTTCTTTCCATCCCATTTGGCGAAAAAAGAGTTGAGGAACTAAAAGAGAAATCATTGAGTTGCGTGGCACGTGCAGTGCATGAGTTTCTTGAACGTGCAGTGAATAAAGAACATTTTCTTGGGTTGATAAATTGGGTTGAGAATCATCGTCCGGAGCCAGCTCTAGCAAGAATTTACGCCACGGATGAAGACACACCCGCGTTGGTGGTGTCATCCGGGCAGCAATTTCCGGTGAGGAAGATTGAGTTTGGATGGGGAGAGGCGGTATTTGGTTCGTACCACTTTCCATGGGAAGGAAAATCAGGTTATGTGATGCCAATGCTAAGTCCAAAAGGAAATGGAGATTGGATTGTTTACATGCATATGTTGAAAGGCCAAATCGATTTGGTTGAGGCTATTGCGTCAAATGTGTTCAAGCCCCTCACTGCCGATTATCTCAATTTGAAGTAATTAATTAATGGTTTATGTATACATATGTACTTAGAGAGAAGGGGAGCTTTGGAGCAAGGAAAGTATTGTTTGTTGCCGTTTGACCCATAGTCTGTGGGTTCAAGCATAGAAACAACCTTTAATGCTTGTGTTTATACAACACACCTCTTGGAGTACGACTGACCTACGATATTTTCTGCACAAAAACTACTTTTAAATTTTTTTTATATATGTACTAAGCCTGTTTGATTGTGAGTGTGTGAAGGAAGAAATATATATCTTATTTTAATATGAGATTGCAATATATATATATATATATATATAGTTGTTTGTTTCCTCAATATTTAATTAATTTATGGCAATAGCTAAATATGTTTTTTTAGAGGCAATTACTAGTGACAATTACAATTTAGCATTCTTTGTATATGTCGCTAAACCCTATAGTTATTGTATCAAATGAGTAATGACAATCAACTTAATGTTTGTAAAAGTTTTAATACTCTTTGTTTATGTGTATATTTATTGTCCGCTAATAACTGTTTTTTGTTGCAGTGTAATTAGTCACGGTTAAGCAGAATGCAATCCCTTAAGCAAGCTGGAGACACTGCAGATAGGC
This sequence comes from Solanum tuberosum, assembly GCF_000226075.1. NCBI lineage: Eukaryota > Viridiplantae > Streptophyta > Magnoliopsida > Solanales > Solanaceae > Solanum > Solanum tuberosum. The sequence goes on along the minus strand of NW_006239015.1, from coordinate 1,648,447 downwards.
CCAACAAGAATTTGTAACAAAATTTATGTATTGTTGCAAATTTTTTAAAAAAGAAAACTACTCCATTGTATTA
>NW_006239015.1:1596938-1646900 GCF_000226075.1 Solanum tuberosum | reverse complement strand
TATATATATAAAATATACGAGTGATATATATTTTTCTATAAAGTTATATATTCTTTGTATATGAATTAATGAATATAATTATTTTGACCACCTCCAAATATGTAATTTGGGCATATTTAAATCATATCAGGGACATCATATAATTAGTAGATCGCGATTCACGTGCATGAGGTTATTAGTAGTGTTTAAAATTGCAAACAACATTACATTTTACTAAAAAGAGATTTAAGAATTAATAATGCTTCTTTATTGATAATTTTTCTCCACATTTATAGGATAAGAGTAAAGGTGGAAACTAAAGCTCATCTCATCTCATATTATTTGTCAAAATTACTAAAAATCCTTCTCTTAATTTATTTGTCATTTTATAGAAAATCAAGATATAGTTAATTTTGTTAATCTCATTTTACCCTTGGTATTAAAAACAATACAGTTAATTCTGTTAAACCTCATTTTACCCCTAGTATTAAATTTTTTTAGTATAAGATTAGTTTGGTCGTCTTGTTCTTAATTAAAGTATAATTTATTGGAGAGATATAAGGGTAAAGTAGTAAAAATAATTTTCATTTATGATTTTTCAAAGAACGCATAAAAAAATGAGACAACTAATATAGAAGGAAAAAAATAACTAATTATATCTTAATTTTCTGAAATAATAATTATTTTGACCAAGGTATAATTTTAGAAAACACGAAAACTAAAATAAATCCGAAGGAATAGGATAAACAACTCAAATTAAAAATTGCAGACTTCCATAATTGCCTAAAAACACATCTGAATCAATAATTGGAGTGTATCAACTATTGTCCCTACTATATATTTGATTTTATTTTTTATTAATTTGTTAGACATTGTGGATCCAACTAATGTTTAGCTCAACTAACTAGTTAGATTTGATTTTAGTTTAATAATGTTTTTGATAAAATATTTATTTTAACATAATAAAAACTTAAAAATAACACCCAAAAACGTTGTAAAATCACTTTCTTCTACTTAAATTATATATATATATATATATATATATATATATATATATATATATATATATATATATATATATATATATATATATATATATATATATATATATATATATATATATATATATATATATATATATATATATATATATATATATATATATATATATATATATATATATATATATATATATATATATATATATATATATATATATATATATATATATATATATATATATATATATATATATATATATATATATATATATATATATATATATATATATATATATATATATATATATATATATATATATATATATATATATATATATATATATATATATATATATATATATATATATATATATATATATATATATATATATATATATATATATATATATATATATATATATATATATATATATATATATATATATATATATATATATATATATATATATATATATATATATATATATATATATATATATATATATATATATATATATATATATATATATATATATATATATATATATATATATATATATATATATATATATATATATATATATATATATATATATATATATATATATATATATATATATATATATATATATATATATATATATATATATATATATATATATATATATATATATATATATATATATATATATATATATATATATATATATATATATATATATATATATATATATATATATATATATATATATATATATATATATATATATATATATATATATATATATATATATATATATATATATATATATATATATATATATATATATATATATATATATATATATATATATATATATATATATATATATATATATATATATATATATATATATATATATATATATATAATGAATTTACATATTTCTTCTTGTACAATCTCAATCATGGTCCACACCTTTTTCTCGTGGAGAACGTCGACTTCACATGCTCTCTTTTTTTTTAATGTGATTTTGGCTTTTATTAATACTCCTATAATCAACTTCACATGGCTCCAATTAAGTATACTGCCATTGCCATATTATTTTAGTGCAAAAATCAGACAATGTCCTCTGGTCAACTAATTTGAATTGCAAAGTATCTCAAATACCTAGGTAAATTATTTTGATTTACAAATCTGGTCGGTCAAGCTTGACTTTTTTTTCTGAAATTATGTTATGTATTTTAACCTTCTTCCCTTTTTACTACTCTTTCTCCCTTATCGAAAAATATTTAAATGTTACTTTCTATTTTCCTCTTATTCTCCAGCTACTCTAAAGAAGGAGAATGGGAAACTTTCAACTTCTCTTTGTTCTTATATTATCATTCTTTTTGTCACAATTTTATGCCCAAGAATCCTTTCTCCACTGTATTTCTAGTCAATTTTCTGAAAGTAACATCACAGGAGTACTTATCTATGCTCCAAAATCACCAGCATATTCATCGATTATCGAACATGCCCAGAAAAATCCAAGATGGTTGAATTCTTCATCAGCACATCCGCTTTTAATTATTGTCCCTCGTAAAGAAAATGAACTTAAGCCTGTCATTCTTTGCAGCAAAAAGTTTGACCTGCAAATTAGAGTGTTAGGTGGTGGTCATGACTATGAAGGTCTCTCTTTTCGTGCTGAATCGCGATTTATCATGATTGATATGAGTAATCTTAATGAGATCGATATTGATTTAGAGGAAGAAGTGGCCTGGATTCAAGCAGGGGCAACATTGGGACAATTATACTATGAAATTGCAAAGAAAAGCAGAGTACATGCATTTCCAGGAGGTATATGTTATACTACTGGCAGTGGTGGACTAATTAGTGGTGGAGGATTAGGTTCTTTGATGAGGAAATTCGGGCTTGCAGCAGATAATGTTGTCGATGCTCGTGTAATGGATGTTAATGGAAGAATTCTTGACAGAAAATCAATGGGAGAAGACTTTTTTTGGGCCATAAGAGGAGGTGGAGGTTCAAGTTTTGGGATCATTCTTGCTTGGAAACTCAAGCTGGTTCATGTCCCTGAGAAGGTTTCTGTTTTCAGGGTTCATCGAATGCTCGAGGGAAATGCTATAAATCTCCTCCAGCAATGGCAACATACATCATATTTACTACCTAAAGAGTTCTTCCTCAGAATGATAATGCAAAATGATGGAGAAAGAAACGAAAAGAAAGTCAAAGTCACATTTGAAGGACTATTTCTTGGGACAGTTGATGAGTTAATTCCTATTGTTAGTGATAAATTTCCGGAGTTTAATTTGGAAATCAAAGATTTCTTCCAAGAACCAGTGATAAATTGCACTGAGAGACCTTGCTTGAAGAAAGAATGTCATGAAGTTCCCTGGATCGGGTCGGTCTTGTTTTTGTACAACAAAGAAGTTGATGAATCACTTGAGGTCCTTTTGGATAACAGTGTTCCTGTATATAAAAATTACTTCAAGGGAACATCTGATTTTGTGAAGACTCCGATTCCTGATAAGGGTTGGAAAATGATTGAAAGATTGTTTCTTGAAGAGGACAGGCCTATGATAATAGTAGAACCATTGAGTGGAAGGATAGATGAATTTTCAGAATCTGAACTTCCTTTCCCTCACAGAAAGGGAAATTTGTACAACATTCAGCACTTAGTGAATTGGAACGATAACAGTGAGAACGTATCGAGCAAAAAGATTGGATGGATGAGAAAATTTTACAAGGAAATGGAGCCATTTGTTGCCAATTCTCCCAGGACTGCCTATACCAATTACAGGGATCTTGATTTTGGGACTAACCAAGAAGACTATAGCTATTCGAAGGCCAAAATCTGGGGTGAGAAGTATTTCAAAGGCAACTTTGAGAGGTTAGCTAAAGTGAAGAGTATGGTTGATCCGGAGAACTTTTTCAGATACCAGCAAAGCATTCCACCTTTTGCTACTCCAGGACTGATGAATTTAATCGAAGAAGCATGGCCGAGCACTTACATTCCATCCGAATTACAGGTATTCTGATATGAACTTCTTGCAAATGTATCCACAAAGGCAAAAGTGAGTACAAATGTACTCTGGATGAAAATGTGAACTTGATGAGTTCGAAGTTAAGTTCTTACGTTGAATCCATTGTACTTTTAAAATTATGGGTTCAAAATTTAATATTTGTTGAAATATTAGTACGTAATTTTTTGCACATGTATTTATGTTCTGGTGTAAAAAATATTGAGATAAGTGGAGTCTATTAAAACCTGACTCCATTTCTTATCATTAATAAAAAGAAAATAACGTTTCGACATTTTGAAGCAGTGGATTTATTTAGATTCATTTGAGTCCCTTAAATTTCAAAATGGTTTATGAATTAACATTGAATTGGAGTGCATTGAATTCATAAACTTATATACTACATTCAATTACATTTAAGTCCTCTAGATCAAAGTCGAACTGTTGAATTAATTCAGAAACTAATATAGTGAGTACATTCAAATTCATCTCTATAAATTGGATTATAGACTTGAGAATATTCACTTTCTTTCCCCTCAAAGCATGATAGCTCATTCTGAATCCCTTAATTATTTTAGATAGCAATTTCCTGTTTAAAAAAAATGAGAAGCTTTCAAATTCTCTCTGTTTTATTCTTTTCACTCTTTTTGGCAAAATGTTACTCCAAAAAAGAAGGTTTTCTTCATTGTCTTACCAAATACTCCCAAAAAAACGTTACGAAAAACATTTACTCCCCAAATTCTCCAACTTATTTATCTATCCTGGAATATGCCCAGAAAAACCCCAGATGGTTCAATTCTTCACATCCGATTTTCATTGCATCCCCTAGGAAAGAATCAGAAATCAGGCCTGTCATTCTTTGTAGTAAAAAAATAGGCCTAGAAATCACGATTAAAAGCGGTGGCCATGACTATGAAGGCATATCTTATCGCTCTGAATCCCCTTTTGTTATGCTTGATTTAAGCAATCTTAATAAAATCAAGATTAATTTAAAGGAAGAAACAGTTTGGGTTCAAACAGGGGCGACCATCGGCCAGCTTTACTATGCAATTGCCAAGAAAAGTAAAGTTCATGGATTTCCAGGCGGTGTATGCTTCAGTGTTGGCACTGGTGGAATGATTAGTGGTGGTGGGCTCGGTGCATTGATGAGGAAATTTGGCCTGGCAGCTGATAACGTTGTAGATGCTCGCGTAATGGATGTTAAAGGAAAAATTCTTGACAGAGAGAAAAACAAAGATTTGTTTTGGGCGATAAGAGGAGGTGGAGGAGCAAGTTTCGGTGTTATTCTAGCCTGGAAACTAAAATTGGTTCGTGTTCCTGAAAAGCTTACTGTTTTCACTATTCGTAGGAAATTAGAGGGTAACCGAAATCTCCTCCAAAAATGGGAAAACATATCACATCAACTCCCTGAAGATTTGTTCATTAGAGCTGTTGTTCAAAATCGCAGAACATCAGAAGGAAATGTTACTAAAAAGTATGTTGAATTCTATTTTCAAGCACAATATGTTGGTCCTGTTGACGAATTAATTCCTCTCCTGAAACAATACTTCCCTGAGTTTAATTTGGAGCGAAAAGATTGCTTCCAAGAGAATACTACTGCTCAAGCAGAGAAAGAATGTCACGAAGTCCCCTGGATCGGATCAGTCTTACATTTATTTTTCAGAAAACCAAATGATTCACCTAAAGTTTTGCTAGAAAAGAGAACTCCAACACGGAAAAATTTCAACAAAGGGACATCTGATTTTGTGAAGACTCCAATTCCGGAAAGTGGTTGGGAAATGATAGAAAGACTGCTTTTGGAAGAAGAAAGAGTTCAGATGATAATGGAGCCATTAGGTGGGAAATTAGATAAAATATCAGAATCGGAAATTCCATTCCCTCATAGAAAGGGAAATTTGTATACTATTCAGTACTTGGTGAACTGGGGAGATAACAGTGAGAGTATATCAAGCCAGAAGATAGCATGGTTGAGGAAATTTTACAAGGAAATGGAGCCATATGTTGCAAAATCTCCGAGAACGGCTTACCTGAATTACAGGGACTTTGGTTTAGGTACAAATGAAAAGGATTACAGCTATTCCAAGGCCAAAATATGGGGTGAAAAGTATTTCAAGGGCAATTTTGAGAGGCTGGCTAAAGTGAAGAGGAAGGTGGATCCAAAAAATTTCTTTAGAAGTGAACAAAGTGTACCACCTTTTCATTTATCGCACTGATATAGCTGAAGAAGATTAGATTCCACGTAAGCTAATGAACTAATTAACACTCCAAGACTAAAGAATCATGATGACAAAAAGGAGGAACAAATCTTGAATGCACATTTTTTAAATATTAACTCGCATACATTTACACCAAAACAATAAATACAGAAGTTGTGTTTTCTAAGTTCTATGTATTCTTAGTTTAATTTTAAATTACTAATTCATATAAATAACAGCTGCAGTAACTTTTTAGTACTCGGGAAAGTCTTGCTAAATATATCTCTTGTATTTTGTGTTTACTGTTTTAGTATAAATGTAGAGTGCGAATAAGTATTTATCCTCTTAGAGCAACACCTTTTATTTAAAACTGAAACTTCTCTGTAATATCATAATTACAATTTGTGGCACAAGCACTAACTGGCTTGTCTAATAATATATATATATATATATATGAGACATGTGAGTAAAAGGACTCTTCAATTTGTAAAATTTCAGCTATATATTAGTAGAATAAGATGGAATACTTTGTTCATTTCTGAAAAAATTGCTGGGATCCACCTTACTCTTCACTTTAGCCAATCTCTCGAAGTTGCCACTAAAATACTTTTCACCCCATATTTTGGCCTTGGAATAGCTGTAGTCCTCTGAATTTGTCCCAAAATCAAGGTCCCTGTAGTTCAGATAAGCACTTCTTGGAGAGTTTGCAACATATGGCTCCATTTCCTTGTAAAGTTTCCTCAGACATCCTATCTTCTGGCTTGATATACTCTCACTGTTATCGCTCCAGTAGTTCAAGTACTGAATATTGTACAAATTCCCTTTTCTATGAGGGAATGGAATTTCAGATTCTGATATTTCATCGAATTTCGCACCCATTGGCTCAAAAATTATCTGGGGACTTTCTTCTTCCAAGAACAGTCTTTCTATCTTTCCCAACCACTTTCCGGAATTGGAGTTTTCACAAAATCAGACGTCCCTTTGTCGTAACTTTTCTTTGTTGGAATACTCATTTCTAGCAAACTTTCAGGTGCATCAGTTAGTTTTCTGAAATAGAAATATAAGATTGACTGAATCCAGGAAACTTCATGGCATTCTTTCTCCGCACCAGCAGTAGTAATCTTTTCGCTCCAAATTGAACTCAGGGAACTACTGTTTAAGCAGGGGAATTAACTTATCAACAGGTCCAACATACTGTGCCTGAAATGAGAATTCCACATGCTTTTTGGTATCATTTCCTGCTGAGGAGACAGCATTTTGAATAATAATTCTGATTAACAAATCTTCAGGGAGTTGATGTGCTATGTTTTCCCATTTTTGGAGGAGATTTAGGTTACCCTCTAACTTCCTACGAATCGTGAAAACAGTAAGCTTCTCTGGAATACGAACCAATTTTAGTTTCCATGCTAGAATAACACCGAAACTTGCCCCTCCACCTCCTCCTATCGCCCAAAACAAATCTTAATTCATCTTTCTGTCAAGAAATTTTTCCATTGACATCCATCACACGTGCATCTACAACGTTATCAGCTGCCAGGCCGAATTTTCTCATCAATGCGCCAATCCCACCACCACTGATGATTCCACCAGTGCCAATACTGAAACAGACACCACTTGGAAATGCATGAACTTTACTTTTCTTTGCAATTGCATAGTAAAGTTGGCCGAGGGTCGCCCCTGTTTGAACCCAAACTGTTTCTTCATTTAAATCAATATTGATTTTGTATAGATTGCTTAAATCAAGCATAACAAACGGGGATTTGGAGCGATAAGATATGTCTTCATAGTCGTGGCCACCGCTTTTGATTTTTGATTTGTAGGCCTATTTTTTTACTACAAAGAATGACAGGCCTGATTTCTGATTCTTCCTTAGGGGAAGCAATGAAATTGGGATGTGAAGAATTCGACCATCTTGGATTTTTTTGGGCATATTCCAGGATAGATGAATAAGTTGGAGAATTTGGGGTGTAAACATTTTGTGTAGTGTTGTTTTTGGAAAGACAAAGAAGAAAGTCTTCTTGTTTGGAGTAACATTTTGCCAAAAAGAGTGAAAAGAGTAAAACAAAGAGAATTTGAATGCTACCCATTTCTTTTCTTTGGAATAGAAAAATTGCTATCTAAAAGACTTGAAAGGGATTCAAAACTACAAAGAAAGAGCAATCATTGTTTTGAGGGGAAAGAAGATGAATTTGTTCATAAGTAACCTTTCAAATACTCCTATTATAAGATTAAGTGAGGGGATGTTTGATTACTGGTCAAAGTTATACACCTTTTCCATTCATTCTATCTAAGAAAAAGACAAATAATACAAAAATTAATAATAGAAGTATTACATTTATTAGCTACCCATGAATTAGTAATACAGTGTAAATTATACATACTTCAATGGACTATAATAGTAGTTCTGGATTTATTCAACAATTTGACTTGGACACAAAATACGTATTTGAATGCATGGTAACTCAATGCTATTATCTCTGGTCCATGTTAAGTGAATCATAGAAATATGACAAATTTCTTGAGAAAAATATTTAAAATGTAAATTAAAGGCTATTTTCCACTCACTTTTTTTAGTTATTTTTAAATTATTCTCTCAGGAAATGTAAAGTAGATAACAACCTCATTAAAAAAAAGAAAATATATTTAAAAAAAATTGTTAAACTTAAAAAAACTCACTTATTTTAAATTATGAAAAATATTTCAACGGTTCACTTAATATGGATTAAAGGGAGCAACTCATAAACCATTTAATATTAAAATTCAAATCAAAGGACTCAAATGAATTTAAAATAAATTATTCGTTTCAAGATATGTTCTATATCCGCGTATTCAGCTTGCAAGATTTGATCTTATCATAAATATAATACTATTTGGTTTTGGGAATCATTTCAATTAATCTTAAGGTGGTAGGTAATTTCTCCCACGTGGACATTACAAAAATGTTTTTTTTCCTCGATCCCATTATTCAGCTGGGAAGATTTGTACAGTTCCCTACATACAAAATAAATAGTGTTTTTCTTTATATGTTATTTCAAAACAAGTGATATTTTACATAAAAATTACCTTTATTTTAATACATAAAAATTTACATTATTAAAGAATAATTTATTTCTTCAAGACATTTAATTAAAGATAAGATAGTAACACACTTCTTATTTCTAGAACTGAGCAATTTTTTTAAGGAATATGTTCAAGCAAAATAGTACATTTTAAAAACAGGAGGAGTATGACACTATACTTAAACTTATGTTTCAATGACGGATCTCAAACTAATGTTTGGGTTCTAGGATTCTCTCCCAGGCCTTGATAAAATGAGAAAATAGCTAAAAGTTAGTCTAAAAAAGACATATTTTTTTATTTGCTAAAAATATTTAATGATATTATAACATTTTAATACTCTTTTTAAGGGTAAATTTTTTTTTTGAACTTCTTATGCTTCTGCCCTTTTCATATGATACTTGTCAAAATGTTATTGAAGAAGACTTCCCTGAGTGCTAAAAGATTACCGTATATGTTATTTTATTGGACTTAATTAATTTATTGTTTTGGTGTAAATATATGTGAGTTCATATTTATTGTTTGAGCAACAGTCAAAAGTTTGTTTAGCATTTATAGCACATAGTACAAAATCTTGCACGGACTACACATTATATCAATATGATAACTGATAAGGAGTTACACTTTGTTCACTTCTAAAGAAATTTTTGGGATCTACTTTACTCTTCACTTTAGCCAGTCTCTCAAAATTGCCTTTGAAATACTTTTCACCCCATATTTTGGCCTTGGAATAGCTGTAGTCCTCTTCATTTGTTCCCAAACCAAAGTCCCTGTAATTCAGATAAGCACTTCTTGGAGATTTTGCAACATATGGCTCCATTTCCTTGTACAATTTCCTTATCCATCCTATTTTCTGGCTTGATATGCTCTCACTGTTATCGTCCCAGCTCACAAAGTACTGAATAGTATACAAATTCCCTTTTCTATGAGGAAATGGAATTTCAGATTCAGAAATTTCATACATTTTCCCACCGAATGGCTCAAAAACCATCTGAGGTCTTTCTTCTTCCCGAAACAATTTTTCTACCATTTCCCAACCACTTTCTGGAATTGGAGTCTTCACGAAATCAGATGTTCCTTTGTGATAATCCTTGTGTGTTGGAATACTCTTTTCTAGCAAAACTTCAAGTGAATCATTTGGGTTTCTCCAAGAGAAATACAACACTGATCTGATCCAGGGAACTTCGAAGCATTCTTTCTCTGCATCAGCAGTAATATTCTCTTTGAAGCAATCTTTTCGCTCCAAATTAAACTCAGGGAAGTATTGATTGAGCAGAGGAATTAATTCGTCAACAGGCCCAATATATTGCCCCTGGATATAGAATCCCACATGGTTTTTGGTATCATTTCCTGCTGAAAATACGCCTTTTTGAACAAACGCCCTGACAAACAAATCTTCAGGTAGTTGATGTGCTATGTTTTCCCATTTTCGGAGGAGAGTTAAGTTACCTTCTAACTCCCTACGAATCGTGAAAACAGTAACCTTTTCAGGAACCCGAACCAATTTTAGTTTCCATGCTAGAATAACACCGAAACTTGCTCCCCCACCTCCTCTTATCGCCCAAAACAAATCTTCATTCATTTTTCTGTCAAGAATTTTTCCATTGACATCCATCACACGTGCATCTACAACGTTATCAGCTGCCAGGCCGAATTTCCTCATCAATGCACCGAGCCCACCACCACTGATGATTCCGCCAGTGCCAACACTGAAGCAGACACCGGCTGGAAATGCATGAACTTTACTTTTCTTGGCAATTGCATAGTAAAGCTGGCCAAGGGTCGCCCCTGTTTGAACCCAAATTGTTTCTTCCTTTAAATCAATCTTGATTTTGTTAAGATTGCCTAAATCAAGCATAACAAAAGGGGATTCAGAGCGAAAAGATATGCCTTCATAGTCGTGGCCACCACTTTTGATCTTGATTTGTAGGCCTGTTTTTTTACTACAAAGAATGACAGGCCTGATTTCTGATTCTTCCTTAGGGGAGGCAATGAAATTGGGATGGGAAGAATTCAACCATCTGGGATTTTTTTGGGCATATTCCAGGATAGATGAATAAATTGGGGAGCCTGGGGTGTAAATGTTTTGTGTAATGTTTATTTCAGAATATTTAGAAAGACACTGGACAAAATATTCTTCTTTGGAGTAACAACATTTTGCCAAAAAGAGTGAAAAGAACAGAACAGAGAAAATTTGAAGGCTACCCATTTCTTATAAAAAAAAAAAAAAAGGTGATTCAGGATTATATATATAAAGAATGAGTTACCTTGCTTTAAGGGGACAGATATGAATTTTCTCATGTCTATCCCAGTAATCCATTTATAGAGATAAATTTACTCATGTATATCACCATAATCTGATTTACTTTAGGGACCTTTAATTTATATGAGTTAATTTCTTTCATGACCACTCAACTAATCGTTTTTATCTCATAAAGCACTTAACTTTATTTTATAACACAAAAATCATTCAACATATGGTAATTATATCAGAAAGTCACTTAACTTTGATTTTTAATAGGCAATTCGTCCAACTATTGGCATTTTAACTATCGTAGATGAAATAACAATAGTTGAGTGATTTCTCTGAATGACTTTATGAGACAATTACTATTAGTTTAGTGATTTTTGCGTTACAAATAAAGTTGAGTACTTTATGAAATAAAAGCTATTAGTCGATATGAGGAATTGACTCCGATTTATAGAGATGAATTTAGTGTATCTGAATGCACTATATTTGACCCATAGGACTAATGTATATTAGTTGCTGATGTAATGTATTTCAATTCAATGTTAATTCATAAACCTATTTAGAAATTTAAAGGACTCAAATGAATTTAGAATGAATGCATCGTTCCAAAATGTTCATTCCCAAAAATCATAACCAAAACTCTTGTATAAATCTAGAGAAAAGGATGTTTATATAAATATTTGGTTTTAGGGTCATTTCAATTAATCTCCTAGATCCCAATATTCATTTGGGAAGACTTGTACAATGAACTATCCATAAACATATATTTTAATTAGGATTTCAATTAATGTTTGGGTTCTAGAAAGGGAAAATAAATAAATTACCTCCCAAAAGTTGTCCCGGCAATTCGATTTCACACTTTAATTTTTTGGGTATTTTTTAGGGAAAATTGTATATAATAGCAAACTATTAATTCAAATTAAATGCTATAAATATAGTTTGATTTAATTGTACCCAATAGCAAACTGTTGCTATTTCACCTCTCTCATGGTGAATCTCTCTCGCCACTCTCGTTCTCTCCCTCGCCTCTCTCGTTCTCTCCCTCGCCTCTCTCGTTCTCTCCCTCGCCTCTCTCGTTCTCTCCCTCGCCTCTCTCGTTCTCTCCCTCGCCTCTCTCGTTCTCTCCCTCGCCTCTCTCGTTCTCTCCCTCGCCTCTCTCGTTCTCTCCCTCGCCTCTCTCGTTCTCTCCCTCGCCTCTCTCGTTCTCTCCCTCGCCTCTCTCGTTCTCTCCCTCGCCTCTCTCGTTCTCTCCCTCGCCTCTCTCGTTCTCTCCCTCGCCTCTCTCGTTCTCTCCCTCGCCTCTCTCGTTCTCTCCCTCGCCTCTCTCGTTCTCTCCCTCGCCTCTCTCGTTCTCTCCCTCGCCTCTCTCGTTCTCTCCCTCGCCTCTCTCGTTCTCTCCCTCGCCTCTCTCGTTCTCTCCCTCGCCTCTCTCGTTCTCTCCCTCGCCTCTCTCGTTCTCTCCCTCGCCTCTCTCGTTCTCTCCCTCGCCTCTCTCGTTCTCTCCCTCGCCTCTCTCGTTCTCTCCCTCGCCTCTCCTCTATTTTTATTCAAAGTGAAATTAATTAATTTCCCTAAGAGGTGAGGTAGTAAAAAAAAATTGGTTCTACCTTGCTACAGGCAAGTAATTTATGTATTTTCCCTTTTAGAAATATCTCATGAACCTATCGACAAACACTTAAAGTTGACATCATGACTTTTTACTTAGACATCTTAATTAAGATTTATATCATTTAAACAACTAAATTAGGGTCATACTGGCATTTTGACATTTTTTGTTTGACTTGGTAATCTATGGGTGTTCACAAGACATATTGGGACATGTTGAGGTATCTAAATGTATATTTTCAAAGTCGAGTGATTATTTGGAGTTCGAAGTCAAAAGGGCAAAAAAAAAAATTGACAAAATTTTCAAAAGGGCACATCAATTTTTTTTCTAACCAAAAGGGCAAAATCGCTACTGACGTAGCGATTTTTTTTGACGCCGTTAACAGATCAAAATCGCTACCCTATCAGCGATTTTGTCCAACTTTTTTTTTTTTCAGAAAATCGCTGCCCGTGCAGCGTTTTTGCGATTTTTTTTTAAATAAATTAAAATTAAAATCGCTGCTATGGCAGCGTATTTATAAAAACGAATTTATTTTTTTTATATAAATTTTGTGGATTTTTTGTTTTATTTTTTTTAGAAATCTCTGCCTTGGCAACGATTTTGGTGGAATTTTTTTTTATAAAAAAAAAATCGCTGCCAGCATCATTATTTCTGCATGCAGATGTCAACAGCGATTTTAAAAATAAAAAATTACAATTAGATGTTGACTAGTTGACAGAAACTAAAAAAATAAAAAATTCCACAAAATTTATAATAACGCTATAACAGCAGCGATTTAAAAAAAAAACATTCACGAAAATCGCTGCCAAGGCAGCGATTTCCAAAAAAAAATAATTTGTTTTTATAAAAACACTGCCATAGCAGTGATTTTACTTTCTTTTTTTAAAAAAAATCGCAAAAACGTTGCACGGGTTCAAAATCGCTGATAGGGCAGCGATTTTAATCTGTTAACGGCTTCAAAACAAAATCACTACGTCAGTAGCAATTTTGCCCTTTTGGTTAGAAAAAAATTTGATGTGCCCTTTTGGAATTTTTCTCAATTTTTTTTGCCCTTTAAGCTCCGGACTCTGATTACTTGTTAATTAAGACCAAGTTAAGATGTTTACCGGTGCCTTTTATTTTCATTTGCAATGATTTTTTCTTATAAAAATATATTTTCTATTAATTTAGGTTTAAATAATAAACTAGTGATAATTTATCAACAAAAAAAAACTAGTGAATCTAACACTTTTCTTAGTTACTTTTTGTTGTAATCTATTTATTTTTTTCACCAGGTGTTCGGAGCCTACATTAGTGCCTTGACTAAATTTGGATCACGCACTGCAAGGCTCATTCATGAAGATGACTTTAATGTATATTAGTTTTATAAATTAATTCAATTCAAAAGTTCGACTTTGACCCAAAGCACATTAAAATCCAAATTAATACAAATCTGATCTGAATCCTCCTGGTTATCAGCTGGCAAGATTTGTATTATCCACAAAAATATACTTTGATCATGTGTTTCATTAGTATAGGACATTTCTTCCACTTGGACTTTAGAGCATAGTATACATATTACGTAATTGACTTTGTTGTTCGCTTTAGTTATCGTGTGTTGAAATGCTAATGTGATTATCGAAGTCGATGAATTTCTATGTATAGCGATATGTATAATGAATTTATATTAAATAACGACTATAAATTTGATGAATTACTTGTCAAAATTAAGGTATTTTTATTCCAAAATTATATTTCAATAATTTTAGCCGGAAGCTCAATGTGCACAAGAATTTTTATTTTGTGTCTTATATAATTAATTAATTAATTAATGCAAATTGTATAAGATTTGCTTTCGTTTCACAAACTAATGAATTATAATTTTATAACTCTAGGTCCATTAATCTATGAAGTAAGCTTTAACATTGTAGGGGTGCACCCATATTACCCCTAAGTTGTCTTCCATTTTAAGAACATTAGAATTTAAATCTCATATTTATGCCTTTGGTTAATTATCCCGTACGTTACTTGTGCAAAAGAAGACACATCAATGAGTAATTGAGTATACTTAAACGGAAAGTTTCCATTGCGTATTGAAGAACTACTAGTATTTATATTTAATATAATACGATGTCAAGCCCTAATTTGACTATTAGCTTGTGTCTGCATATGCAATTTTATATCATAAATTAAAATTATAATTTCAAACTAGTAATTGAATGTTCAATTTAAAATCATAATGTATATTTCAATTTTATCAGAAAGTGTGATTATTTGGATTCCACATCATAATTTCAATTTTTTTTTTTTAAATGTAAAATTTCACCCATAAATTTATATTTTGAAATACATTGCTCGTTGCGCTTATATCCAACAGATCTCCGTCAAGTTTATGGAAAATTCGACATGAACACTCTTCCAATTGGGCCTTTTGCCCTCCTAATTGCCTTCGTCGTCGATGCGTTCTCCGGATAGTAACAATTTGAAAACGAAAGGTAATATATGTGATTATTTGAAAGTAGAGGTAAAATTAGTATATATGGCAGTCATGTATATATGGCAGTCATGTATGTCTAATAAAGTAGTTTATCCAAATTCTAATTGATATGAAGTTAAATTTTTGTTTAGATATGCAATTTGATTATTTGAAGTTGTCTATTTTTGTATAAATATGAAAACCCCACAAGTTGTAAAAACTATCAAAAATATTTCAATTGTTATACAATTTTACTAGATGAGCAAATCATAGTTCGTAAACAAATGTCAGATCATAATATTCTACGACGACACATTCATAGATCACATATCTCCATGTTCCTTTTCTAAATAAATATTTGCGACTAAAGTTTTTTAAATACACATAATTTATAAAGATCTACTAGTCAACAATAGTAATAACTAGTTATTCTTTAATATAATATTTTCACATGATACAAACAATCTCTTCATGCCGAGCATGAATTATTTTTATTTATTTTTTACAAAATTTAAAACGATGGGTATAAATATATTGAGCAACATCGACAAATTAAAAAGTGAAGCAAACATTGCCGCGGTGAGATTTGTAGCTGGAAGAGGAAATTTGAAATTCAGAGAAATAAATTTGAATTTCTGAAAATAAAGGTCACTTTGTTGTTGCTCGAAAATAATAGAAGAAATTAGATTATTATTTTTTAAGAAATTGTTAGACTACATATACTCAAAAATTGTTAAAGAAGTGATTTCCTCCTTAAGCTAAGCATTTTGATTACAATACTTAATTAAACATGTATCATGCTTTGTCAATTCATCGGATACATGTTGTTTGCCCATTATTATTTCATGTAGCATGTAAAATTAGGCCCTTAGTTCCCTGGAAGTTAATAACCATTTCCCCACGAAATTTTAAATTAACTAATTTAATAGACTAAAATATTGATATTATGCATATTCCTTGCACGCAATATCCCTATAGGGTGGTGGATGCACTAGAAGGCCTCCCAAAAGAAGTTTGATTTCAAATATTTTTCTCAATTTCTACTCTACAAGTTACCTGAAATTTGCATTGATTAATTAGATATCTTAAATATGTCTAATCAAATAATTTTAAAGTTTATCATGCAAAATATAAAAAATAGAATAATCATGATTTAGCAAATAATTTGCACCTTTTTCTACGTAGTTATATCCACATCTCCTCCCAATTAGTTGGGAGACGTTTTTTTCGAAATTGGATCATCATGATGTTGAGTTAGAATATATTCAGCATTTGTAATTCGTTGATGCATTAATATAAAGTGTTTATTTTCGGTGAACCTCATTGGCCGAGGTAGCTTTTGATCGAATTTAATATTTATGACTTATGAGATATGAACATGAAAAATTACAAAATTTCAATAAATATCAGATTCTAATTCATAATATCAAAGATATTCAATTCACGAGTACTAAGAACTTTAAAAGTCATTGTCTTTCTTTTCTTTATAACCCCACCCTATAAGTTATGCCTAGTGAATTAATGCTAGTTTGGAAAAACGTTTCAGTCATATTGAATATTGAATATTAATGGTATGAACTTTAAGGGATTGCATAAATAGTGGAGCATTCATACCATTGTCAGTTGACACAAATTAAATCTACTAGGAACTGAAGAGCAGTTGTTTTTTGAAAATAATAATAATAATATATTATTCATTTTAGTTGATAAAAGCTCCCCAGTTATACACATATGACTTATGAGACACATCGCACACTACACTCTCCTCAAAAAAATAAAAACTGAAAGAGCTTCAACCTAAATATTGTTAGGAAATGGAATATAACTAAGATAAACACCAAACAGTTCTAAATTAATTATCATTATATAGGAGTACTATTAAAATGACACCATTATTATCCTCTTTTTTTTATTAGATATAAGTTGGAATGGTACGATGTTCTTTACAAAGCTTAGTTGTCTTGCAGATAATCTGCAAATTAAAAACTTCAAATACATAGCACGACTAATTAAATAACGTTGGAAAATGTCAAATATGAAAATACTCCATTCGTTTCATTTTTACTTGGTCCATTTAATAATAAGAGTATTGGGGAAAAAACTATCATCTTAGCTTGCTGAAATTGAAGAGTAAAAATAAAACGATTTTTTTAATATAAAGGTGAAATAAAATAAATGGAGGAATTAGCTTCTTGCAATATTTATTTGAACATGCGAGTAATAATTTCGAGCACATTAATATGTGAATATACGAGTAATAATTTCGAGCACATTTATATTGACACACATGGGAACCATGGCAACTAACGTGGGAACCATGGCAACTTTCATATAATATATATAGATATATAAAAATCACTCGTAATAAAAAAATTCAACTGGGACCTAATTTCCTCCCACAATATATAATTTAAAATATATATTAAAAAAAAAAAACTTGTCAGCTGAAAACTTGGATTTCAATTCTGTGGAGTACTTCCATGTGCCTAGAGTCAAAATCAAGCTATTTAATAAATATTTACTTTCGTAAACTGCTGAATAAATTTTGATAACTGGACTTAAACCCTATAACAAATAAATTCTATAAATATGGATCATTTGTAAGGGTTATAGCCATAAGCAATTTCTATTCCAAAAGAAAAAGAAATTATGGGTAACCTTCAAATTCTCTCTCTTTTAATCTTTTCATTCTTTTTGTCAAAATGTTACTCCAAACAAGAAGATTTTGTTCAGTGTCTTTCTAAATACTCTAAAACCAACGTTACACAAAACATCTACTCCCCAAAATCTCCAACATATTCATCTATCTTAGAATATGCTCAAAAAAATCCTAGATGGATGAATTCTTCACATCCCATTTTCATAGTTTCCCCTACAAAAGAATCACAAATCAAGCCGGTTATTCGTTGTGCAAAAAAATTAGGCTTACAAATTAAAATAAAAAGTGGTGGCCATGACTATGAAGGCATATCTTTTCGCTCTAAATCCCCGTTTGTTATGCTTGATTTAAGCAATCTTAACAAAATCAAGATTGATTTAAATGAAGGAACAGTTTGGGTTCAAGCAGGGGCGACCCTCGGCCAACTTTACTATGCAATTGCTAAAAAAAGTAATGTGCATGGTTTTCCTGGAGGTGTTTGTTTCAGTATTGGCACTGGAGGGATTATTAGTGGTGGAGGGATAGGTACTTTGATGAGAAAATTCGGGCTTGCAGCTGATAATGTTGTAGATGCTCGCGTAATAGATGTAAATGGAAAAATTCTTAATAAAAACAAAATGAAAGAAGATTTGTTTTGGGCAATAAGAGGAGGTGGAGGAGCAAGTTTTGGTGTTATTTTAGCATGGAAACTCAAACTTGTTCGTGTTCCTGACAAGGTTACTGTTTTCACTGTTTACAAGAGGTTACAAGGTAATCAAAATCTCCTCAAAAAATGGGAAAACATCGCGCATCAATTACCTGATAAATTACTTATCAGAGTAATTATACAAAATGATGGAACAGAGAATGAAAAGTATGTTGAAATAATCTTTCAATCACTATATCTCGGACCTGTTGATGAGTTGATTCCATTGCTCAAAGAAAAATTCCCTGAATTTGATTTGGAGAAAAAAGATTGCTTCCAAGAGCCTGTTGTGGATTGTAGTAACAGGCCTTGTATTAAAAAAGAATGTCGCGAATCGTCCTGGATTGGATCAGTCCTGTATTTCTATGGCAGGAGAACAAATGAGTCACTTGAAGTTCTGCTAGAAAAGAGTATTCCAACACAGAAGAATTATTTCAAAGCCACTTCTGATTTTGTGAAGACTCCAATTCCGGAAAGTGGTTGGGAAATGGTAAAAAGACTGTTTTTGGAAGAAGAAAGACCTCTGATGATAATGGAGCCATTAGGTGGGATATTAGATAAAATATCAGAATCTGAAATTCCATTCCCTCATAGAAAGGGGAATTTGTATAATATTCAGTACTTGGTGAATTGGGGCGATAACAGCGAGAGTATATCAAGCCAGAAGATAGCATGGATGAGGAAACTGTACAAGAAAATGGAGCCATATGTTGCAAAATCACCAAGAAGTGCTTATCTGAACTATAGGGATCTTGATTTTGGAACAAATTCAGAGGACTACAGTTATTCCAAGGCTAAAATATGGGGTGAAAAGTATTTTAGGGGCAACTTTGAGAGATTGGCTAAAGTGAAGAGTGAAGTGGATCCCAAAAATTTCTTCAGAAATGAACAAAGCATTCCACCTTATCACACTGATAGCTGAAGAAAACAGGATTCCATGGAAGGGCAGAAAATAAAAATCCAAGTTGTTTGATGTTTTATGAAGATTAATCCCTTCTTCTTCTTTTTCGAATGCAGTAAATGTATCAGTATGTCCAACTGCAAAATAAATGTCGAATGTTTTTTTTTTCTTAGTTATTATATGATTTATATACAACTACTTTTACATCTTCAGGAAAATAGTGATAGCAAAGCAAACAGTACTAATAAATGTGGTGTTCTGTTTAAACATTAATCCCTTCGTACAAATTAGTTGTCACGTTTGCTTGTGGAACGTCAAATTATGTGAACTTTGACCAAGTTGACATGATAAAGATTGTAACTTGGTGCTGTTTTTCGTATAATTTTAATAAATTTTAACTTTTATATAAAATATTGAGTTGATTTAATTCACGTACTTAACCCACCGCCCGAAGATTTCAAAGTATATATTGAGCAAGTCTTTATCAAATTTACAAAAGGTCTAATGTACTTTTTAATGCCTTCACACTATCTACATCCGTTTTTTGGTTTCTCTTCCTTTAGTCAATTACTTGAGCCTCTTTTTGTTGGTAATTAATAAGCAAAATCTGATTAGATCTCAATTAATTCTAATCTAAATATAACATGTGTCAGACCTGTTTTTAAGTTTAACACATGCCATTATAGAAAAGTACTGCCAGATGTAAATGTCAACTATATAGTCTTTTAATATTTTGAAAGCTTCTTGGGGACGGGTTGGCACACCTATTTGGTCCAAGAAAATGCTTTTCCCTTCACCAACTTGCGTGCACGTGTGATTTTAAAACCAAACATACATATGCACAAATGGGTTTGCCATTAATAAATGTGTTTAGTCGATGTTGTTTTATCCTTTATAATGGTTTAGATCTTTGTAAGCGATATTTTGAACTAACTCACAAAGGATAATTATTCAACACCGTATAAAGAGGAGGACCAAGAACCCTAATGTTCATGGATATGGGACGATTCAATACTCTCCACCGGTCAAAATTGAACATCTGAAACATTAACAATATAAGATAAGGCCAACATTGAATGAAATAATGAATTAGGTTGAGCTTGACTCAAAAACTTCATCATCACTAGCTATACATGAAAACTCACTACATCAAAAATGAGCTTTAGCGGCAACTAATTAGCAATTGCCGTTAAATATATATTTTTAGCGACAATTAGCATTCTTTGTATGTCTCTAAAGGCTTTAGCGACATTGAATTCTAATGACACTTAACTAATATCGGTAAAGACTTTAGCACTCTGTATTAATGTATCTATTTATTGCCGCTAAAAGTTATTTTTATTGTACT
This sequence comes from Solanum tuberosum, assembly GCF_000226075.1. NCBI lineage: Eukaryota > Viridiplantae > Streptophyta > Magnoliopsida > Solanales > Solanaceae > Solanum > Solanum tuberosum. Next base: position 1,625,763 of record NW_006239015.1, on the reverse strand, counting down.
GCCTCTTGATTTTTTTTATGATAGTGATATTCAGGTCAGCTCTCACGCACCTCGATTAATTCCACGAGATACCTCCCACTTCTCACTAGCACTCCAAAAAAGTACCAGATAACTTTGTCCAATGATACCTCCTAGTTGATCTATGTTATAACAAACTAACCGAAAATAAGTGCACCTAATATCTACATGTAATTACAAAATAGAATATTTACACACTTGTACACGTTTCTATCAGGAAGCTTCTTAGAAGCTGACGACGTGCTGGGCTCATATGTACATTTGTTATGGAACAGCCCATTTAATATTGAGCCCAAATTACTGTAAGAACAAATTAAGGCCTTCTGTTCTCTTCTTTTCTTGCCAAACCATTTGTGTCGGATTTCCGGTAAAGTATTCATGCAAACATATAATTTACTTGTATTTCAAATATTTCTGTAGTCCTACCAAAATACAACTATCTAAAGTGTTTTTTAAGAAAATAACACAAAATATGATATGAGTAATGACACTAAAATATCCAACAAAAAAATAATAATAATGAAATCACGTAAAACAAATATTGTAAATTAACAAGTCATGATGAAAATTATCATAATTTTAAAGTATTAAATCATGCTAAAATAAGTTTAATAAGTATTAGTTACATGACTAAATATTAAAGGAAATTAAATTAGATTATGTATTTGAATTGTCTAAACCAATGTAAACCAAAGAATAAATATTCAATATTATTGCCATTCTTAGTGTTGAATTGATTTTCATTTTGCATTAGTATTAATTTGATTTTGATTTAAGCTTTATTATAATTATCAACATTTGTGGACTATAATCTTTATTGAACCATTTAGAATTCTAAGTTTCAAACTTGAAATAATATATTAAAAGATAAAAACTATGAAAAAGTATAAGAAATATTTAAAAATTATATCAAAGTAAATATTTTTATGTATAAAATAAAATTTTAAAATTATATATATAATGTTGGGTTGGTTTGGTCTCGGGTTGATTTTTTTTAGTTAAAACCAGACCAACCCAAATATAGTTGGGTTTTTTTTTCCAATACCAAACCAAGTCAAACCAACCACTAGTCAGATTTTTTTTCTCAATTTGCAATTTGATTCGATTTTCAATTCGGTTTTGTACACCCCTAATCGTCACCAACAGAAACCGCAAGGATTTTCTGGGCCTGGAGAACGGGTTCAACCCAACGTAAAAATTGGGCTAGAATTTCTAAGCCCATTCAAAACTTAAGGAGTTCCCCACTTGTTTCGTTGACAAACATTCAAGATCAAAAGTGTTGCCGGTGAGACAAAACTTATTAACCTTGAAATTTTATTCATAACAAAATCGATAATTCATTTTTAAGTCATTCTTGTAAATCACCCATTGGCTTATGGGGGTTGTGGCCCATGAGGCCGAGTGCTTAAAACATTGTTGTTCGTGAAGTTTTCAAATTTTCAGAAAAAGAATTAAAACACTGTTGTTCATGAAGTTTCCAGGTTTCAAAAATTGGTTCAAATCATCTTTTGGGTTTTTGGGTAAAAGTTCACTTTCTGACAAAACTTAAATAAAAATTTAAGTAATTAAAATGCATATCCACAGATAAATTCAAATTCCAAACCTATTTTTCAATAAACTTCAAAAAAAAAATATTCAAGTTTCAATAAAATGTATATTCAAACGCTAGCTTTAAAATGATGACATTTTGAGTTTTGAAGTAAAGCAAAGAAGGTGGAAAATATAAGTGTGCTACACACATATATATATAGTGTGTGTGGAGGGGAAAACTTGAATGGACCATATGATACTTTTGTAGTTTGTTTGGTCTTTTGGTTTGAGTATATCTTTCATGACTCAGTGTCCTACACTACACTAATTCAGACAAGTGGCCAAAAGTTGGTGCTATGACTTATGGTTACTAATTGATTCATGGGCCATTTATTAAGTGTGTTTGTGACAAATGGTGGCTGGCACATCAAATACATACTCAAACCAACACACCAAAGCAAATGCAAGCTTCAAAACCAAGGTTTATAATTGGTGGTATTTATCAGAGAAGATTTCAGAAATCACTATAGTTTTAATATTTTATCACTCATAGCAAATCTGCTATTATGAGGTAAATTATTTAACACTGGACTGTGTGAGTTCTCCATTTTTCCTTTCCCCCATGTAAGACAATAATTTTATTTTATTAAAACGAAAAGTGGATGATGGAGCTGAATTAGAAAATACTCCTTCCGTCCCATTTTATGTGACACTTTTCAGATTTCGAAATTCAAACAAATCTATTTTTTACCGTAAATTTTTCATAGATTTTTGAAACATTTTCAATTATCAATTATTGTGATTTATAGTACTTTTTACGTAGTTTACAAATATATAAATTTTATTTCAAAAAAATTGAAGATTTCATGCACAAATTTTCGGTCAAACTTAAACTATTTAACTCTCGAAAAATGAAAAGTGGCACATAAATTGAGATAGAGGGAGTAATTATTTACACTCGATATTTATATCTGATTAATGATAAATATTATAGTACTAAATATTTTTTACATGCACTTCTATTATATAAAAATAACTACAATTAATTAATGTGTATTTTATCTTGATTTATTATTTAATCATAATAATGTAATATGATTTGATGTCAATATAGCAAGGGTGTGTGTTTTGAATTTAATTGGTCAAAATGTTTTTTTTAAAATTAGGTTATTTTTTGAAGATAACTAAAACAAGTTTTATAAATGATATTTCACGATGATTGTCTAGACCCCTCCACCCCACCCCATTCCCTACTCCCACTGTTAGCACCGGCCCCCACACCTAGCACTCTCGACCCCTCTCCCATCTTCTAGCGTTTAACTAAATTATATATAAATATTTGTAAAATAATTTCATTTATTTATTTACTTACTAAACATAAAAAAAAAAATAGATGATAAGTCTATCACTTAATTTTTGGAAAATATTTTCTAGTCAATAATATTTTCTTCATACTAAACACCCCATGAATGTGAATAAACCTTCCTGAGATGATGCCCCCACCAAGAGACATCCATCCATAAATATTATATTGCATTAAAATATCATTCCATATATATTCATGTATTATGTAGAGAATGACAGGGACATTTGAAATTATGTTGAGACATTAATAAAACATATATATGTAGACAAATGTGCACATAGATTAAGAAAGCATGGACCTAATAACCTTACATTTGAGTATGGAGGATAGCCATTATTATTTGTTTGTGTGATATAAAGTTGTTCTAGAAAAGCATGGGCCTCGGCATTCCCTAGCCCCAACTATAGATGCGTAGGTCATAGTATAGTTTCTAGGCATAGTTTCTATATGTTATCCTTGTTTTTTTAGATTTACATGAATTTGATGCTTAATCTCCTTATATATTGGACGAGAATAATAAAATCCTCGCACAAGATACGTTGGATCATCTAAGCCTCAGCTACAATTTATTCTTCTCAAACTTAACTTGTGAATTACATTGGATATGCTACTGAATATTGATCATCGATATTCTAATATAGTAAAGGTTGTGTTACAAATGGTGTGACACCATGTGGTAATTTCACCAACGTTAATGTGGCTGTATAACAAAGCATCTACTCGTCAATTCATCAAAAGTATATAATGTACATTACGTTTCATGAGTGGAAAAAAATAAATTAACGTTTTATGGACGTTTGACGATACTCTACGACATTATTATTTAATTTGGACCCCCAAAGTTACATCACTGTCACTAAGCTGGGGCTTAACTCATCTTGGTTCGTCGAAAAAAAAAGCAAGCAAACAAAACTGTTTATGATGCCATCTGGATTCAGACATTTGGTGTTTGTCAATTTCTATTCCCTATATTTCATATTAACTGAATTTTTAAAGTGTTTTTCATTGTTCAATGTTCAAGATGGACGTTTGAAATATTTTTCATATTTTATCCTTTTATTTAATAATGTTTTATATTTTTCTGGAGATAAATTGAACTACTTACAAAGTTATATTTATGATTTCACAATAGTGAAAAATATAATTTAAATTATGTCCTTGAATATTTTTCTTAATAGGTGTACATTATCTCACAAATTCACTTAATATTGAATAAAGGGAGAGTAATATATAGTAATAAGGAAATATAAGGTTGCAGAAAATAGTTCTAGAAAAGAGATAATGTGTTATTTTTTCTGTATATATAGTTTGTTAACATTTTATTTTAGATAGATATAAACCAAAACTTGCTAATTAGTATTACAAAACAGATAATTATTGGTTTTTCAACAGGAGCTTTTTTAACAAATAAACTAGAATGGTGTCAATGTCCTCTGCTATTTCATGAAGCGTATTTATTTAAACTACAATGGACGTGCAGGGGTCAAGCTATTTTTGTTCAAGAGGGTCCATTAGGTTAATTTTTTTTTTAATTATATACTCCTTTTGTTTCAATTTCTATAACTCATTTTTCTTTTAGTAGTTTAAAAAAGAATGACTCATTTCTATAATAACAATTTAATATTAAAATATTTATTTTACCCAAATAATTTATAGTCACACAAACATCAATCCCTTATTTTAAACCACAAGTTTCAAAAGCTATTTTTTTTTAAAAAAAACACGTGTCAAGTTAAACTAACTTATTTAAAATAGAATAGAGGGAGTATTTTATACTATTATGTTTGAAGGGAAGGCAAGTACTTTTTATCCTTACCTATGCCAAAGAACTAGAACAAAATTAACTACTCTAGATCTTTTCTTGGTTCAAGAATTAGATTAACACTGATAAGATCTATTTTTAGTAATTTGACAGTTTTTAGACACTAACAAAAATTTTAAAAAGGAAAAGGGGTGTGGTTGATGACCTGGGGTTGTGGGGGAGGGGGGAGTGATGTGACTTGTGAGTTTTTTTTTTTACCTTTTTTCTATATAAGGGCAAATGTGGATTGTAGTCTTGTAGGCATTTACTATATTTCTTGTAACATCATAATCTCCAAAGACCTAAAGCTTGACCCAAATTTGAGATAGAAAAATTATAAAAATCTTTTTTTTTTTAGTGACTCTATATGTGTGATAATAACAATGAAGAAATGTGAGTTGTGCAGTTCAATAGCAAGAGTTTATTGTGAATCAGATCAAGCCAGTCTTTGTTGGGATTGTGATGCCAGAGTTCACACAGCCAATTTCCTTGTGGCTAAGCATTCAAGAATTCTTCTATGTAATTCTTGCCAATCACTTACCCCATGGAGTGGCTCTGGCTCTAAGCTTGGTCCCACTGTTTCTGTTTGCCAGAAATGTTTTCATAGAAATAATAATGATGGCGAAGATCAAGATCTTAATGATCATAATAATGATGATACAGAAGGAGAAGATGATGACGAGGACGACGACGACGAAGAAGAAGACGAAGATGATGGAAGCAGTGATGGTGATAATCAAGTTGTTCCTTTGTCTTCTTCAACTACAGATCAACCTAATCCTCCCTCTTTGACTTCAAGCTCTTCAAGTAGTGAAGATTCCACTAGCAGATTTCACAGAAGAAGTGTAATTGGATTTTCACCTAACAGAACAGAGGAAAATATTCAATCCCATTATTGTGTAAGTCTTTAATTCCTCTCTGTTATTAGTTACTCCCTCTGTTTCAATACTTGACATTTGAATCTAAAATTAAAGTTGAAAAGTGAAGAATTACATTATTTTTAAGCAGGAGAGAGTAACGCTAGCATGATTCCAATATTGTTTTCTAAAACTGAATGTGTGTTCTGTTTTCTTTTTGTATTTTCAGGGGATTACAAGACCTGAAGAGAAGGTAGAAAGGAGGAGTTCATGGAGATGGAGATAATTATTAAAGAAGGGATATTTACAGATCAAAAGCTAATTCTGTTATCTGATCAATGTATGAATAAATCTTCTTGTAAATGACATGTGAGTTAGCTAGTCTTTCTTGTTCCCATTTGCTCTTACTTGAAATCTGTATAATGATTTTACTGCCTACACTAATTTTTTAATATATATTTATCCTAATTTTCTAGATGACAATCCTTTTATTTTTTCCATGAAAGAGTCTTTTTTATTTTATTTTTGTCTACTTGAAAATATAAAAACCAGATGCAGCAAATCAAGATGAGGGAAAAATATGATTAGGACAACACAGCTCTCAATTATAGTTGATAATGATTGATAACTCATGGTTTTACTCATGGCAAGCAAGACTGATATTTTGCACCAAATACAATAAAGAATGCCACATTGTTAAAAACCAACTACAGATAAGATTGAATCCAGTTCAACGTAATTTAACATATTATAAAAAATTAGCATCTAACCAAACAATACTATTATTTTGAAACGGACACTTATTTTTGTTTTTCTTCAAGAAAAGCATAACTCTTTATTCTAGTGGTCCATGACTATATCAAGATACTTATATTTTACCTAGTTATCCATGGCCACGAAAACAAGCTATTACCAATTAAAGCAAGTTTTTGACAAGTGGTGTTTTTAGTGGCAGGACGTTAAGTCAAGGAGATAAAAAGAAGATACTCACTCTGTTCCTAATTACTTGTCAACTTTTGAATTGACACACATATTAAGAAATCAATTAATGACATAGTGAGTTTACTATTTTATCCCTATTAATTGTGAAGTGGATGAAAAATTCTGCATTTTTAAAAGTAATTAGTCATTTAATTGAAGGTATAATAGATAAAAAAAATTTATCCTTTTTTGATTTGTCAAAATGAATAAGTAATTAGGAACAACTATAAATGAAAAAATAGACAAGTAATTAGGCAGAGGGAGTATTTCCTAATCCTTGTCTGTTCATTTTCTTTCCTTTTTGATCTTTTTCCTTTTGCTTTTTTTGTTGTTTCCTTTTGCATCTTTTCATTTTTGTTTGGACCGGATTTACTTTTTGGTTTCTTATTTGTCAATAAATGGGACTTTGTGCCCTCATTTAATTTAATTTTTTTAAAAAAGGAGATAAAAAGTCTATTCTCTAATAAGTACTATAGTTGCTTAGACTTTTTAATTTTTATAGCTAACTAAATAACGTCAAAATGGACCTAAATTTAATGACCAATACTAACTACCAGCAAGCACTACCAACTTTATTTTGAATTATTGCATGATATGATCTTATTGCCTTACTTTGTGATTCACAATTCCTTTGTCACTATTTCTATCTTGACAATTAATATGGTCCAATTTCAAACCAGCCGGTCCACATATTGACTCAATTAGACAAATTGAATTAGACAAAAAAAGTATATATTTAACAACCTCTCCCCGTACCCCCCGAAGCCCCTGCTCGAGGCGGAACCAGGATTTGGAATTTGGGGTTGTTGATATTTGGGTTCAACCAGAACTTTAGCATTTTCATGGGCCCTTCTTTACCATTGAGCCGTGAGTCAATTTTGTTAGGAAAATCACAAGTTAATATACATATATATATTTATTTAATTTTCAAATTATACAAATACAAGATCTATATAAAAAGTACTAAGTTCATCCGAACCGCGAAACCCCACGCTCCATCCCGCGTACCCCACCCGCCTAAGGGGAAACCAACAACGTGTGCAGGGTCCTAAAATTCCAAAAATATACTACTCCTACCTAGTTTTTGTTGTAGTAGAAGTGGGACCATAATAGATAAAATTGTGGATGCCACTGGAATTTGGCCTCTTCTACTTTTGATTGCTTCCATGGTCATCAATTGACCTTTTGGTACTCAAAAGTCAGAACTCACAACTTGAGTAGAATTGTGCATGAACCTGAGACACTTGTCCTTATCCTTGATAGCATTGTTCTTTAAGTGATGCTTTGCATACTCCACAAGTTTTCTACATGACAACCCTTTAAAGAGGAATAATATAGAAATGGATTATTAATTATTCACTAATTGCTCCAACTATTAATTAATTTGTTGAAGTGCATATATATTAATCTCTTCTAAAAATTAAGCTATTAAAGAAAATACGTGACTTCATTTAGTTAACTATAGGTTAACGTGTTCAACCAAGTACATATAGAGATATTTTTGTTAGTGAAAGTGGTTGGATCACTAGGGCCAAGATCTCATCTTAAAGTAAAAGATTTTCTTTTCACATGCTTGTTATAAATTTAATTAGTGTTGGATCAACTTGCATTGATCTTTATTATAGTCAGTGTAAAGGGTTGCTCGAACGGTAAGGACCCTCCTTCTCCAACTTTAAAGTTATAGGTTTGAATCACCTAAAAAGCAAAAAAGGTGAAAACTCCTAATAAATAGAAAGAAAAAAAAATCTTAATTTGCTTGAACTTGAAATTTAATCCGACTTCGTTTCTGCTTGGTTAACTATTAGGTCAAATCTTGAGTACGGATGCAAATTAAGGAGAGACTTCTATTAAGGTTAAAGGGGTACAACTAAAGTTAAGCCGGATTAAATAAAAGTGACATTACATGTGCTGATTATTAAGGTTTAATTTGATTAAATTATGTTAGGGTGGAAGATTTAGTGACAAGCTGACAGCTAACTATATTTTGTTAAGATTAAGCATATAATCAAGGATCATGGGATTGTAATCTTTTAATTAGCATGCGAGACCTTAATCATGATGCTTTTTATTAATCTATAATCTATAGTTCTATACCATTAAAAATAACGTGACCAGTTAAAGCATAGTATAATAATGAGATTAATTAACAGACTCAGGCCAATTAGAAGCAAAGTTTTCGACATGGCCACGTGCATAACAGTAACACAAACCCAATTAACAAAATTAATTGCAATTTGCAATCAAATACACGACGACATCGCTACAAGCCCTGTAAATAATAGTAGTAATTTAATTGCAATTTGTCAAATTGTCTAATGTTTATATAAATATAATATTTAGGTTTCACACGCGTACTTATAGTACAAAGATTTTGCATGTTAAACGATGCATAACTTATCCTATTTTTTAAATAGTTAATTCACACATATCATCAATTGTACAGAACGAAATCACTTGTAATAGCAAGAATTTAATAATGCTTATGTAATATACTTGGGAAGTTGTTAACGTTCAAGATAATTAAGGAATCTAGTCTAGAAATAAAGAAAGAAACTTTAATTTGTGTGGGGGTAAAACATTGCGTGAACATGAAAATTGCAGTACTTTTTTTGAGATATGTGTGGATATGGTGTCATTATTTTCAAAATGGTATCCACCATAACCTTGTGATAAAATGATACTCCCTCAGTCTCATTTTATATGACACTTTTCGAATTTTGATATTTAAAATAGTCTATCTTTGACCGTAAGTTTTTCATAAATTTTTTAAACATTTTGAATTATTAATTATTGTGACTTATAGTACTTTTTACGTAGTTTATAAATATATAAATTTCATTTCAAAAAAATTAAAGATTCCATATGTAAATTACCGATCAAACTTAAACTGTTTAACTTTCGAAAAACAAAAAGTGGCACATAAATTAGGACACATGGAGTATTTTATTTTTGTCCTTCATCTATAGCTTTTGGTAGGTCCTTTAGATTGAAAATATCTTTGGATTCTGCTTCACCTGAAAGATCTGATTTGTGTGTTTCACAACCATAAAGCCAATGATTCCTCAATTCTTTTGGCTTTCGTTCCTTGAATCATAGCCACGCAATTAAGCCCTCTGATTTTTTTTCTTTGCTTTTAACAAAATGGGCTCAACTCCAAAAACTTAATTTCAGATGAGAGGAAGATTAATTGTTCAAAATTATATAAGGCGAAAAACATTTATGAATAATGTAGCATGACACTTATTAACATTGAATAGATCAAAGAATAGTATAAAATTATATAAGACAATAAATATTCATGAATAATATAGATGTCGCTTATTAACATGAGAAAATCAAAGAATATGAATAAGTTTGACGATAGACCTTTGAATGTAACTTTTTCACACATGAAACATTAATATATATATTCTTTTTCCTCTATACGTTCATAATGGTATGTTTATAGGCAAATAGCTACGCCGGGTTTAAAGGGAGATTAAGTGATTAACCGAATAGTATTTTCCCACATTAAGTAATAAAGAAGGCAGATTATTCTTGTTCAAGTATGCCTAAACCAAAGTATACTTTAGTCAAAATCATGTCAATTTATCCACAGTTATTAGATTCTTGATCTAAAATTATCAGTATTTCTTTCGTTCAAACTAAAGAAAAACCTAGTTTTATACACACACAACTTTAATTTAGTAGATCTTATTTTTAAAATAAACTTGATTAAGATCTTATACACCCTAAACTTTCAAGTAAAATCATATATAAAATCAAAACCAAATCACTTCTAAGATATTCATCATATTAATTTTAAGGAACTCAGCTTTTGGCACCAATTATGAGTCATTGATTAGTACACTATCGTCATGTTTTGCCGTTTGATTTTTGCCTATTTAATTCTAAGGTGGACTACAAGTTTCATTAAAAACAAGAAAAAATGAAAAGCAAAATAGAAAAATATTTCCTTATGGAAAACACAATCCTTAAAAATGACTCGTGTGATACCAAACACACTCATATATATAGGATTTAAACCAAAATTATTATAACCCAACCATCTATAGAGGGTGTTTTCAACAATTTGAGCGTAGTTATCTTTATGTATATGAAATCTCTCTTTATGTGTTGAGCGTAAAATATCTTGCTAGTCAATTTTTTCCTAATGAAGTATTAAAAAAAGTTGGCAACTTTTCTTCTCTGTGGCCACCAGAAATGCATAGAGAAGATGCTTTTGATTCACTCAGAATTTTTGAGCTGTAATGTGATGTATTGATACTTCTGGAACATATACAGTACCCAAATTGATATTTTTCCTTTGTTCATCTTGTTTTTAATCATGATGAGAAAGTCACAAAATATTCTGACAAATTTCGAGTACATGATTTGAGGTCGGCCCCATCACTTCTTTCTTCCTTTCAAAATGACACGTTGCAAAGCATTACCACTTAGCAATATTCTAGTCTAAAACAACGTGGATTAAGGCGAGTCCGTAAGTTCAACTTTGAATCTATTATTTTAGTTAAAATTGTATATATACATAAGTGAAAAATAATAAAGTTGATATATGCAACTTATCGGTGATGTTGGACCACAAAATTCTCCATTCTGTACCAAATTAAAGATGCACTTAGCTTTCTCATACACTTCCCAAAATGCAACTAAAATTTTCTTAATATAAATCAAAGTGAATATCTTAAAAGGTCCTTCAACATAGTAAATTTTCTACAAAATTCACACATATATATCTCTCGTCTATAAAAAATCACTAATTTAATATCAATAAAGTTACTCAAAAAAATATTAAGAAAATTAAGCAAAGTGACCATTCAATCATCTTACAAAGTCATTTTAGCCCAATTATTGTTTTATTATTAGATACAATACAAGGCATATTCATTAGTTATAGTATATAAGGATGTATATGTAAAATAGAGAAGTGTAAATACATCATGTTATATAAATTTAAAATATGAAAGAGAGAGAAATGAAGAGGATTCTATGATAACTCGAGAAATATGGTAACAAATAATATTAAAATCGATTTGACTTAAACATATGTTGCCTAATCCAAAAAAATTCAATTTCAGAAGGTCAATTAAATGACGGCCCAAAAACGGAAGCCCACATTCTTTTTTAACTGGGCCGAAAGAAGAACAACAATATTAGACCCAAACCCAAATTTGCACCCAATACAAAATTCCAGTTGAGCCCTCGCTAATTAATTTTCCCACATTCAGCCGCTATCTTCATCTTCCTCTCTGCATGCCTGTAGTTTTTTTTTTTAAAAACTAATTTTATTGGCTTGAATGGCTCACTGCAACTAACGTATTGTTATATTGGAAAAAAATTAGGGTTTTGTTGATTTTCCGTACAAGTTTTGGAAGTGAATTAGGGTTTTATTTGTGAAAACTTTTTGTTGCATTGTAGCTTAAATGGCTGGTCCCAAGCTCGGTAAGAAATCAGGTTCTAAATTAGGGAAACTCCCTGCCAAGAAGAAGCAAAAGAAGGAACCTTTGCCAGCTAAGCCACTGGAAAAGGAGGAACTTTTTAGTGATAGTGAAGGAACGGATGGGGATTTTCAAGAAGATGATGAACAGAAAATTAATTCAGATTCTGAGATGTCTTCTGACATCGATGACCCCTTTGCTGCTGATATATTAGGAAGTGGTGATGCTGGTACTGTTTTAACTTAGTGCATTGCGTATGTGTTCTAATTTTAGCCATCATTTATGACTCACTAGCTATTCTTCTTTGTTTTGTCATATGTTTGCAGATGATGGTTCAGATGTTAATTCGGATTCAAATGCAGATTCTGACTCTGATGCAGATGATAATGATCTTGTAAGGAAGTCTAAAGCTATTGATGATGAAAGGAAAAGAGAAGAAGAGGACAATGATTTAGAACTGCAGCTCAATATTAAAGAAGAAGCTGATGATTTCAGACTGCCGACAACTGAGGTTTGCTTTAAAGTTCAAGTTCTTGATTAGTGGTTTGATTTGTCATACACTCATTCAGGGGAAAAAATAATCATGAATGCCTAATTTGTCTTTGTGTTTTTAGGAGCTTGAAGAAGAAACACAGAGACCCCCGGATCTCTCTAACCTCCAAAGGAGGATAAAAGAGAGTGAGTTTCTTCTCCTTCATTGAATTATATTTTTTTTTTCCGAGAAGTAAGTTAATCATTCAAATATAATAAAATAAATGCAGTTGTTAGAGTGCTTTCAAATTTGAAGTCATTGAGGCAAGAAGGTGTGACACGTAAGGATTACGTTGATCAACTTAAAAGCGACTTGGGTTCATATTATGGATACAATGATTTTCTGATTGAGTCATTGGTGGAGGTAATTTCCATCTCAAAATAGTGTAGACTCTGAACCTTTTCCCTTCTCAAAAGTTGCATTTTTCATTTCAATGTGGATGATATGTGACCTTACTGCAGTTGTTTCCCCCTGTTGAGCTGATTGAACTTATTGAAGCATTTGAAAAACCTAGACCAATTTCTCTACGGACAAACACTTTGAAGGTCATGTTTTTTTCTGTCACTTTTCTATCCTTCCGATTTTTCGCTCTGATGGTCGACTCATATTGTATTGCTTGGACGATATTTCAGTCTCGCAGACGGGATTTAGCTGGCGTTCTTCTTAACAGAGGTGTCAATTTGGACCCATTAAGCAAATGGTCAAAGGTACAATTACAAAGATGAACTGTGATTCTGTGTTTTCTTTGTATTAACCCATTATTTAGGTAACAATTTGAATTTGTTATTTCTTAGTTTCATATGTAACCTTACTTATTTCAGCATATGCATTTATGACTTTGTAGGTTGGACTAGTTGTTTATGATTCTCAAGTTCCAGTTGGTGCCACTCCTGAGTATATGGCTGGTCATTACATGGTAACCTGACTTGCTTACAGTTTCTTATAACCAACTTGTTTACAAGATATATTTGCTCTTAATATGCAACTGTGATACTTATTTTTAATAATAACTTGCTTACAGCTCCAAAGTGCAAGCTCTTTTCTGCCTGTAATGGCTCTTGCCCCCCAGGAGAATGAACGTGTCGTTGATATGGCGTAAGTAAATAACTTATTTTCTAAATAATGTTAGCTTCAATTGTCGATCATTGAATTTCCACCTATTCAGTTCTTTATCAATATTGTTTTCTGATTTATTATCATTTCATTTTCTTATATGTATTAGTAAGAATTAACAAGTTTGATTGCTGAAAGAGTTGTCTAGTCCATACTTGGATAGTCTAGGATAAAGCTAATAGAAAAAAACAAAGCATCTGCTTTTCCTCTTTCTCTTTTAATTTCTTCTCTCTTTCTATAAATCAGCAGCTTTGTCTTAAATATAACTTTGTCTGTCTTAGGTTCAAGTTATGCACCTAATATCTTTTCTTTTGGGAGGAAAGCTAAAGCAATTTCTGCCATCTTCTTACTAGTTAGTTCAGTTAGCAGAAAAGTGAAATTTTTGTTAGCTTTTGTTCTCCTAAAGTGGGTAATTTTTTCATGGTGTAGTGCTGCTCCTGGAGGCAAAACAACTTATGTTGCTGCACTGATGAAAAATAGTGGTATGTATTCATTGTGCAGTTAATCATGTTGTATATTTTTCTTGTGAAGGGGTCCATTTTATCCACAATGCATCCATACTTTCTGGATACAGATAGGAGAATGAATTTGAATACATCTGGCTGCCCTGGTGTCAGTATTGATTATCTCCATTTCCTTGTAAAATAATTCATTGCTTTCCATTTCTTGTCCAGCTAATTTCTAATGCGGTTTACCAAAATATACTGGATGTTTTCGTTCTATTTTACTCTTCGCTCATGTACATCATTCTTGGTAAAAAAACAGTACTTGGTAAATAATAACCTGCATTATCAATTTGTTTGCTTCCTCCAGTTGTCATTCCTGATGTGTCTGTCTTATATACTTAATGTTGCTTGTCCTAAGATTTTGTGACATATTAATGTTTGCCATGGTATTTTTCTAACTTCTCTCTGGTTCTGCTTTTGAAGTTACTGTAAATAATGTTGTCTTCCAGATTAGTGCTTAATAGCATTTGCCATTTCAATCATTGTCTGAATGACACCGACATATTTTACCTTGAAAAACTAGGTATTATTTATGCAAATGAGATGAAGGAGTCAAGACTTAAATCTCTCACTGCCAATTTACATCGCATGGGGGTAACAAACACCATTGTCTGCAACTACGATGGAAGAGAGGTTTGAATTGGACTATTTTGCAATCTTCCCTTTAGAACTAGCACATTTTTATTTTTTCTATATTTCATATGGGGACAATGTCCTATTTTATCCTCCATTATGAGCACTCATGCTTATTGACTGAAGTAGGTCTTTACTAATTTCATCGAGCTACAGGCATTGATCTGACAAGATTTTGTTCTTGTGTTTCTGTTTCCTGGTTTACATTCTTAATGATGATATGGACGAAGTCCTCTGATCTAATACCTTGTTTGGGGGATCATTTCAGTTGCCTAAAGTTTTGGGTCAGAACACTGCTGATAGGATTTTGCTGGATGCTCCCTGCAGTGGCACTGGGGTATGTGGTAATCTTTTATATATATGCTTGGCTTAGATCAAGTTTAAACCAATGAATGTTGTTCTTTCTGCAGGTAATCTCCAAAGATGAGTCTGTTAAAACTTCCAAAACTGCACCTGATATACAAAATTGCTCACAACTGCAGAAGGTATGAGTTAGATGTGTAAATTTGGTGATTTTGTGTCATCCATATTTATACACTTGCAACGATTTGTGCTGTGGGAGGATATCATGAAAATTTCCATGAATTAGTTGGGTGCTTCAGAGCTTGTCATGATTCATAACAGAACACCACAAAGTATATTGCAAGCATCTAACTTCTCAGGCTGTTTGAAAATACTGGTTTCTGAAAGTCTGCATTCTGGGAGAGATTAAGTTGCATAAAGAATTGATCTTTATCTTATTTGTTTCTAATGATTGATTCCGTTGATCTTAATTGTTGTATAGGAGGACAAATTTTGCATTTCTAGTTGTCTTATCGCCTTTCTTTTTTTAATGTGTTATATGTGTCCTCCCAAAGCAGGAAGGTGTTGGTGATGGTATTGGAAGCAGTGTCAATTTTGCTCCATGATGAATCTTTTCATCACATATTCCCCTATTCGCATATTGTTGTGGCCATTGAGAAACGTGTTTTATCGTCAATTTTCATTTGCAGGAACTAATACTTGCAGCAATTGACATGGTTGATGCCAACTCAAAATCAGGTGGATACATTGTGTATTCGACCTGCTCCATTATGGTTGAAGAGGTATCTTTCTTAACATATATTTCCAAATGAATTCTCAAAAAAGCTGGTGCTTTGCAAAGTATTCAACTCATTTGTCTAACTTGGAACTGCAGAATGAAGCAGTTATAGATTATGCACTCAAGAAGAGAGATGTTAAGCTTGTGCCATGTGGACTTGATTTTGGGAGGCCTGGGTATAACTTTTATAGTGTATGTGCATTTACTTGAAAGGCTGTCTAATTCTACAACTAATTAAAGCTGCCTCTCCCAGATTTATTCGGTTTAGGCAGCACCGTTTCCACACATCTTTGGACAAGACAAGGCGATTCTATCCTCATGTGCACAACATGGATGGATTCTTTGTAGCCAAGGTATGCCTTATTATTTATAGCTGCGAAGCAATTGCTTTATTTAAGAACTTCTGTTTATTGAACTAGAGATGACTATAGAAAACAAGGATGTGAAGTATCAAGTTGAGAGAGTTCGAATGGAGGCTTCAGAGTCCTACTTATGATGGTCATTATTCTTAAAATTGATTACAGTAAAGTGCTAAGTGAAGTACAAAATGATTTATTTCTGTTCTTTTATTCCATTGTAAAAAAATGCAGGAGAACAAGCCACAGTTATTCTGACTTAGCATATCATTGAATTGTCCTCTGAAAGTCGTCTTTTTTTTTTTCTCGAAATGATTTTTCCCTTTTATCCTGCTTGGTTTACATAGTTTTGGCCATACACAATAAATATCATTCAACCCTATACACATGAGGTTTTGTGTGCTTCTCTTCAGTTCTCATGCTTCTGTACTCGTATAAAAATCTAACTTCCTCATGTCAAACAAACATTTCATCTTTTCATTAAGCTTGTGGAACTTGAAATGATTAATGATTTTCTTACTTGTAAGATATATAGAAGAATCCAAACCCCACTCAAGTGAAGACTACACTGGGTAATAGAAGAAATTATTATGGTTTCTGGGACTAAAAAATGAATTGGGACTGGCACATGTGATTGTAAAAACAAATGAAAGATTATAAACATATTTCTTCTTTGGAGTTGCTGCAAGTTTGTTTCAGTAAAAACATTTTGCCTCATATGTCTTGTTTCTTTTTCAGTTGAAAAAGATGAGCAATTCTAAGTCTGCTGCTAAATCGTCGGTTCAGTCTGAAGAAGTACAAGGTACTGAAAGCATTGAGAACAGTGACCAGCAGGATTCTGAAGAAGATGATGACAAGCATTCAGATAAAAAAGGCATTGCAAATGAGAATAGGAAATTGAAAGAGGAAGTAGCAGGTGATAAAAAGAGGAAGAGGGATGTCCAAACACATTCAGTTAAGAAAGGTGCTGGACAAAACAGCGGTGCAACTAAAAATGGAAAAGCAGAAAACCAAGTGGTGGCAACAAAAAAGAGGGAAAAGAAGAAACCCCTTCCTAGAGAGGAAATTGCAAAAGCTAGGTACTATTTGTAGTTTCACTATCACGAGTTGTTAAACACTCTGACGTGCTAATGGAACAGAGTTAATTTCAGATCATATAACCTATTATTATCTTCAACATTTTTACAGGGAAGAGAAGAGGAAAGCCCTTAGGGAAGCTACACGAAAAGCCACGATGAAGAACAAATGAGGTCTGGTGATACGCCGAGGATATTTTACCAGAGGCGACGTGAGCAAACATAAAACAAGAGATATTCTCTGGTGATTTTGTCAAGCTCACCTCGCATATAATTAGCAGCTGCCAGCTAGTTGTAATATTTTTGTTATTGGTTGATGGATGACTTTGAGATGAAGAAGGCTGGAGGTCGTGTATGATTTGCTTTAGAAAACAACTTAGGATTCATGTTTTGCATGCATCCAAAAATTTTGTATTATACTTTTAATCTACCTGGGAGTGAGCAATGAAAATTTTGTATTCCATCATCTATTTCAATCCTCTTCTATCATAATCATTAGCCAATGTTAATTATAAAGGTAAAAGGGAGTAAGCTTATGTTATGATTTCCCCAGGTATCTTACACGCCAACTAGGCTAGTTTACAGGTTGTGCAAGTATTGATCAACCTGGTATTTACTCAATGATCACATCCAATTTTAAGTATGCTATAGGCCTCAATAAAATAAAACAAGCATATTTGGTTCAAGATAAAACAACAATAGAAATTAAAATTTCAACTTCAAATCAATCTAATTTTGAAGTCCAAACACTGCGTAAGATAAAATAGAAGGGACCAGATCAGCTATCAACTGACTGAGACCAATTCCAACCCATCTATATTTTACTCTCTATTCTCTATATTTGAAGAGTAAAATAGAGAATGGGTTCTCCAAGCCCTCTCTATTCTTCAATTATAGAGGGGTGAATAGTAGTAATTATATAAGATTATTAATTAATATATTATATAAGATTATTAATTAAGTCTCTAATATTTGTAATTATTTTCTAAGTAATATAACATCTAAAACATATTATTGTTAAGTATACTATTTCCATCCCGAATTAACAATTTTTTTAATTTAATCTTTAAATTTGCTTTTTTGTCATTTTAAATATGTAATTTAAATTATAATTATTTTTCATTATGAAGTATGCACAAAAATTTACGTGATAATTCAAACAATCTACTTTTATGTTATAGTGATAAATTATTAAATAATGAGCATGAAAATATTTGATGTTACAGTTCAAAATGGAATAGGGGAAGTAAATTAGTACGGAATAATTGAATATAAGATTATATTGTTAATTTAAACAATTTTTAGCTACACCTAAAAAAAAAGGACAAAAATTGCTCATTTTGAACTCCGTAATACATTAATAGAACACTGATGAGAGTAACGTAATAGTCTTGAAAGTTGAGTATTTATGTAAAATTTAAATTAATTTTTACAATGATACGACATTTATGATGTTCACTTTTATTTGAATTGTTCGTTAATATGTATTATATATAATATTTATTGCAATTTATGTTATTTAGAAATTTAGATTAAAATAAAATTTTATATTAAATGAAATTTGAAAAAAATAAAATTTTGTATTAGATAAAGATTATAGAGTGATTATTTGCAAAAAGAAGAATTGATTTATATTATGAAATAAGAAAATAAAAATAATAATATAATATTGAGGAGAGAAAATAATTTCCTTTTTAGAGAGTAAAATAGAGAATTGGTTGTCTAAAAAAATAGAGAACTCTATATTTGGAGAGTAAAATAGAGGATGGGGTTGGAGAGAAAAATAGAAGGATGGGGTTGGAGATGCCGTGAAGGCTCAATTTGGAATTCCAATTCTGCAATTAGCCTTATGAAAGAATGAGAAGTGCCGTTTTAATACTTCCAAGGGTTCAATTTGTAACACATGGACACTATTCCTTCGAAGCCTATTGTAAGTTATCTGACATATTTAAGATTGTGAAGTTCAAGCATTCCAAACTTTATCTGCATGGTGACCTTGCAGAACACTTGGTGGTGCGCTAAAAAACCAGATAGAGCATCAGCTACAAATCTTTTATTACAGAAATAGGAATGAGTGTCAAACCCACTACACCTCTCACTTGTCAGAAAAATGAACCATGCAAGAAGTAACAAATTCAGGAGCTGGAAACTAACACAATTCATGGAGATCACATGATGTCAAGGTTCATACCAGAAAGGGGTCAAAAACCTGGTTTTCAGCAAGAGTACATCCAAAGCCTATGCTAGATTGTCAGTGCTGAAGAAGCATTGTTTTCAAGTTGAATGGTGGAATCAAAGTCACCTTACTGCAGTTATTTACATCAAGTTATCTTCTCACAGATTTAGCATATCAGGACTGATTTTTCAACAGTGTACACATACAGAAGATGCCAAGGTAAGTCTATCCCTAAGATGCTAAAACTTGAGTACTTTCCACAAGAACCTCAAAGCAAAGAATACATTTCATTGAAATGGCCATGGTTTATAAGCTATTCCTGAATCCTGACATAACCAAAAGAACAAAGAGAATCTAGTTTCTAGGTTTTCATATATCTACCAGAAAAGAAAAAAATCAAAATACAACTGTTAAACCTTCACTTAAGTACCAGGCTTTTGTCTGTAGTAGGGTTCAAACCCATAATGTGCGCCTAATCCATACAACATGAGCTGCGCTCTTACACTAGATCAACACCCTGGGGCCAAGAGATTTCAACTTACTTACTTCACGAGGTTCACCCTGCTCTACCAAGTACCATTCCCTAAATTTTAGGGCCAGCATTTTCTCTTTCCACCTGTATCAATCGCCACCCACTAAACCTCATCCCTTTGCTCTACTTGTTGACACTATTTCCACCAGAAACCGTGCACTTGTTTACCTTTCTTCCTCTCTCTCATCTACAAGTAATTGGACCCTAGGTGAAAAAGCTTCTTTCGCTAGGTAACCTAGGGGAACAAGTTACCCAATAGCAGCACATGCAGGAATAATGGTATTTGAGGATAGTAAAATGCCCCACTAAAGCATATCTAGAAATGAAGCTGACTTTCAAAGAGTACTACTATCATTAACAAGAACAAGACTGTTGTATTTTCCAAAAGAACTAACTAGGACGATTATTCATATGAATTTTGTCACAAACAAGTGAAACAACTCATATGTAACAAATGTATACCACAAAATGCTTCACAACTGACAAGTTACTTACAACTAACATCTATCAACTATGCCAAAAGCCAAACAACTGATTCCATAGACCAAAAAGGAAGAAATATCCCAACCCTGCTCAATGGAACTCCACAAAATTCACCTAACATAAATACATTACTCATCTAATCAACAATCATCCTATTATAACGAAACAAAAATAACATCTGACATGGCATTACTTACGACTAACTAAGCTGATTGAAACATCAAACTAGAGTCAACCCACTTCCTAGCTGATAATCAAACATCTCGACAGAGTAATTATAACAGCCCACTTTCACATATCTAAAAGCACACAAGAAAAATCAAAGATAATTAGATAAATGTCTAAACGCATGAACCCTTAAATAAAGTCACAACTTTTGAAGCAGTACTAAACATCCAATCATTTAAACTAATCATCATGGTATTCATTTGATCAAACAAAGACCACACATAATCAATGTCTACTTGCAAAGTAATAGAAATTGTGATCTGAAGATATATATACCTGCAGTTTTATCGGAGGCATCATGGTATATAGGCTCCTCCTCAGGCACAGGGTGAAGCACATCTGTGACCGAGTCATTGCCACTAGTAGCATCTTTATCATCAGGATATCTAACAACAACAACAGGGCAAACACAATGATGCACACAGTAATCACTCACACTACCAAGCATCCCTCCTTTAGGGCTACGCCTTGATGCACCAAACCCTCTACTCCCCATAATAACAGCACTCAAACCCAACCTCTCAACTTCCAAACACAACCTTTCCTTCATATCATGATCCTTCACAATATGAATCTTGAATGGAATATTAGCCTCCACAAGTGGCTGAGCTAAATCATTAGATTTCGTAGTTGTGAAATTATCAAAATCATCTTCCAGCTTCCGCTGTGATTCTTCATTTTCAGTGTCAACAGAAACATCAATAGCACCCCAATCAGCTCCATAAAGTACCGAAGTTGGACGGACGTGAAGGAGAATAACGGCGTCACCTGGTCGGAGGTAATTTTGCACAGCCCATTTGACGGCATAAGCACTTTCATCGCTAAGATCGACGGCGATAGCGACCTTCCGGTTAGCTCCGGAAGTGGGAGTTCCTAAATGGAAACGAGGAGATGCCGGTTGGTGCATGATCGCCGTGAGTGTACGGTCGGATTCTGGTGGTGGCTTTTTGGGTGATGTCATCATGGTGTAAAGAGATAAATACGAAATGAGTATTGAAGAATTCAGAGAGTTACTGTGTATTTTGTGATGTTCGAATCCGATTCCACAGTGTGTATCGTTGAGTTCTTCGGACCTTTGGGAAGAAGAAAGGTTACAGGAATTAGCTGGAATAGAGTTTACTGGAGGTTTTTTTATATTTTTTTTTATTTGAGAAATGGTCAATAATATATTGACTCTTTTTTTGGGCTAATCTTATCCAATACAATACACTTGAATAATACAGTATTTAATTATTTTCCTTAATTGGTGTCCAATATTTTGTCCTTATCCCATCTCTTTGTTAATATCCAAAAAAAGAAGAAAAAAACAAATGATGACCAACTAGAAAAGACTCAAAAGAGGTAATAGAAAGAAATAAATTTGAAAATGAATTGTTTCATTGTATGGGATACGTTTAATTGGTGAACTGGGATACAGAACTAAAGAAACTTTGTTGAGCTTTATGAAATTTTGGACAACATTGACTAACGAGTTGCTGCTTTGAGTTCGGGGATTAGAAATTGATCTAATTTTTTTAAATTATAATTAAGATTTCAATTATAACCATCGAATCCATCATTTTGTTTGAGTTATCAGTTAATAGCTCAATTATTTAGTAATTTTATTGAATTTTATACTGAAAATTCAAATTTAAGATAAAAGTTATGAATTCAATTGAACCTCAAACGACTAAATTCGCTCTTGAACAGCACTACCATTGATGAATGATAGCTTCCAAGTGTGCATTTTGATTTTAGCTATGAAGATGATATATCATTATTTTTATATTTCGTGGATTTGTTATACTAATCAAGCAAGTGAGGAATATGCGGAAGGAAAAACATGTTTAAAGATGGAGTTATAGATGAATTCAAAATCTTAAAATGAGGAGTATTAAAGATAGTGTAGCTTATATAGGTTATCACGCTTATGCAATGAAACTTTAACCCAAGTTGAATCAATGCACCAAATCTACTGTTTTTTAAGGTATCTAACAAAATATTTGATATATATATATATATATATATATATATATAATCTTTTCAAAGTTAACAAATGCATGTTTTAAAAAAAAACTCAAAGGTACATATACGTGTGTAATTCCACCCTCCTATCTATGTGATGTTATAGGGCATTGTTTACAAATTAATGCAAATAAGTGTGTCAACTTATTTATTAATCCTAAAGTAAATTATGGGTTTTAAAAAAAAAGCATACATGGATCTAATTATGTTTATGATTTAATCACTTGTTCGTTAATAATCTTCAAATAATAGAGTATATATCATGATTTTTGTTAAAATTAATTTGAGTAAGTTTTTTTCTTGAAATAGAAAAGAAATACTCCTAGGAAAAGAAAAACAAAAGTAAATCATAAATGAATTAGGAAACGGATTATCGAAAACAAGGAAAAAAGAGCAAACTACGTGTACAAATATTTTGTCACCGCCAAGTGACGCTATAAATCCCTTAGGAAACCCGACGACTGCTACTAACCCGATTGGATAATCCACTTCATAGGGGTTTTCTACCCCAAATTCACAAAAATCGTCTTCAAAATTCAGGTGAATTACAATTAGGGTTTTGAAAGATGCCGCAGAGACACTCGAAGAACAACAACGATCTCGCCTTCTTTACCTACGATGAGAAGCGAAAGTTAGGGTACGGAACACAAAAGGAGAGGCTGGGCAAAGATTCAATTAAGCCGTTCGATGCTTGTTCCCTTTGCTTAAAACCCTTCATCGATCCGTTGTGTTGCCAGAAAGGGCATGTCTTTTGCAAAGAATGCATTCTGGAATGCCTTTTGTCCCAGAAAAAGGATATCCAAAGGTGCCTATTTTCTGTCCTTTGCAAACTTTCTCTCAATTGATCTTTTGTAGATTTGAAAGGAAAGGATATTATATATGAATTGCCGAGTTTTTTTATGCTTAAGGTGCGTTTTGTATGAAATTATATGTCTTGGTGCTGAGATCCTGTGGTTAGCTTGATTTACTTTGTTGTGTGTCCAGGATTGTAAGATTGTGCTTGTGAATTCTATTTCAGCTGTGAAATAGTAATAATAATAATAATAAAAAAGAATACTGTTTCAGCAAAGAGAAACTGACAATATCTGTGGTTCTTAATGGGGGAGTAATATGTGGAGGTTGGGTGTAAGTTAAATTTTCTGTGTAGATTGGTAAGAGGAACTCCGGAGATGTCCTTCTAATGTAGTGAGACTCGAAGTTTGGAAGGATACTGCAGCAAGTTTCGAAATTTTGCAACTACGAGAGTACGATGGCCATAGCTAGTGCTTTCATCTGTTCGACACCAAAACAGAGAATATCTCAGTGATTAAGAGACTCCTAATTTATGTCCTTAATATAGGTCTAGTTGGATTAGATTGAGTTGTATGATGTCTGCAGTTGTAGGCTAGTCTTATGATTCAGTGCATCTTGAAGAGAACCTATTGGATATATTTTAGTCTTTGTTGTGGTTGTAAATTGACCTCCGAAAACGCCATATAATCTAATGGATTTTGGTCTAGAGGCAAATATATCCCAGAACTTATGGATAGGATACTTGACTTGCAAACTATACTTGTAGGCTGTAGCCCCAAGGTTAACATAAAAACTATTTGTGTTCGATTCTTCTTATGAGGCTAGAGTCTCCTGCACTTTCTAACGGCAATAATTTGGTGACATGTTTAGTTTTAAGAAGGGTGCTGTCATTTTTCAGCTTCTTCTTTAATGCTATTCTTTACTATTACCAAAATACAAATATGCAAGTACCACAACTATGACTGAATCCCAAGTAGGGGAGTAAGTTATATGAATCCTCAGGGTCCATGTCACCTTCCTAAGTTCATCTCAGTCCAATACTAATAAGCAAGTCAAAAAAGAAAAAGAAAGAGGGTACCATTGAATTTTCACGAGCCACTTTAATGTTTGCCTTCTATTATTATAATGATACTAATATACAAGCCAAAATTAATTCCAATCTCCAAGTCCAGTTATTGTGTCCATAAAGTAGTGGATGAAAAGAGTATTAATTATAGACTAGCCAATAAAGAGGTCTTCGTACTGACTTGTGGAATACTTGTCTGGAATCCCTTTCAAGTGAAAACTGCAGCCTTTCTGAGTAAACAGTTACTTATTCTTAAGTTGCAATGCATGTTGTTAGTTACTTCTATTAACAAAACAGTTGCCCGACTTCCACCTGGAAGGAATAATACTGACTAATATATCTTCCAATCTTGCTTCATGCCTGCATTTCTCTGGAAAAGGAGAAAAGGGCAGTGTGGAGTGGAAGAGAGGGGTGGGGATTTGGTAAACATTCTTGTTTGTATTCTTAGAATCATCCTTCGTGAAGTTTTATTTGACAAGCTGTTACTTTGTCTTGCAGAAAGTTAGCTGCTCATACTGGTCAGCAGAAGCAAGAAAAAGAAGAGGAAGAGGAGAGGTTGATGCTGCAGAAAGCCAGGGAGCTTGATGCATTTGATCAACAAAATCATGGTCCAGTTCCGCAGTATAATGATAAGAACTACAACAGAGACAAGAATGGATTCCATGGGGCCAACAGCGTGAAGGCCACTTCTTATGAGGAAGAAGCACTTAGAACCATGAAAGCATTTTGGCTGCCCTCTGCAACACCAGATGCACCTGCTAAGGTGGAAGCCCCATCCACAAGCACAACTTGTCCTGAAGGGAGGGAAAAAATTAAGATGAAAAACCTTTTCCCTATACACTTTACTGAAGATACAAGTGCACAGAAGAAACACAAGTCTCTTGACAAGAGTTTCATATGCCCCAGTTGCAAGGTCACACTGACCAATACATTATCACTTGTGGCACTTAATACTTGTGGACATGTCTTCTGCAAGAAATGTGCAGAGAAATTTGTGGCTGTTGACAAGGTTTGCGTGGTCTGTGACAAACCATGTAAAGATAGAAATCTGGTGAATGTGGAAAAGGGAGGAACAGGGTTTGCTGCCCATGGAGATAATCTTGAAGCAAAAGACTTCAAACACTTGGGGAGTGGAAGTGGTTTGGGCCTGGTGAGGCCTGCCATGAAGACGTAACTTGCTGTATACCAGTTTGCTCATTAGAGATAGTGGGGCTTTGTTACGGTGTATTGTAATATGGTTATATCATCTTCTACCCTGAAAACTGTGTTTTCTTACATCGTCTTTATTCAACTACAGCTCTGCGAAAGCAACTTTTATCCTTTCCAATTCACAAGTGTTATTTCATTAGATAATTGTTTGAAACTTGTTCCTCAAGTGGTTGCTGCTGCTGCTATCGATAGTTTTGCTACTTCTTTTTTGGGAGCAATACCCCCATTCAACCTCGGAACTGGATGGAACTTATTCAAATAAACTCTGTATGTTATGGGGCTGATGAGGGGTGCGGGGTGGGAATTTGACTTGTTCTGTGATAGACTGTTGTCAGCTCAAATTTAAACCATTTTTTTGTTTTTAACAGTTAACTCGTCTCCAAGGGGTTTTGGGCAAGGGAGGGGGGGAGAGTTTTGAGGGTCTAGCTTTTTGTTGCCTTTATATATACCGAGTAAGATATTGTTTTCGCGAGGACTATTAATTAACTACAAACCTAACGATAAAACTATATGCTAAGTACTTATTTTAGTGATTAGCTTAGGTTTTTTTCTTTTGATGAGAGTCCTTTTACTTCTTGTTAGAGATTTGTATGTGGATAAAAATTCGTAATGGGAGATCTTTTAGTTATCTCTATACATATAGAGGGTCATATAATTAAGCTATTATGTTCCAGAGTTTTGTATAATTGATTGCAGAGGCGTATCCAGGATCTCAAAAACATGGGGGCACCATTATCTTCAAAATAGGCAATTAATTCAATTATATAAATTTTATTGTGAGAACAAGTTGACGAGCAAGTAGGTAGTAGCAATCTTTATATAGTAATATATTAGCAAAAAACATCATTCACTTACAATTGTCCTTGACGAGTTTTCATATTTTGAAAACGGTCAATAATGGATTCATTACTTACATTTTTAAATATACTACGCTCTATATAGCAAACTAAACAACCATTCAAAAGATCTTCATCCATCCTATTACGCAAATCATTCTTTATGTACTTCATTGATGAGAATGCTCTTTCCACGCTTGCGGTAGCAACAGGAATAATCAAAGTTAGCTTCACAAGTAGATACACAAGTGACCAAGTTTGATCTAGTTTTGTCTCTATCATCACTTTTGCAAGATCCTTGATTCCCTTCAAGTTGAGAAACTTGCTATCACACTTTTGAGCATAGACAATAAAATCATCAAGTTGAAAATTGAGTTCCCGAAGCTCTTTATCACCAAACTCACTTGGGTAGTACTCGGCTAGTTTCATTATCCTATCCTTGTGAAAATTAGCAAATGAATCAACCGGACTCAAACTAGCCATACCGAGGAGCAAGTCACTAGTCACCACATCAAAACGATTATTGAGTTCTTGAAGTGCCAAATAAATGACGGCATAAAACACTTCCACACGAAAGTGATGCAAATATGAAATATTGGACCTCTTACGCTTCGACTTCCCATTAGAGTAGTCTTCATTCATTTTGGGAATTGAAATTCCATGTTTACCACAAAATAAGCTAACCTCATCCATCATAGAGTCCCATTCATCCTCTCTCATCATTTGCAATCGTTTCTTTGAAAGGTCAAGCAATCCCATAGCATTAACGATATCTTGATCTTTCTTTTGTAAAACTTTATTCAACTCATTCGTCAATAGCAACACCTTAAACATCAAGTGCAACATAAAGACAAATTCAAATTCATGAATCTTGCTCAAAAGATTTTCCGCCGTAAATCTATCAAGATAATAAGGACAATCACGTTTCATATTCTTAAGCACATTAACAATTGAAGAAAAAAGAATCAGGAAATTGTCCAAGGTTTTAAAATGAGACCCCCAACAAGTATCACCCGGTCGTTGGAGGCCACGTTCTTGATTCAAACCTTGCCCTGTATGAACTTCTCCAAATTTAAGCAAAAAAAAATTATCCATATCCGAATTATTTTTGGAAAGACCTACAAGTGCCAATTGCAATTGGTGAGCAAAACAGTGAATAGAATATGCAGATGACGTATCTTGTAAAATCAAAGACTTGAGACCATTTATTTCCCCTTGCATATTACTAGCCCCATCATAACCTTGACCACGTATTTTGGATGTACATAATGAGTGATCCAAAAGCAAAGAATAAATTGCCTTTTTTAATGATTGAGAAGATGTATCATTTACATGGACAATACCCCCAAGAATCGCTCTATCACCATTCCACTTTTGTTGACATATCTCAAAATTAGAGCCATTTGCTCCTTATGAGAAACATCCTTTGATTCATCAACTAATATTCCAAAATAATCACCGTCCAAGTCTTCAATGATAGCCTTAGTTGTTTCTTTAGCACAAGCCTCCACAATATCTTTTTGAATTGTCGGACAAATCATCATATCATTTTGTGGAGCATTACCTAATATTACTCTTCCCACATCAAAACTTCTATCCCCATACCATTTCAAAAGTTCAAGAAAAGCACCCTTATATTCGGAACCTTCACTTTCATCATGTCCACGAAATGGAAATCCCGATGTCAAGAGAAATCTTGCTACATCAATTGAGGCATTTAAACGCATCCGATAATCACTTCTTGCCTTTCCACTTTACTTGTCAAAAGAAGATTGGATCGATTGCCGTTGGTTTTTCAAATCTTGCATCCTATTGAAACATTTATGATGGATACTATTTACCTTACCAACATGTTTTTTGAATCTTTCTAAAGCTTTGTTCCAACACCTAAAACCATCTCTTGTAAATGAATCTCCGGCATTTCCACGACTTTCAAGTTCATTCTTGAACAAATAACAACACAAACAAAATGCCGCATCTGATTTAATGCTATATTCCAACCATTGAGATCTTCTCTTAAACCAAGTTGGTCGAAATTGACGCATTTTATCTCCAAACTTAGTTTTAGGGAAGATATGATCAACAGGTTGACATGGCTTTTTTTGAATGTAATACCTCCTTACCGCATCTCGAATATTAGGACCATAAGATGAAATAGGCATTCGATCTTTGGGATCTGCTTCAAGAGATTTAAAATCAAGCATATTATCC
>NW_006239015.1:1554377-1596731 GCF_000226075.1 Solanum tuberosum | reverse complement strand
TTACTTGTTCTCAAATCTCACTTCTCCTTCACCATGAACAACAAAGTGGAAATGTGGAATGAAGCCAAAAGAAGAACAATATGATGTCTTTACTCCTTTTTACCTTTTAGTTTAGGGCTTTGAAAAGTCAAAAGAAAAAGTTAAAATAAATAAATAAGAAAAACGTCTAAATAAAGAAGGAAAGGAGAAAAAGAAAGTAAAAAATATAATTTGACTTTATTGACACTTCTAGCTTAAGGTCTAGACATAGCTAATGCAACCTAAAAATATGGGTATTTGAACCTCTTTTTATTTATAAATTATTAAAAAGATCTATGAAAAGTGGCACATTTTGTTATATTAATTAAAAATTAAAAATGTTAATGTGGATAGAAAAATTTGAACCACAAATCTATAAGTTATGCACCCCCTATTTGTACTTACTTATCAATATACTAGAGCATTCTTTTTAACCTTGGGTTCACCAATACAAATTTAAAAAGATAATTAGAAAAATAGTAGTATTATATAGGGGTTAGGAAGGGGAGGATGGGTGCATGTGAACCCCCTCCCCTTCATATACATACGCCTCTGATTGATTGATTGATGGAATGCCTTGGTTCACTAGGGCCCGTTTGGCCATAGATTTCCCAAGAAACTTGGGAAAAATTTGGCAAATATTGTTTGTCCATACACTTTCTCATTATTGGCAAATTTTTTGGCAAATAACCCAAATTCCCTAAATACAGTTTTTTCTAGTATTTGGGCCAAATCTCATTATTTGGAAAGTTTTAAAAATTCAAATTTAACACCAAACTTTTATCTTTTACAAAAAACACTTTATTTATTTAACACCAACCAACTCAATCAAATCTCCATCTGCTAACTAACTCAATTAATATTTTTTTCTATTATAAAGAGCATACATGTATAAGAGCTTTTATACCCATGCATCTTTTTTAACGATGCGACTATTTACTGTAATGATGCCTTTTGATTTGTTGCGGAAGTCATGAATCTTGTTACGCGACATTTCTATTTTGCTATGTAATACAAATTTATGGTTAGTTTTGATAGTTTTAAAAACTTATGGGCATAAGTCATATTTCTTAAAAAATTGAAATATATTTCCCAAATACTATGGCCAAACACATGGTGAAATTTCACCCAAATCTTCACCCAAATAATATTTGCCAAATATATTTGGAAATCTATGGCCAAACGCTAGCTTAGTTGCGCATCTTTGGACCTTTAATTGATTGCAATTTTTTTTTTCTGTTAAATTAATTTTCACACTTAAGTCGATCAAATTTTATCTACAACATTTAATACGATAAATGTAACTACTTAAAAGAAAAGAAAAATGGAATCTGACCAACCAAAATACTAAAAAAACAAAAACAAAACAGAAATTTTCGATTCGATGGATATCAACGATCATCTTTATTCAAATTTATTTATTAAAAAATTACACAGCACTTCCATGAGTTATTTAATCAAGTGAAAGAAAGTATGTTGAGTGTCAAATGTGAGCCGCTCAAAAAATCTTATAAGATATAAAAATGACATTATAAAAAAATCAGTAAGCAAAAGATTGAGGAAAAACACATTCTCCTAGTCGGCCACAACTAAATACTAAATAGAATAGTGTGGTCAATTTGGTTCATATATAGGCCAACATTTAAGCACTGTAGGGGAATAATGTTGCAACTTTATTATAAAAAAAAAAAGGATTACAATTCATGTGCAATAGTTAAAGGGTAGTTCATCTGAATCTTATCCAAAAGACAACTCATTAGTCATTGTCCACTAGGCCACTTTGGTTCCTACCACTACCACTGCTTTTGCTTTTGTTTTTGTTTTTGTTTTATAAAAATAAAATGATAGACGTAAATCAACTTGGACTTGATCAAGAATCATTTCCAATCTTTGAAAGGTTAAAAGGCACTTAATATTACATTTCTATTTCTAAAAGTTGTTTTTGGTTACCTACTTTATGATATTGTAAATGAACCATCTTCACAACTTGAATTAGAATCGGCTTCTTTAAATATTTAAATTGTTCCTATCTACCTCTTAAGGGTGGGGTGGGGTGGAAGGTTTATGACCAAGAAATAAATATATTTTTGTTATATGCTTTATAGTTTATACCCGTCCAATTTCTTTGTATTGTTACTATTATTATTATCAAGTTGTATTATCAGTACTCAGTAGTAATAAATTAACAATAAAATATAGTACTCCACTCATAGTGGTTAATGAATTGAATCAACTAAGACCTTTTTAATGAATATAATTAAACTCTTGAACTTTCTTTTTAACCATTAAATTTGTTCCCGAAAAACTCCTAGCAATTTGTGTACTAATTACTTTCTCCGTCTTCTATCTGTCTCAAAATAAGTGTCACCTTATCAAAACAAAAATTACTATTCCTATGTTTTTATAACTATACCTTTATACTCCATCTTCTTAATAGTGCTCAATTTTCAGGAGCCGTCTATCAATTAAAGATAGTTTCATAAATTATGCATTATATTTAATGATTTTTTAAGAAAACGTATTTAGATGAGTACTTATGCTATATTTGATTGTTGAAAAAGTGAAAAATCATCAAACAAGAATCTAACGTTGAGACGAAATTTAATTTGTATCATAACTGAAAATAGAAAAAGAGACGTTTTCTTTTGTGAACAGAAATCTACAAAATAGGGTCTGGCAAGTTAGTTGTATTACGTGAAAGGATCATTTACTTGTCAAAACATTTTCTTTGCTTTCGGGTTTGTTTCTTTGTTCATTTCCCTCTTGTTGGGTTCATCCTGTTTCTTGGTTGAAATAAAATCCGACTAATTTAAGATTTAAAATTAATGTGTTCTTTTTATCAAATATAGTAATATACAAATATATTTGAAAATTGAATCATGTGTGATGAACTCGATTGAATTTGTTGCTTCTAACTTTCCTTAGAGGCTAGAGCTGCAACTTATTTGATATTGAATTAGCTCGATGGGTCACTCAGTAATCTTTTATAAAATATTTTAATTAGTCTTATAGAATTCATAAGCTTTAACTATTTTCTCAATTAGACTAATGAACAGTAAAACTTATCAACTAACATTTTCTTAATTAGAATATGTGTTTCCATGAGTAAAATCATAATTTTTCATATTATCTTCCCATCCTCGTCCAAACAAATCAAATATACAAAATAAGAATTATATCATTAGCTACAACTAACATAATTATTTGAATACTACAAGTTAATTAATTCATTATTCATAATATTCCTGATCCCACTTTCATATATAGACAAAATTATAATCTAAAACTTATCTAAAAAAGGATCCAGACATCCAGTAATAAATTATTGGTCTAACAAATTAATAATTTATAATCAAGGAAATCAAAGAACATTTAGTTGATGAGAAATAATGATTGAGACCACAATAATAATCTTATTAATTAGCACAACGCCCACCAAGCATATATAATAATTAAAAAATACAGCTAATAGTAGGTGCAACGTAGGCTGGCTCACAATTCAGACTTAAGTCAACCCCTTTCAACTTATAATTAACCTATTTATTCAGTTGTCCGAATAATTATTAATATCATTTGAAATGGTCCAGGACTTTAAAAGTTCACTGCAATTTTTATTAAATTTTACATTAAATAATAAAGTTCATAAGAAAATAGTACAACCAAACGTAATACAATATCGTATTAGAATTATACTATTAACAAGTTCGTTCTCAGTCATTTCCTAATTAAGTTCACTTATTAAATATAGTTGACTTTTTTTTATTGAATAAACAAAAAAAAACTCATGATCATAAGACTAAATTAATACTCTTGTTAATACAACAATTCACATGATGCATTAATAACTTTTTGGCTCAAATACATCGACAAACATTCAAATTATGACATGTTTCAAATGAGCATCTGAAGAAAAAAAAAATTCAATACATTAAACTTTCGCTATGTGTGGGGTCTAAAACAAGTCATAACACAATGGCCTATTGTAAAAAGTTATTTCCACAACTCGAACTTAGACATATGATAAAATATTTCTATTAGGCACTTTCCTCGCGAATTATGGAGATTGTTATTGTCCGTTCTTTTGATTACTTCTTAATTACTTCTGATCAATTCCAATGTTCTCCTTTTTTTGGATCATTTTCACCTTATTTTATTCTACTAAACAATTGCTAGAACGGAAAATGATTTTTTTTTGTCTATTGCTACAGTATGTTTTTCAAAAAAAATAAAAAATTAAATAATTGGAGTGAATTAGTAAGATAAATAAAATAGAAATCTTCTTATTTCTTATAGTAAAAATAGTTTAAAATAAAATTAGATTTCAACAAAAAAAAAAATTAAATTGATTGGGTGACTTTTTAAGTGAAATATCAATAGTTGAGTGACTTTCTAAGTAAAATATCAATAGTTGAGTGACTTTTGAGTTATAATCATTAATTTCATATTATATTTCTGTATTTAAATGTTAAATTGTAAATTAAAAATATAAGATGAATTTAAAGATATTATTAAATATCAAATTTTGTATGGAATATATTGTAATTCTTACCAAATTTGGAGAGTAGTTTTCTCAAATTAGTTGACTTAACTATGATTATGATATTTATTCATATGATATAATATTGACCTTTAAACTTTAAATATGACACATGTCTCTAATCTAGACGTGCACTTGACGAAATGGAGGAAAGGGGTAATGGAGAGGGGAGCCGGATCCATTATAAATGGTAAACTTATTTCTCACACATAAACTTTTTTGAATTTTTAGTTTGAAATGTTTATAAAAATATTTATCATGTGTTAAAAGATATTTAATTGAAACATGTTATAGTTTGGTCTTATAAATGAAATATGTATGTATTATACCTTTTGTTTTTTCTCCCAATGATGCGTTAATAAATAATGTTAGTAGTACAATAATTTTGACCGTTAACTTGGCAAGTAAAAATCCCTCAAAAGCTATATCCGTGTCACCAGCTGTACCGTCGGGCCCACATCATTATTTATCGCGCCAACCAAAATACCTTTTTTTATTGGCAATAATAAAATCGCCACCAATTATCGAGCCACCATATCCTCCTCTAAAAATAAAATAAAATACACTATAATTATGTTCCACAATATCCCTTAAAAAAACTGTGTCTCGATCTCAACTATTTTAATCATCTATATATATCTCTTCCGTTCTACTCGGCCCAAATATTTCGCCTTAATCCACAATTATACTCTGTTTCGTTATATAATTTTTTTTTAATAGGAAGGAGCAATTTTTGGTAGAGAGCACCCAGATCGATAATGGATGTGTTTGAAAAGAGAGAAATGGCGGCGGAGAAAGCAAGAGGAGGGGAGGAGGAGGAAGAGGGAGAGGGGCAGAGGTTGTTGTCGGAAGGGGTGACGGTGGTGGATTTTGATTTGTTGTGTTCCACGGTGGCGATGCAAGCACAAAAGGGGCAGTGGGTGAAGTTGAATTTGAATGGGGATGAAGAAAATGCTATGGGTTATGATTATGGTGGAGGGGTTTTGAGGATGTGGGAAGGAGAGCTTTTTTGTGATTGTCTTGACGACCGTCGAATTGCTTTTCAGTCTGTTTGGTAAAGTTTTTTCCTCTTATTTTTTTTTTCTAGCTTTTCTGTTATTTGTTTTCCCATCATTTTATTATGTGGGTTTTGGATTTTATTTTGGTTAAAATTTTCTTACTTTTATTGTGTGTTTGTTTTCTGGTCCTCCATTTGTACTTTTTTTCGTTTATTTGGTTTTGTTAATGAAACTTCAAAAACTGGTTTGTTTCTCTCTCCCCGCCGGCCGGTGAAAAAGGCGCTGTAGCTTTTTAGTTTCAAGCTAAGTTGCGTGCACTCTTCACTTTTGATGCCCAAGTACTTTTGAAGAATCCGACATGCACCAGTTAGAGATAGAGGGTGGTTGATTGATTGATTTTTTAATTCTTAGTTTCTAATTTTGGTTTCGCGTTTGAAAATCCAGGATTGGCTTTTTCTTGTCATTTCCTTTTGTGAAATTGCTAGATTCAAAATTGTAAGGCAAACCTTTTTGAGAATGTGCAATTGATTTCAGCTGATAGGGAACCATTACTTATTATCCTCTATTATTAAATGAGGAAAATTAATAGTCAGCCAAATTTGACTTATTGTTGAACAATTCCTTTCCTACTTGAAAAGTTGAATGCTTTACTTGCAAATGAACATTTGCTCTTGTTCTTAATTCATCATCAATTTAGTGGTTGGGATTATAGTGCTGATTTTAATTTTTCTTCATGTATTGCAGCTGCCCCTGGTACAGATTTGGAAAGAATATGAAACGTGCTGGTTTCGGTTCCTGCTTTCTTCAGGTCAATATTTTTCACATTTAAATCCGTACTAGTTGTTGACCTACCCACCCCCTCGAGTTCTTGGCGATCCCTCGTGGTCAAAGTCATCTTTAAATTTGTTTCTGTTATAGTGATTTGCTATCTCCTCTTTAAATTATGTTTTACTAGTTCGCAGTAATCTATCTTATATTGTTAATTTACTTGGTCAACATAGATTGGTTAGGTCTAGAAGGGTCTTAATGATTGTTCATTATATACATATTAATGTGGAAAGAAATATATTGCACTCTTAGTTTCATTACACAATGTCTGGTATAAATGTTTCATGTTACCTGTTTTCAAAATGTTGGCGAGATTAGATTGGAACTGAAGAAAATTTTACTGCTTCGTACTTTAACATTGATTTGTCAGCTTTCCATAAAATACTCGTGTACTGAAACAGATTTATACTGGTCTGCAGGGCTCTATTTATTTGATTCTCACTCTTGTTTCTCTCCTAAGCATTCTGGCGTTCATTGTCACAAAGAAGCACTGCTTTTTATATGTTGGTGGTGCTTTTATAATCTTAGTTGGAGTATATATGGGTTATCACCGCACAAAAATGAGAAACAAGTTCAATATCAGAGTGAGTACTTTAATCCCTATTTTCGCTTTTACTGCTACTTTTCAGTTCTTCCTGTTTGATCATATTCCTAGAGTTGCACAAACTATTTGTGGGAATTGGTTGAATTATCGTATAGCTTGTTATTCTCTAGTTTTAGTAATGGTTTCTCTGCAGTCCAGTTTTTATAAATAATAATCTATCTTCGGTTTTTTCTTCTTAACCTACCCTCTTTATTGGTTTTTACATCTTCTCTTGTATTTTGAGCTACTGAAATGCTGATGAGTGGTAACATATTTGGAAGGACAACAGTATTTTACTTGCATCTATTATTGTTTTTCTTTAACTGTTGTGATAACTCTTGCTCTTTTAATACTTCTTCAGGGTGATAGTTCTTTGGATGATTGCATCTTCCATTTAACCTGTCCATGCTGCACCTTATCTCAGGTTCGTTCTATTATTCAACCTGCATTAAATAACAACAAAGTAGAGTTTCTTTGCCTGGTCGGGTGAAGTGTATCTTGTTGCTTTTTCTCACCCCTCGGTCCCAAGAGAAGCTGAATAAGTTGATTGACTCAGAAAAACACAATCTAAGTCACTCGGGATCTGTAGTTTGTGAAGTTTGATGGCATATTTTGCTTTGTTAATCGATTTTGAATTCTTGTTGTTTTATTGAACAGGAAGCTAGAACATTAGAGATGAACAATGTCCAAGATGGCATATGGCATGGTAGAGGTGATACCATATGCGTAGGAAGTTATTCTGAACTTGGCAAGACTCCATTTGAACTAAGTCCGCCTGCTATTGTGTCAACAAAGTCCTGAACCATAACTCTGCAGAGGGCTTAGGACACAAAAAAGAATGACAATATACGGGTAGCTGTTAATTCTAGAGTAGAGCATCCTTCACATTGTTCTCTCCCATGAAAAGCCAAGCCTACAAGCGCGGTCCAGAATTAGCAACATTCTTTTTCCAGAATGGAAGAATTTCATTAAACTTGCCCATACATACAAGGGTAGAATCTCGTATAGGTTATGGCATGCTAGCTAAGGCACAGAATGCCGGCTGTTTTTTTGGAAGCAAGGCATTTTCCAGCGTTAAAGTGGCAAAATGCTTCAGAAAGATGTGTTTCCAATTTTAAAAATGTATTTCAAATAGGAAACTTGCAAGCAATGTTGTATATATATATTATATATATATGTAATAATAAGCAAGTGCTTCCAAAAAGAAATGAGGGAGGCAGTTGCGTATTAATAACATAGTTGAAGTTCGTTTTTTTTTTTTAGGAAGAGCACAAGCTTTCGTATGTAAATATTCAATTGAGTCAAAGAATGAAGAGATTCTACTTGTCTCGTGAACTAAATTCATGGAGAGAAGAATTCTCTTCTTGATCCTACTTACTAGATTTCTCATTTGTTAATGTTGTGGTTCAATTTACATTGTATAATATACTCCTTTTAGTCTTGGTTTTCTTTACCTTTCTCTAATTATTTCTAATGTACCTGATGAATTTTATGTTAAAAGGTGGAATCATGGACACCCCCTTAAAGTAATTAACGTAGGGCTTTGTTAGTATCATTTTGACAGACATTGGTGGAGTAAATAAACTATTTATAGATTTTTTGAAATTTTTCATCTGGTTTTCTATATTCACATTGAAGCAGCTTGATGAATTTGGATTCACGCCACACAGTGGCGGATCTATGAACGGCTGTGGGGGTGTCACGCCACCCCCGAACTTCGACGGAAACTCTATATATACATAGGTATATATATAATATTTATATAAATATAAAGCATGCCACCCACAGAACAAAATTGACTTGTGGTGCCACGGTAGGAGGACAACTTTAGAAGGTTGAGGTTGCAGGTTCGAATCCCATTTGGCACCCACGGACTCTAAATCTTGAATCCGCCACTGAGTCGCCACACACGGTCCAATTACAAAGGAACAACCTCATTCATTACATCACATTGAGAGGATAAACTATTTATAGAGTTAACTGGTTGATCATCAACCAAAAAAAATCAGGTCTTTCAAGTGATTGCATTGCTAGAAATAAAAGCTAGTAAAAGATAATGAATATTAATGGAGATAACAGTTCGATTATAAACTGCGCTTTGGAAGTGGTACTTTACTCTATCAGTAGATTTCAGTGAAGAATCAGTAAGCTTCATGAGTTTCCCGCTGTTGGCACGCTCCATCACTCCATCACCACCGGCGGCGATTCCGCAGCCGCCGTTTCTATCTCAAAGGGTCCACATCCCATCACATATATACAAACACCCAACAGCAATCCTCCTGGAACTCTGCAATTCCATGAAAGAGCTTCACCAAATTCTCCCTCACATTATCAAAAACGGTCTCTATAAAGAACACCTTTTTGAAACAAAATTAGTTAGCTTATTCACCAAATATGGTAGCCTTAATGATGCCACCAAAGTCTTTGAATTTGCTAAACTAAAAGTTGACCCCATGTATCATACGATGCTAAAAGGCCATACCCATCACTCTAATTTGGATTCTTCTTTGGCTTTTTACTCTCGTTTGAGATATGATGATGTAACTCCGGTAATATACAATTTTAGCTATTTGTTAAAAGCTTGTGCAGATAACTCTGATGTTGTGAAGGGTAAACAGGTACATGCGCAGTTGATTCTTCATGGGTTTTCAGATAGTTTGTTTGCGATGACTAGTGTTGTGAACCTTTATGCTAAATGTGGGATGGTTGGTGATGCATATAAGATGTTTGATAGAATGCCTGAGAGGGATTTGGTTTGTTGGAATACGGTTATTTCAGGATATGCACAAAATGGGATGTCAAAGAGAGCGTTGGAGTTGGTTCTAAGGATGCAAGAGGAAGGGTGTAATAGGCCGGATTCGGTTACGATTGTGTCCATTTTGCCTGCTTGTGGTGCAATTGGGTCCTTTAAAATGGGGAAGTTGATTCATGGATATGTTTTCAGAAATGGTTTTGAGTCGCTTGTGAATGTCTCGACTGCTTTGGTCGATATGTATGCTAAATGTGGGTCAGTGGGTACTGCTAGGTTGGTTTTTGATAAGATGGATTCTAAGACGGTTGTATCGTTGAATGCTATGATAGATGGATATGCACGGAATGGATATTACGATGAAGCTCTTATCATCTTTCAGAAAATGTTGGATGAAGGATTCAAACCGACGAATGTGACTATTATGAGCACTTTACATGCGTGTGCTGAAACAAGGAATATTGAGCTTGGACAATATGTTCACAAACTAGTCAACCAACTAGGTCTTGGTTCTAATGTTGCAGTTGTTAACTCGTTGATTTCAATGTATTGCAAGTGCCAAAGAGTGGATATTGCAGCTGAATTGTTTGAAAACTTGAGAGGAAAAACACTTGTTTCATGGAATGCTATGATATTGGGCTATGCACAAAATGGATGCGTAATGGATGCATTAACTCACTTTTGTAAAATGCATCTGATGAACATCAAACCTGATTCATTTACAATGGTAAGTGTTGTTACTGCTCTTGCTGAGTTATCAGTATTGCGCCAAGCTAAGTGGATACATGGATTTGCTGTAAGAACTTGTTTGAACAGGAATGTTTTTGTAGCCACTGCACTTGTTGACATGTATGCAAAATGTGGAGCAGTTCACACAGCAAGAAAGCTATTTGACATGATGGATGATAGGCATGTTACAACATGGAATGCCATGATAGATGGATATGGCACACATGGCTTTGGAAAGGAAGCTGTTGAATTATTTGAGGGAATGCGAAAGGTTCATGTAGAGCCTAACGACATAACATTTCTCTGTGTCATCTCAGCTTGCAGCCACTCTGGCTTTGTAGAGAAGGGGCACAACTATTTCACGATCATGAGGGAAGAATACAACTTGG
This sequence comes from Solanum tuberosum, assembly GCF_000226075.1. Lineage (NCBI taxonomy): Eukaryota > Viridiplantae > Streptophyta > Magnoliopsida > Solanales > Solanaceae > Solanum > Solanum tuberosum. The sequence goes on along the minus strand of NW_006239015.1, from coordinate 1,585,900 downwards.
AGCCTTCAATGGACCATTATGGGGCAATGGTTGACCTAATTGGTCGAGCTGGTCGGCTGAGTGAGGCTTGGAACTTCATTGATAATATGCCTATCAGACCAGGACTCAATGTCTATGGTGCAATGTTGGGAGCTTGCAAGATTCACAAAAATGTAGATTTGGGGGAGAAGGCAGCAGACAAGCTATTTGAGCTAGATCCCGATGATGGTGGATATCATGTGCTTCTTGCTAATATGTACGCCACGGCTTCAATATGGCATAAAGTTGCTAACGTCAGAACTATGATGGAGAGAAAAGGTATTCAAAAGACACCTGGATGGAGTCTAGTTGATTTAAGAAACGAGGTCCACACATTCTACTCAGGAAGCACTAGCCATCCTCAGTCAGAGAAGATCTATGCTTACCTTGAGAAACTATTTGATAGGATTAAAGCTGCTGGATATATACCTGATACTGATTCAATTCACGATGTGGAAGATGTTGTTCAGGAGCAATTGCTAAAGAGCCACAGTGAGAAGCTTGCTATTGCATTTGGGCTTTTAAATACGAGTGCTGGTACAACTATTCACATCAGGAAAAATCTCCGGGTTTGTGGTGACTGCCATACTGCAACAAAGTACATCTCGCTTGTCATGAAACGAGAAATTATTGTACGTGATATGCACCGTTTCCACCATTTTAAGAATGGAGTCTGTTCATGTGGAGATTACTGGTGATCTGAATGATTGATAACTCTACCAAGTTGTTACCTCATGTTAATTATGTAAAAAACATTTTATTATTCTGATATAGAATAACCACACCACATGGATGCACCATATCTGGAACAAAGGTGGAAAGTCACGACTGAGGTGGAACTGATTTCTCTAACTGGTTAAAGGCTAGATATAGGGGTAGGGGTGCGCATCGGTCGGTTCGGTTCGGTTTTAGGTGTTATTGGTTCGGTTTATCGGTTTTCGGTTTGTAAATACTTCAAACCGATAACCAAACCAATAACATATTTAATTTCTTATCGGTTTTTGGTTAATCGGTTTATGGTACTTAACGGTTCGGTTTTCGGTTTAACCAATAAGAAAATACTCATATATATTATATACACGATAAGAAAATTTTCAAATAAACCATATGATTTTTCCAGCATTTGGCATGAAAGTAATAATCATAAAAGTAACAATCATTTTTCTTGCAAATTTAGACACTAGACACATTCAAAGGAAAAAGTGTGAAAGTAACAATCGTTTAACCATTAACAAAAAGTGTGAAAGTAACAATCGTTTAACCATTAACAATAAGACTAGTAAATTTAGTATAGTCTTATTGGGTTATCGGTTTAACCATTAACAAAATTATAAAACCGGAACCGACCAATAACCCAATAAAAAAATTTTTAGCAAAAACCGTTTAAAAAACCGTTAGCCCAATAACCCAATATCAATAAATCAATAGTGTTTTTTTTGGTTTCGGTTTATTGGTTAAATCGGTTTTTGCACACCCCTATATAGGGGTGTGCATCAGACGGTTCGGTTCAGTTTTATGTAATATCGGTTCGGTTTATTGGTTTATCGGTTTTCGATTTTTAAATATGTTAAACCAATAATCAAATCAATAAAATATTTTTTATCGGCTTTCGGTTTATCGGTTTTGGTCCTTAACGGTTTGGTTTTCGGTTTAACCAATAAGAAAATACTTATAAAAAAAATATATGACTTTTCTAATAAATTTGATGTGAAGACACAATAATGTAACTTTACAAATGCTCATAAAATAGAAACAATAATAACAAATATCTATACAAAAATTAAGAGGAATAAGGTTCTTATTTTAGATTTTAACATTTTTTATAATGTGAAATTGTGAACTCAAAGTCACTGTGAAGTGTGAATTGAAGGCTAAAGGATAAAGATAGTAACTACTACGGTATTGAGATTAATATATAATATTTATGTACAAGTAAAAGTAGTAAATTACTAGTCTTAATGGGTTATCGGTTTATCCAATAACCCAATATTAAAAACCAATACCGAACCGATAACCCAATAATTTTTTTTATAAAACCATTAAAACCCCGTTAACCCAATAACAATAAACCAATAATACTTTTATCGGTCAGTTCGGTTTTTGCACATCCCTAGCTAGATAGGCACCTTCTGAAGTATTGAATTGAGGAATCATCATCATATTCAACAACAATTTGTTCAGGTATTTCCTGCTTACCCACAGAAATTTATAGATACTTCAATTTTGTTCTGCTGAACTTTTTATGTTCTCCCGCTGTTATTTGGATGTTAATCAAGAATTTGGATTCAAATGTTAATTAACTGAAGGAAGAAGAAATTTTTTTTATATAATTATATTGATCTGTAAAGGTTTTTCTTCTAATTTTTTTTAGCTGTGGTTAAAATTGGCAATTCTATGAAATTTATGAGTCACTTAATTAGAGTAACTGCAAAAAACAATTTAAGTTTATTTAGCACTTGCTGATTGAGAAAATGAAAACCCTCTTCTTAAAAAATGAGCATTCTATGTTGAGTGCACTACAATTTTGTAAAATTAATAGGTGTTTCTGTAATAAAGACATGCATTGATATTTTCTGCTTTAAATATCTAGAATTTCCAGGTGTAGGAAATAGGTGTGCTTTGTTCTTCACTCATTGAAAACCAATATTAAGCAGAGTAGGTTAACTGAGCAATAAGGAGCGGATATTTAATATGAAAATATGTGGAGCTCATTATGTATGGTGGTTTTAGCTCTTATAATTGTATTCTTATTTGTATAGTTGTCATCCGGCAGATTACGAAATTCAAAGATCTGGCTATGTTGGTATCTCATAATAGTCAAGCTAAGATTTTTGAAGGGCCTTTACAACCAGTAAATATTTGATGAGTAAATGTGCATATTAGATGCATATTCTTTCTCTTTGCCTATTGTATCACAGAATGCATAATGTCTTTATAGTACTTAACCTTCTAATCCCCTTAAAAAGAATCTATGGTTACATGATATTACACTTGTACATTAACATGAGAAAGTTTCAAAGTTATATGTTTTTTTCTCCTAGGCATGGTTATCTGCAAGTAAATTAAGTGTCAGTTTGACAACATTTGCGGCCTACCTGGAAGAACTGACAACGAAAAGTAGTATACTTGGTTCAAGAAACACACAATGATACTATTGCACACTTGGCAACAAGTGGAATATCACTTTTGAACGCCATCTCACTTTCCAATATTTGGAAGTTTAAAGAGTAAAGATTCCAGTAAACTTCAAGTAGAATCTCTTGGTTCTGCTGGATGTCCTGAAGAATTCAACTGACATCTCCTATCTGTGGTAGTGATGCTTTTCAATCTAGAATTTCCCAAATCAGTGTTGGTTCGAGGCATAGCCCTTAACACAAGAAAGGTTCAATGTGGAAGACTGGCAAATCCAAGTAATATTTAGCACTATGTCATATGAAGAGCCCTTAATTGCACTTATCATATAGTGACTTATTTCAGATATCCGAGTGGTGCAAAATAACGGGTAGGGAAAGAGCCCCAAGTACCTACAATCCTTTAAGCTTTTACCAGTGCCTGGTAGCTGAGGGTGTCATCTTTTGTATTAGTCTTGTTGTAAGTCATATGTAACAGAGGGACAGCAAAGCTGAAAGAGTAGCTATATGCAGAATTACAGACAGGTTTAGAAATGGTTGATTATGAATTTCAGAAAATAAGATGCCCTGGGACCTCTTTAAGTGTAGATAATGATTTTGTAACCTCTGTAAAGGCAACGTTATGTTACTGTGGATGTGAATCATTTGGGTTGACCCATAGGCATGCCTAATTTTGTGACTTCACAACTTTTACTGTATCTAAAGAGTGATTGCAAATTACAGCGATTAAGAAACAAAAACTGCTGGAACAGTTTTAAATAAAGACCGACATTTCTACTGAATTCCGTTAGTAAATAACGAATGTACTTCAAGATTGGAATAGAGAAAGTGGTTGTTGCATGACATCTGCGCCTCTAGGAGGGAGAAGAAAAGGAGTTTTGCTATAGAACACCAATAATTTACTCCATCCTCTGTAGAAAAAAAATAATAATCTCGTAGTGTTGCTTTCAAAGAAGTTAATGACAACATGTCTTTTGTCCAAAATTCAAACACCTAGCTGAAATCTGCATAATAACAACGTTTCCTCTCTCCAAGCCCCACTCGAACCATATTATTCATCACTCTTAGCCCCCACTGGAAAGTGGCAAAGCGAAATACAGTAAGCTTCTCTTTTTCCATTTTTTTTTCTACTGGCACTGACTGCACATAAAACTACAAACTTATGTAAATATTCAGCTTCACAGTACCTCCCTTATCTTTGTTCGGTTCCAAAGAACAAAGATTCTTTTGAATAGTCTATAACATAAAAGTACAATGAGCGAATTTTCTCTACACAATTATGCGAATAGTGGAACCTATAGAGATTGTGCATCTAATTCGTTGCAATTCTACACTGCTCTGATTTAGTTTAGAGTTCAATTCATTCAAAGGTCCTCCACTAATTGTTCCCACTCGAACAAAATTGCTATGCACGAGGCAACAAAATCAATGAAAACAAAATAGGGACGCTGGTACACTGTCTTACTATCTTAGCACCACTGAACCTGAGAAATCTGGAACGTTCGATCATCCCTTGAATCACTCAATCTCCGCTTTTTGATGGTGTCCCTATCCTGATTTGTGTGTGTCTCGCATTGAGAGCTTGTATGTTCACACTTCAGAACACTTTTTGGCGTCAACATACTACAATACTCCCTCCCTTCTATCGGCATTTCCCGCATTACAGCCAAAGCATTCATAAGCTCCTCCTACCATCGAGTATAATTCCTCAGTTAGAATTGCAAATAAAAGAAGAAAGTACAACTAACAAAATGATAAATGGAGAAAAAACGTTACTTATAATACAAGAAAAATAATAGTAGTAGTAGTTTTTGGTCTTAATTGTTTAGAATAACGATTTAGTTCTTATTTATATCATCATTTAGAAATTACACCTAAACTAATGTACTACTATAAAGTATTTGGAATATTAGGAAAAGTCGGTCAAAAAATCCAATAATAGTAGATGTATCATATAAAACAGAGACCATTTTATTTTTATTTAAAGAAGACTTACTTTATTTGAGTATTGGCTTTCTGAAATTGCAGTTAAGCAAGAAGAAAATTGCAAGGTGATCAACTCCTCAGCTGCACACAGAAGCGCAGATGCTGCTATTATTGACGGTTTGTACTCAAAAAGCTTAATTTCTGCAGTAAATTGTAAACATGCCTGGCATTAATCAATGGTTAAGACAGCATTTATTACCTAACTAATAACATAATTTTGAAATTAGTAGAGAATTAACAATACCGTATTGAGTACTGAAGATGATATCTGAAGCTCGTTGTTTAAGAGACTGAGTCAGAGACGAGTCAACGAGTTTTAAAAACGAGTTGAAGAAATGCAGAAACGAGAAAGGCGTGATGGATCTTAGTCTCCACTTGAGAGTATCGAGAATCAGCGATTCCATGCGGTGAATCGATTGAGCGTCAAAATTTAAACCTACATCTCTCTGTTACAGTTTTCAAACTAAGTCGTACTGAATCGAAATTTTAGCAATGTTGAATACTGTACAATATAGACTCACAGTTTACCTGAATATCGGACAGTGATAAATCGACGTTCCTCATTTTTGCGGCAAGAGAAAGGCTAACAATGACGAGAATCCGTACAATCCATGGCTTATTCTCCTGAAGTAAGTTTCATATAATTCTCAGCAGATTTTCAACAATTTCATTACACTTCTATGAGAATGAAATGAAATCCGTTTACCAGAACTGCTTGTTTGGAGAGAAAACGATCAATGTAATTGACGGCGAGGTATGCAATATAGCCATCAAATTTGTAAGAACTTTGTACCTGCAAAAATCACAACCAATGAGACGTACAATTAACTGCAATTAAACTCTGAAAATGCAGAACTGAGTAGGACGAAAGCAGTACAAAATTATGAAGAGTGTTTACTTGAGAAATAAGGAAAACAGAATGGCGGCGAAGGGAAAAGCGAACATCGGTAGATTTGAAGTCGAGAAACGACGGCATGTGATCGGACTCGTTCGCAAAGAGAGCTGAAACGGCGTCGAAATGGTATTCTTCGAAGCCCGTTAATGGATTATGTAGATCGAACTCCATTTTACCTTTTGTTAATCAGTTGAAGTATAGTACTACTGGTATGAATTATGCGGCAATAAAGTGAAAGGCGTAAGTGAGAGCGACTGGACTTGTTGAATTTTGTTCAGTCAGAATGTATGAAAACAGAGCACTTTACTTTCTGAGCTGCAACAGAGAGAAGAAAAATTATAGTAATAGCACATTCCCAATCTTCATATATATAGGCTCCTACAAAGCTATAAGGTTTACAAAAAAGTTAGGTACAACTGTTGCTGCACATAGTACAAGTCTACATAGAAGTTGGGTGAAAATTGAACATTACTAATTGTTAGCTCATGAATTTAGATAATCGAGTTCATAAATTATTTATATATATTAAGTAATTCTTTTATGGAGTTTATTTTGCTTATTTAGAGGACTTAGATTGAAATAATGATGCTATTAATAAATTGTAGCATGTTATATGGAGAACGTCATAATCTTTTTGGCATATGATAGGAGAATAACTTCTAATTGAAACTTATGTAGGGGAAAAAGGATAAATATAGAATATCTAGTTGGGGGTCGTATTTAGATCGAAACAACAAATTAAATTGAAGAATTTACTGCCCATTATAGAGGAAGTTATTGTTTAAATCTTTATTTAAAACTCATTTTATGATGAAGTTGGTGCCTTGGTTGTTAGAGGAATTAAGATCTACTTTTGTCTAAAGAGCTGTAATCCTTTATATCTTTTAAAGATGTCGGTAATTTCCTAAGTATACACATTGTTGGCACGATATTAATTTAAGTTAGGCACGTAAAATCATTTTAAAGTTTCATCTTGAAGAATCCACCGTTGTTTTATGGTCATATTTCTAAACACATTATGACGTGATCAGATTTGTTAAAATTATTACTGTCTATTAGACCTTTGGTACTTCTTTTTGAATCGCCTTAGTTTTCAATACATAACTTTGCCATAAATTGACTTATGCGACAACTTATTTTCAACATTGAGTTATGCACATCAACAAACCTTATATGAGAATCTATTACTCTCCCTCCATTTCAATTCATTTGGTTTCAACTTTACATGGAACTTTAAAATTAAAATCTTGTAATCTTAAATAAAGATATGTAAAATTTACCTCGAGTCAAAAAGAAAGTATAATAATATTTGGAAATAACTATATATGAAGGCAAATCCATTCAAGTAGAAGTATATGTTGGACTTGAGTCTAACTCAAACTTAAACTGTAAATTTACATTGTGACGATATATATCTGAAAAATGAGAAAGAAAAACAAGTGAATGAAAGGTGTGGTCCTAGGTAGAAAAATAATTTTGTAAAGATTAATAAGGATATGAAGTATGAAGAAAGAAAAGAAGCAGAGTCTCACATTTTGAATGCATCTTATCTCTGAAATTTAGAATTCAGGAAGAGAAATTAAAGTAGTGGTAATAGGAGTAATGGAGTACAGTATGTGTGCAGTGTACGTACTTGTCGTTGCCTCCCTATTTCTTTGAGCAACGACACCAGCCTTCACCATCTTCCTTTTACTTTAACATAAAAATACATACTAATGTTTTCATATTTGGACTCAATCAATTTAATGCTCTGTGCCTCTGTTCCCTCCTCACCCTTTCTGCACTAAGCCTCCTCGATCTCTTTTTCCAGAGCTTTCAGATTTTTTTTTTTTTTTGTTGATTATGGAGTTCGAACCCACAACACTAGTGTGAAAATATCTGAGCTATCAATCAATTTCATATGTATCTACTAAATTTTCGAATATAAATATCGGGTCTACGGAAAAGCTAGTGGTCGTCCAAACCCACAAACCCCCACCTAGCTCCGCCTCTGGAGGTAAATGAGGAACTTCTTTCTATTTTAATTTTATATCTGGGCAAGTCGTTATAGGTGACCAACAAGAGTTGTGGTATAGTGTTAACTACTCATTCATTCTTAATCAGAGGTCTTAGGTTCGAATCCCTCTGGCTACAGAATTATCTTTGTTAGGAAACATTGTTGCGAAAGCCGAATATATAGAGTGTGATGAAATCACAACTGTTATATCTAAAGGTAGCTAATAAATAGTAAATGAGACAACAATAAAAGGAACACCAGAAATTAACGAGGTTCGGCAAAATTTTATTTCCTTTGCCTACTCCTCGGACACAACCAACCAATAATTACTTTCTAAACCGGTAGCTTAATAAACTTAGGTAAATAGAGACAACAATAAAAGGAACACCAGAAATTAACGAGGTTCGGCAAAATTTTATTTCCTTTGCCTACTCCTCGGACACAACCAACCAATAATTACTTTCTAAACCGGTAGCTTAATAAACTTAGGTAAATAGAGACAACAATAAAAGGAACACCAGAAATTAACGAGGTTCGGCAAAATTTTATTTTCCTTTGCCTACTCCTCGAACACAACCAACCAATATTTATTTCACTCCAAAAGAGTACAAGTGAAATACTACAAGAGAGAAAGAAGGTCAAATGCCTTTGAGATGAAAAGACAAGTGAGAGGTGTACGTTTTACAAATGAATTAAGAGCTATCTATTTATAGGAGTGAATACTTCCCATTGATGTCATCCATGATATCACAGTGTGTCAAAATGTCAAGGTTTAACTTGTGAAACCATTTTATGATTTACCTAAATTTCACCTACAAAGTTACTATCTTGACTTTTGTACCAATGAAGAATTATCTTCCTAATTTTCACACGTTAATTCATCTTTGAATCTTGTCAAATTTAACAAATATTTTATCCCCCAATGTGAAACATCTCGATACGAATCTGGATTTAGTCCGTACACCAAATGAACCATAACTAGTAATTAAGTGGAGAAAGGTGAAAGGGCGTAGTCATTATCCCCGAGCTTCTAAGGTTGCAACTGATCCAAAGGGTTGGCTCGAGGTGAATTTCTCGATCATCAAAATAAACTTCATTGAACGATGCGAAGACATAGGATAATTGTTTTACCAGATGGGCTGATTCAAGCTAGGAATTGATTGTCATGGCCCATGACATAACTATATTTGATGTATGTTTTCCACACGTTGCAGAAGAAACAATAAGGACATTCACATGATTCTTGGATGGAGTACAGGCCCCATTTTCTTGGAACATCTATACCAGATTGAACAACCATAACCAAACATATAATATAACAACAGAAACAATTTTACTCCTGTTTGAGTATATTTATATATGTATCAGTGTGACACATGTGAATACAATTAATATGCTTGTACTCATTTCAATCTTCAGAACAGTTAATCATAAACTTGGAAAACATATTCAGAGAAGGTAGCATTGGCAAATTTATTCAGAGAGGACAGACAGGTTGATCCCACCACTTTTTTATAAGAATCAAAAAGCTATTTGTCTGGACTAGAATTTTCAATATTATATATGTGCAAAATTAATGTAGCTAGTTCATAATATTTGGTAAGATTTTTATAAAATTCAGTACAGCAAACTTCTTGAATCTGTTACTAATTTGTTTGAATACACAGCAAGCCAAGCAGGGCCAGCTGTTAACTTCGAAGTAAATGTCGGCTTCTTGAGTGTGTAATTGGAGTAATAATATAATCCAAAGAATATGGTTGCTCTTTCTTTGTCATGACAGGGTGAAACCTTTGTTTATGTTTAGTTAATCTATTTTATTCTAATTTGATCTAAGAAGATAAAATCACACTCCGTAGAATATGAACTTGGTGCCCTTTATTGTTTGATACTGGTTATTTGAAATTGAGTCGCATAAGATAGTTATTCTAGAATTTGATTAATTCAAATTTATGTTGTATAAGGTTTATTAAAGAGAGAAGGTTTTCTTACCCAAAAAAAAAAAAACCTCATGCGGAGGACTCGAAAGCAAAACTTTTCTAATTAAGAAATCTTATTCATTCCATCACAACACTGGATGATAACGTTCTTAAATTCGCTTTGCTTTTAACTCCAAAACCATTGAGGAAACATTCTTAGGCACAAGTAACCATGCTTAATAGGGTAAGATTCTCAATTTTACTAATTAGAGTAATATACAGGCATCAATATTAGTTATTGATAAAATTGATGCATGACTAATTACTGAAACAAATTTCATTACTACGTAATCATCACATAATTATAGTTTTAAATTATTATAAAGAAGTTTCATAAAGATGGTTTGATATCACATATTCAAATACTAATTTAAAATTATGATATCATATCGCGTATCCAAACGCGTATCTTTGTTGCTATGGTTATCATGTCTTCTTCCGAATATGATTCCCTCCTTTTCTTTTGTTGATTGACGAGAAAGCATAAAGTCCCTCTTATATTCCCATTTTTTTCTGCCAATACAACTTTTGCTTTCTCCTTTATTATTTTTATATATTTTTGGCTGACCTTAATGTCTAGCTCTCAATTTGTTTTCAGAATTATATTGATTATATACTGATTCAACCATCTATTTTTGATAGTGATGTGATTAAAAATATTAATGATGGACATAATAAATAAGATTAGATCAGATAAAACTAAATAATTTGCAAGTAAAGAAATTTTAAAAAAATATTTCCTCTTTGAATTATTAATTGAAGACATATATATAATAAGATAAGAATAATAAATAATGAGAAAACTGGAAAAAAAATTGTAAATTAAGCAGCAATTTGAGCTACTGGCCCGAAGGCATGACTCCAAAACCAACAAGCAATCGAGCACTTCAGCAAGCAACAACTATGAATAAATTGTGTAGCATATCTAATTCGTTTGACATATGTTTAATTATTATTTTTGTCTTATCCAGCATAAGTTCAGATTATTTTTATTCCATCTTGTTTGGCATAAATTCTGTAGAAATCTGTTATGTCTCTTAAGACATAATTTTATGGGTTTTAAAGCTAAACATATGTCTATATCAACATAAGTTTTGTAGGAATAACTTGTTGGTTCTAAACTAAACTTATACCTCTAACGACAGTACTTAAGCGACATAATTTGAGTTATATTATAATACAAGGAAATAAACTTATGCAATTTTTATTTTATTTATTTTGTTTTTCCATTGTCATGAATATTTTCAATCATTATTTTGTTATTTAAAATGTTAAAAGAGCAAAGATTTAACACCATCTGAATAATCCATAGTCTACCAATAACTTTGGGCTATTCTTGTGGGCTTTCAGTACTGGATGGGGAATCCCTATAGCTGAATGTTGGGCCGTGATATGACTATGGGTATCAGAATTACAAAACATAATGCTGTCTGCTTGCAATGCTTCTATGGCACTCATTGGTGGCACACAATTTACTCAGGTTAGTGGTTATATGTGGAAAAATATGTCCAATGATGACCCTTACAAGCTTTATACTTTGAATTCCAACTTCTTTTACTTACAAGTCTTTGATGCCTTACTCAAAATGCAGAAATTGCACTGGTGCTAATAAATTTCAACTCTACTGTAAGCTTATTGTTATCAACAAAACATGAGTATTATTTTCTACTCTTTCACCATAAAGTTGCTCAGCTCCGCTAAAATGTGTAAATGATTTCTCTCGACAAGTTTCCACCGTATTCTTTTTCTTTACCCATCATAACCTAACTAGCTTTACGTCTATTCTAATCTCAAAAGATCATTGTAAATGACTAGCATTTAAAGAAATCACTTCACAAAAATCATACCAAAAACCTTCTAAACATTGAGAAAGTTACTTTGCTTAAATGCTTTTACAACTTGCTTTTTTACTAATAAAATACTCACATATTAAAATTGGAGGATAGATTATCAATTACTACAACTTATTTACCATTCACAAAACTTTGCTTCAAATTAAAACAAAATGCTTAACACAAAAAGTAGCACACCAAATATGCTTCTCAATCAAACCTTCAATTATTGGGAGACCCGACCCGATTTTCCATCACCTCCGGGTCCCTGCATTTCTTCACTAACTGGACCTCCATAACCCGGAACAACTCCTGAATTCCTAACTGCATAGTAATTCATTCCTTCGGTAACAACCCTTGCAGTAGCAGAAAATTCATTCGGGTCAACACTCATTACCGGCCTCAATCCACTGTATACTTGGCCCATACTTGAAACGGGTGGATACCCGACGGGTAATTGATTCGGAGGAACTGGAAAAGGATGAATATATGGAGCCCGTAATTGAACCGGGATATTTCCGGGCTGAACCGGACCCGGGACATAGTAAACGGGTATGGTTTGCACCGGTGGTGCTGGGTAATGCCATAGTGGACTACTTGGATAACTCGGTTGTTGCTGTTGAACCGCCTTTTCGCCGGTCTCAATCGCACTCGCAACAGGCGTTTCTCTGGATTCAGTTGTCATGTTTGGCTTATCGAGCTTTGTTTTAACAGGTGGAAGATCCGGCATCACTGTCATAGCTGCTGTAGGTGTCATTGATGATGACGAAATAGAGCAATAAGGAGAAGAAACAATGGGTGGAGCGGGTGAGCCCGGCTCCGAAAGGATCTTGTTCTTCACGAATTTTGATTCGCGGGGCGGATCATCGGAATTGTCCAGCCCGAACAAGTAATCCGGAACTTCAGAAACAATAGACGATACTTCGGATCGCCCACGCTCCAGACCCGGACCGGCGCCACCATTGAGAGCGTCAACAAACCATTGCTCTCGCTTAGATGAGCCGTCGAGGATGGAGCTGATAGTGCTGGCTCTGGAACCAGAATCGTTAGGGAAAAGGAAGAGCCGAAGCCGAGCTGATTTCTGATTCTGCGTGAGCCGATCGTACTCTTCCATCATATTCTCCAAATCTTCATCGGTTGTGACGGTTATCAAAGCGTCCAGTTCCTCGTTAGGGAGCTGGTACTTGATGTTAATGTTTGGATATCCGACGAGTTTGGAGAGTTTCCCGAGGAGAGCTGCGAAGGTAGTGTGGCGGTTCACCGCAACAATTCGAGTATCGCCGCCGACGTAACGGAGTTGATTGTCGTGTGGCCTGAGCATAATTTTGCCACCGAAGCTGCACATGAAACGGGCACGTGGCTGTGTAGCGCTGGTGTCATCATACATGTGGTGGTGGTGCTCCGAGCGAGGCGTAGAGGCTACTGAATCGCCGTTGCCGGAGTCGAACTCTGGCGGCGCGTGAATAGACCCACTCATCGCTCTGCAAGTGAAAATGAAAGAGACTGTTAGTCTGTTTGTTAAGTAGTGTTACTGGTCCCTGTTACATTGAAGGTGTATTTGGAGTGTTAACAGAAATTGTGATGAAATAAAAAAACGAAATTACACTAAAAAATTTTTCCAAATTGCACCTCATAAAATTACATTAATATGCTGCTGTTGTTATTATTATATGTCAATTTAAAATGATAATGTGAAAAGTCTATGCATTATAATAAGAGTAAAATTAAATTTAAATTATTTTTCATAAAGTTGAATAATGAGTCACCGTCCTCAACAATGTCCTATTAGATTTAAACTTTTTAAAAAGGGGAAAGAAGACCAATCTCATTAGAGTAATTTTAGTAGAAGCTATTATGAAAATCAAAATTAGGTGTTAGCTGAAAGCTTCGTAATGATGATCTCAGCCGTTGTCAACTTGCCATAATTAACATGGCTAATAAACTATGCTTAATTCCTTGTTTAAATAGTAATTATGAGCAGACAAAATTAGAAATATGCCTATTAAACCCAGCACGTCATCGGATTAGATTAGGCCATTTAACACGAGGATAGGCTAATTAATTCCCTAATAAAATTTTCATCAAAGACAATCATATGATTAAGATGGGAGCATAAATTCCCGTTTATTTGGCCAACAAGATTACTATGGACTTTGCACACTTCTTAATAGATTATAAATAAAATGACAATTTTATTATATCACCCTTTGAATATAATAAATACAATGTCTTGAAAGATAATTTACCAAAAAAAATGTCTTGAAAGATATAATAGAGAAATGACTATAATTAATGATAAGAGTAAATTATAAACTAAGTGTAAAAATTATCCATTAGTTTCATAAAGTGAATAAATATTATTAGACATCCCAAAATAGTATAGCACACACTATTGTTGAACGGAGGGATACTTGCATGGCTCAAGTCAACAGATTCCCCCTATCCCTTTTATCTCATTAATTTTACATAATTTCATATTTAGTAGGAGTACATACATAAACTAGTTTTTCTACTCTAGTTTAGGAATATGCTGATAACAAATGACCTCATTTAGGATCATTGATAATGTAAAATTTTATTTACATCGAAAGTATAACTTAAATTCCTTTTTTTCCCCTTTCAACAGTTGCATCTATTCACGTGTGGTAAATCCTTTAAAACTATTCTATCAAAAAAGTTTTTCATTCTCGAGACTCAAAACTTCTGATTAAGAAGTGATTTAGTAGAATAATTATAACCTAACAAATCTAGTGATTTACGTTAGGATCTGTCAAATAGATAAGATTTAAAGGAAGGAGAATTGATGGATGGAACTAGAAGAATAAATGAGGTGGTCATCGATCAATGATCATGTCTTGTAGCTGCCAGGTTTCCAGGGCCACGTTTGACGTTACGAATAATGTTATGTTCTGTTGCCAAAGGTAGGCAAACATTTGGAATATATTTTTTATATATAAACAAGTTTTATGTACCCTATTTTAATTTTAATTTATTTCTTTCTCTCTACGACAAAAACAAGAATTCATTTGTGACATTACTTCAAGTTCTTAATTATTTTTTCTTGACTTCCAATTCAATCTCAAAAAAGAATGAGTTTAATTCACAAGCATATTCAATCAGAATTCGAATAAAGTAGAAGGGTTGCGATAGATGAACGTTTACTAAAAAGTCATATAACCAACTTCAATTGGCTTTATTGAATCGAAAGAACTAGTTATCTCATCAAATATAGAAGATCAATCAAGAGGAAATTAAATGAAAGCATATTAATCAAATAGAAGTTTTTTTTTTTTAATAACTTACATGATGGAGACTTGTAACTCTTTGATGTCTCAAGACTAGAAGACAATTAATTGTGCTGAAATTTTGGCCTGCAAAAGAAGAGAGTGCTGAAATGTTTGTTTGTTTGGAAAGAAAGAAAGAAATATAATGGTGGAGTTAGAGATGAAGAGATCTAAGGTATAGAGGAGCTAATAAAAAGGAAGAATTGAGACCTTTAGGGGGGGTGGGGTCATTTATTCATGTCTTTAGTGTAGCTCTTTCTTTCAAAGACGTGGCTTCCATATATCTTTTTTTGTTTTTTTGGTGGGGATCAATGGAGATTATATTCTCAAATTATAACTACGAAAATGATTTATGTCCACTTGTTTTTGCTAACTCATGCAAACCAATCCACTTTTATGTCTACCTAAAACCATGTCATCATCTCATATTTGTTTCGCCTAAAATTTATTGATGTCCTTCTTTGAAAAATTTATTTACTAAATAAATTTGAAAAATAGGTTTTAAAGGTATACTCTAATTAATTTTCAAGTTCTAACTTGATATTTTTTTTAATAAATTTTAAAGTTTTAAAAAATAAATTGCAATCACAAATGAAATATGAAAAAATATGAGTATTTTTTATTGAAAAAATAATGTGAGTACAATTATGTTCTCTATACTTCGAGTGTTATTAATAGCGTATTTTTCGAATTAGGATGATAGGGACTTCCTTGAGATTCATTTGATCCTATGTAAATAGAATTTTGTGGATCTTCTTGAAGTATTTGATTGCCAAAAGAGTGTGGTCATATTTTGATCTTTTTATGAATATCCCACGAGTTTATGAGATATTACCTTTAACAATGGCATGAACTAAAATTTAGGGTGGAGTAGCCTTTAAGAACTCTAACTGAAATTCAACATGTTTTTATAAAGTCCCAATTGAAACTGAGTAGAGTTTCAATTGAAATTAAACATATCTTATAGAGTCTCATAAAATTTCGATGTCTACTGCATAATTTTCATATCCATAAGAGATTTTCTTAATAAAAAAAATAGATTTCTCATTTTGCTGCTCGTTCATAAAAATTTACAAAATAAAACACTAATAAGTAAACACTTTATTATAAGGTCAATACTAACTCTCCAAGGATAATTTTCAACGAATTCTTTTATTATGCTACAAAGAGTTTATGGACATGGTCTATTTGGCGGTTTTAGTCGGTGCAAATAGTCTAGTTTCTCATTTCTAAAATAAAAATCTTAAGTCTAAGAAAACAGTTAGATAAATATATGAATTATTTAATTAAGTTGCATTACTTATTAGCTCCTTTAAATAATGATTCGTGCAATATTTTTGGTTGGCATTGAAAATTTGTGGAACTTTTGTCAGAGGTGTTCAATTTTAATTAGATTTTACAAGACGTGTTCGATTTTTCTTAGGATTTTTGAAGGGTAATCAACCCTAAACCCTAGTTCATGTCTTGAAAAGAAATCTCGAATATTCCATAAATTTATGGAATATTCATAAAAAGATCCAATCCTAAGCATCCTAATTCGAGAAATACACCACTAACGTTCTTTGAATCATGGATAAATATTACGAGAAAAAAAATCAAAGGAAGAAACAGATTTGTGTCCATGTTGATTTATCAATAAAATATTTTTATTTTTTTTATTACAATTTATTTTTCGTCACTTTAAAATTCGTGGCAAGCACCTCTAATTGAGTGTAATTCCTTACCATTGAGATGTTAACTAATAACTTGTAAATAAACCAATAACTAACATATTTCAAACTTATTCAAATACTTGATATAAAAAAATATTACCAACTAAGGAAGGCCTGTTAATTGATAAAAAGAAATGTCAAGAGTCAAGACCCAAAACAAGTTAGAAAATATTATATGCTGAAATTCAAAACTTCGAATTTCTTAAAGAGGAAAAGAAAGTCTTAATTTGAATGTGATGTGAAATTCATAATTGAATTTATATTCTTTGAAGCAAGTTGGTAATAGCAATTATGTAATCCTTCACTTTCAGTGTGTGATGGTCGGTCAGGAAAACCTTTTTAAGATAAAGACATTTATACATTAATATATCATGTTTTATTTTTATAGTATAAAAGTGGATGATGAAGAGCATCTCTTTACAAAAGCAACCCTATCCCACTTGCTTTTTTCATATTAGAAGTGGACAAATCTATTATTTCATTTCCTAAATTTAGAAAATAAAATGAGATATAGATTTGGGTTGGGGGTTGGTGGGGATGGGTGGGGGCAGGGGAGGAGCCAATCTATGATCAAGGGGTTTATTCAAATTTCCTTTGTCAAAAAATTATACTTACATGGTTAAGATTACTTTTTATGTATATAAAGTAGATGTTGAACCTCCTCCGACTAATTCGTATGTTTACTTAATCAGATTTTGAACCTCCTCAACGAAAATCCTGATTCTGCCTCTCGATGGGATGGGGGTAGTAGTGGGAGGTGGCTGACCAAGGGAATATGAAGAAAAAGAAGTCATTTATTTTGATTGTTTTCAAGTAATTAATATCATATATGTTTCAAAAGATTTAATTTCTCTCAAGATGGATGGCCAACATATTTTTTAAGGGGTGATGTCAAAATAATTTAGCACCATTTGGTTAACTTTTTCCAGAAATAGAATATTATAGTAATATGTTCTTTAGGGCCGGCCGGCAAAATGGTTTTAATAAACAAATACTACCATTCAATCTGATGCATTAAATATGATAATTTCTCTTATTTACCAAACATAATAAATATATGGGATTGCATTTTATATCAGATTTAAAATTATGTACTGCCCAAAGATTTTACTGTATCGTTTTAGAAACTTGAATTTTTTTTTCTCTCCATCAGTAAGCCACACGATTTACAAAGGTAAACTTATCTTTAACGATGTTAATACCAAATTAAATTAATCTAATTCTAAGAGAAGCTATAGTCGCAAATTAAGGTGAACCAAATGAATAAGTATCATTTTTATTATTTCTTGATTATTAATAAAGCAGAATTTTCACTTGTAGAATAGGAATATAAAGATGTATCTCTTGTTAGGTTAGTTTACTCATAAATAATTTTTTATTGTAAATTTGGGATAATAAGATGATATACATAAGAACATTTCCTAATATACCATTCTATGTGGATCAAGGAGGCTCATCTTCACCTAAAGTGGACTTCATGTTTGGGCCGAAGCTTCACCAATTTACCCCAAAATAAATTGTTGGGCTTCCTCAGAAAACGTTGAAAAGGCCCATTTCTCAAGTGATTATCAAATGGGCTCCCATATTAGATACTTGGGCCCCGAAGCTGGGCTGGTATAGGGTAGAGCCCACTTTATGTCATTAGTCTTCAAGTTTCATATTTTCCACAAGGGCAAAACGTGATAGCATATACTTAATTGATACTACCTCTATTCCATATTAACTTAATTTTTGGGGGCTTTTTTCATTGTTTAAAATAAGTAATTGAATTTTTTAAAGTTTAAGATGGGTCTTTGGAAATTTTTTCATATTTTCCCTTTCCTTTAATAAAGTTTGAGATTTTTTAGGAGATAAACTACACTACTTGCAATGTTATATTTATGATTTCACAAAGATTATGTCTTGAATGATTTTCTTAATAAATGTGTATTTCATCACAAACTCAGTTAATATGGAATAAAGGAAGTAACAAATATCCTATTTTTATTTTTTGGTAGAAAAACGTTTTAAAAAATATTTATATTGACATTGAATAGCCACGAGTCCACGACAAAGAATATTTCTTGAAAAGTACATTTTTTTCTTATTCATGTATTAGTAATCTTGTACCAAACGACCCCTCACAGTATTTTGAAGACATACTATTTCTATGTTTGCTTCTATTATTTACATTTATTGAAAATGAGAATTTTATTCCTTTTTTCTTCTCTTCTTATTGTTTTCAACTGTACCAAGCTTAGTTTTATTTTTGTATTTTATATTCTCTTTATCTCCTAAATTTTTTCTTCCACTCCACAATTTTCTCTGTTTATACAAATTTAATATAATTGTACATTGTTCTTTCCTAAAAAAATTGTTTCATATATAATTTTATAGCGTTTTCTTGCCCAATTAAATATGAGATTTTATGATTTGTGAATTGAATTTTTTTTCAACCTTTTTTAGGCAAAAAATTGGGTTATCGTGCTTGAGATTTTTGTTTTAAAATCCATGAGTAAAAAAGATTCTCGTAAAAAATCGAGACGATGAATTTTGATGAATACAGACCAATGTATAACAATGAATATCAATCTCGAATTAAACAAATGTATACAAATTTGTTAGATAAATACAGATCACTGGATATAGAGATGAATATAGTGTATACCTATGTAAAATTAGAAAGTTACTAAATCAAATAAATGTATACCAATTTATTAATGAACACAGACGAATATATTAAGTGAATATGGATTGTGTTTCACACCATAACTTCTAGCAAACAATTGAGGAAAATAATTTATAGGTGGTAGACACAATAATATCTTTGAAAGAAGAAAAGTCATAATTATATATCTTTTGCTAATTTTAAGGACATTTTGCCAGTTTTAAGAAAAAATGATTGGAAGTTAGAGAAATACCTACTATATACCTATATCTTTTAGTACTATTTTACGGGGGGGAAATTGAAGAGAGAGATGAGTGTGAATAGAAATTTTCTCCCCTATTTTTGGGCAGAATATAGTTTGCTAAATATTTATTTGACCAAAACATACCAACTTAATCTAAAAATTGTAGGTACATGTTAATTCCTTTTTTTTTTTTAAAGGATTTTGCTTTTGTACGTTTAGTGGATGTTTGGTTTATGTCCTAATTATGCATGCTGAAATTATAATACATAATTATTTAATCTGTAAATAATAATAAGGGATTGTTCTTTTTATATGTGATGAATAAAAGTTTATAGATCGTTGTTATAAAATGAGTAACAACACATGGATTGTTAAGTAGAGATTACCTAATTTAAGGGTATCGTTTGTCTTAGATACACTAACCACTTATTATTAATACACACATATTCTTATAGTCACATCTCTCTTTTGTAACACATCCTTGTATAAGAAATATCAAAATTAGTAAGTGAGGTTCAATATTGTAACCATTGTTTTATTCTATATAATAGTTAGAAGAATTAATTTAACTAGTTGTTCACCCAATTGATTAAATTTAAAATATCAATAAATACACAATTTATATATAATAAGTGTATGGTCATAAATAATTAGTATATACAAGCTAAACAAAGTAGATATTAAAATTGTCCGATTATTTACATGAAGATCCCTTTTAGTTATACAAACGTCAAATGACAAAGTAGTATGATATTTCTAGTTCTTCATTATTTTCTTGATAGAATCTTTGTCTCTATCACTGTCCTTTAGATTACGACTTACAACAGTGTAAACACTAACTTGGGAAGCAAAGACAAGAAAAAAGGTAATTGCAAGATTTGACTTAGCATGCAAGTTGTTTGATCATATGTACCTTTTGAGATTTTGGACAACACCACATCGAAAACAGGTTTAGATAATTTATTAATTTCTCAAATATTTTATTTGTATTAAAAAATTTATTAAACATATGCGTTTATCAAGTTTAGAATCTAAATATGAGCACTTCAAAATCATCATTCTAAAATTCATAACTCATAAAAATTAAATTAATTTATCACCACTTGAAAACAACATCATTGTAATAGTCGTTGTATTCGTGTGGACAAGTTGTTGGGTGTCCACACACCATCATTTAAATAGCAGAAACTTCGCAGATTTGTGGGGACTTATTGTACTTATATACTTTTCTACAAGTTGATCGTATACTTTTTGCAAACCAAATACCATATGACGGTGTACTCAAATATATTTCTTGATTTAATTGGAGCCTGATTATTCCAAATTCACGTCATGTAGAGCCTCATTTGGGGATAGCGCTCTTTATCAAGAATTTCCTCATATTCAAGACTCGAATATGAACTCGAAATTCCTTATTAAGGGAGGAACAAATTCATCCACTGGACCACATCTATTATGGTACCAAAAGAGACTTGAATTGTAGTTGGGGATCATTTTACTTTCCCTCACATACAATATTATTATATCAACAAATTATTATTTAACCAATTAACACAAGCAATGGGGATTAGGGATCTAAGCTCATAATAATGTTTAAGCATCTTTTTTTAAAAAAAATAATTAATATATCAAACTCTTCAAAGAGACTCGCACCAAAGATATGGATTAGTTTGACAGCCACCTAATTCCCCCAATTTCAATTTGGTGAAATTCTTGCGATATATCATTTTTTCGCAGCAATACATTTTATTTTATTTTCCCAAAATATTGTAAACGTAGATATTTCATAATTGAGCTTGTGAAGAATTTCATTTTTTTCCTTAAATAAATATATTTTTAGGAAAAAATGGCCCCCAAAAAGGTTGAGCCGCAAATCATTGTTAAGTTATTTTAAATCGATCTTGTATATGTCACTCGTATGATATGATATCCACTTGCTAATATCGCTCTGTTCATTTTTCTCTATGAGGATTTTTCTGTTTCTTTTATTGCATCGATCGAGACTATTAAAATATAAAACAAAACTAATATGAAAATACATGTGAAACCATGTGCTAATTAATATCACAACATATGAAAAACGTAAGACCATCACATGAAATTAATTGCCAAACATTGACAAAAAGTAATCAATCCTTTTTAGATAAATATATTTTTCAGCATAACTTAGATCTACTCATGAATCCACCTAAATAAAGGAAAATTCTATTAGGAGTATAGGTCCGAATGAGAAACTTTCACATATAGCAAATATAAAAATTATATTTATATGTTATAGCTATAGTTTGTATAATTGCGCTCCATAACAAATTTTATGTTTGCTATAGAACTTTTGATTTGTATAATTCGCTACAAACATTCAATTTTATACAAATTGTTCAGTTTTGTATAAATTCAGTTATACATGGTAATTTGTATAATAAGATCTGTATTTGTATAATTATAAGTGTATAGGACGAAAATATATGTATTTGTATTTGTATATACATTTTTCTCTTGCTTTATACAAACACAAACACATTTTATACCGAAATGTATAAAATGGTTAATTGTATACCAAATCAGATGGCAAAAAAAGGGATGTTTGCTGCGAATTACAATTAAAATAAACTATGGCTATAACATTTAATTTGAATTAATAGTTTTCTATTTCATACAATTTTCCCTAAAGGAATTGACTATTGCTTGTTGGAGTTAATAACTTTGATGGTCACTCAACTATCAATTCTTTTCACAAAAAATCACTCAATTTTCATTTTTAACTCAAAACTCACTCAACTATGACTTCTTTGCACAGAAACAATTAAATAGGTTGAGTGACTTTTATGTGCAAAGAAGTCATAATTGGGTGACTTTTGAGTTGAAAATGAAAGTTAAGTGACTTTCTGTGAAAAGAATTGATAGTTGACCATCAAAAGTTAGGGATATCTGAAAAATATTTAACTTTGGTCTAATTTGTTGTTGCGATACTAAACTTTCACAAAATAGACCTAGATAGAAATGTAAAGAGTAAAGACAATAAATGTGATAGAGTACACTAGTTCTTCCTATTAAATTGTCGATGTTTTAGCAAGTTAAATAATTCCTTTGCGTGTATAACTCTTTAAAATGTGGTGCCAAATTGAAAGAAGAAGCATATTCTAAGTAAAACAATGTGAATGAGAAAAATTAGTACCCAAAGCACATCATCACTTCAAGTGAAGATTCTAGTAGTATTTAACAATGATTAATTAATATGCATTATTGTCTTATTGAATTATTATAAATTTATATAATTTGATGTAAATCTTCGAGGATAGTAACATATTTAATCTTTTTAATAAGAGTAAATTAAACGAGGAACCAATTGGAGGGAAAACAATTGATTCCCAACTCTTCCATAAAAGCAATAAAATAAGCCAAGATGATTACAAAATTGACAATTCATCATGGATGGAGCCAATCAAGTCAAAAGTAAGTGTTCCAAAGCCCATTCTTCTATTGGGTAATAATAATAATAATAATAATGGTATTTAAAATATTACTATATACAAACATCCAATAAAATCAGGCATACAAAACCTTTAAGGATGATTAATTTAATTGAACAAGTGATCTCACGAATAAAAGATTCTAGGTTTGAGAACACCCGTATATTTTTTTTTATGAGTAGAACTTATCATATGGATTTACCTAATATGATTTATATTTCTGGTGTAGTTATGAATTATATTACTTTAGAAATGACATTTATCTTATGTAGGCCTAAAAGGTAATAATATAAAAATAAATGGACCGTCATTTTCTCGCTGGTATCTTCTGCTTGGATTCTCTTTCCAATGCACATTTTATTACTATATTTTATTTATATTATAGTATATATATAGTATAATAAAACCAGAAATATATGGAAGACTTACACACTAATTCGACTTTTTTGTCCTTTCTTTGAAAAATAACCTCACCGTTCTTTCGCTTTAAAAATTAAATATAATCATTTGTCATTTATATAGAGCATTTATACAACTTATAAAAATTTAATAACTAATTAATATATAAGGTAAAAATATATATTTCTTAATTATGATTCAATGCTAAAAATCTGAAATTAAATGCATAAATTATTATTTTCATCGATCCATTTTACACAATAAAAAAGATTCTTGACTTATATTAGAGTTCTATTCCTTTTTAAAGTCTACTATAATAATGTGTTATATTCAGACTACGTATCTTCATTTATTCATTTTATTATCAAAGTTCATAGTCTAGTGAATTATATTCCCACTTTGCCTTTGCCTTTGCCTTTTCCTTATCCCCAAACAATTTTTTTTTCTTTCTTTTTCTTTTAGTAACCCCTTCAATATTTTTCTAGTTAAGACCCCCCCTAAACAAATCCCCACTGAATTATTACATATTGACTTGGTAGTACGCAACCTCTTCCTTATCTTTAAACATAATTAAGTGGTTTTCCATAAGTGGAGGGTTAATTATAACTAACATTTATTAATTTACTTTTTTTTATCAGTAACGTGAGTAGACAAAGTTTTATTCATTATTCCTACTATTATTACTTTAAATATGTTTAATTCTATAATTTTACTAATATCAATACCAATCAAACTCCTCAACCAACAAGCCACTTTATAAGGTTCCTAACATACCAATGCTATTTATCGGTTAATTGACTACTAAACTTTCATCTTATTGATAAGGTATTTATTTCATCACCTTATAATTCCGTCCCTGTTCACACTTTGACCTGTAGAGATTCCAATAAATTCATGTATATAAAGAATCCTAAATAGGCTGTGAGAGAATCTTCTATTCACATCATTTTACACTTTTGCGGTCAATAGAGACTCCATACATACCTTCATTTGTCACTTGATAAGGTCAGGCCTCTTTAATTGATTTATTATTTCAATGTATGTAATGTTCATCTCTTTTATTTCAGCCAATTGAATTGCTATAAGGTTTTATTATAGTACCTCTGTTATTGGCTCTTTATAAATTTCAATTCTGTTTTATAATTTGTTCTTTATTTAAAGTGGCAAATATATGATACTGTAGTGCAGTTACAAAGAAGCAGCCATGACTAATGCTATTTCAAGTAGAAGTCCAAGTCCTACAAGGCTTGAGGTTTGTTTCAAATTTTGTTAGTTTGTTCACAAATTGAAGAAGTTATTGAAAATTTGTTGTGGCTGAAATTATGATGTATGGTGAAATTTTCAGGGGAAATTTATGGGTATTTTTGTTTGTTGGATTTTGGGACTTGGGTCACTTGTTTCTTGGAACAGTTTATTGAGCATAGGAGATTACTACTATGCATTGTTTCCAGTAAGTTTTCCTTGACAACTTCTAATGTATTTTTAGTTTCAATTTTATTACTGTGCTTGGGATCGAGGCATAGTTTTGTGCTGACTTGTTTAATTTGGTATGTAAATTAAAGGATTATCATCCTTCAAGGGTACTCACACTAGTGTATCAGCCATTTGCACTTGGAACAATGGCAATTCTTGCGTATAATGAGGCAAAAGTTGATACAAGAAAGCGCAACTTAGCTGGATATATTCTTTTTACCTTAAGTACAGTCGCACTTATAGTGGTATGTTATGCTTTAGTTAATTTCTTGGTGTTTTTATGTAGTCATTTTTTGGTCATTGTTTTTTAAAATCTGTTGTTGTTTTTACTTCTTTCCAGTTGGATTTGGCAACGTCCGGTACGGGTGGAATAGGAAATTACATTGGTATATGTTTCATAGTAGGATGTTTTGGAGTTGCAGATGCTCATGTTCAAGGTGGAATGGTTGGAGATTTAGCTTTCATGTGCCCTGAGTTTATGCAAGTGCGTCGCAGTAACATTTTTAATTTTTGTTTTGCTATATGAAACTTTGAATTACTGACTCATGAATTATGCAGTCGTTTTTTGGTGGTCTTGCTGCATCTGGTGCACTTACCTCTGGTTTAAGGCTAATAACCAAGGCAGCTTTTGGAAACAGTAACCATGGCTTTCGCAAAGGAGTTAGTAAGTAATTCTGATCTCATTATTGAAAATTAAATAAAAAAACAGTTCCATTGTTGCGCAGAAACTTATAATTAATTGTTGATTTTCGCAGTGTTATTTCTTGCCATCTCCGCATTCTTTGAATTCCTATGCATCCTTCTATATGCATTCATATTCCCTAAGCTACCAATTGTGAAGCACTACCGTTCAAAGGCAGCTGCAGAAGGATCAACAACTGTTGCAGCTGACTTAGCTGCTGCAGGCATTGGAATTCAACCGATGGAAAAAGTAGGCAATTTTTTCTCCTCAACTAACAACTGTTATAAGTCATATTCATGAACATAAATTTGATATGTTTCTGTTTACTGAACAGGCTAATAACGATGCTAAGCAATCAGAACGTCTGACCACCAAACAATTGCTTCTCAAGAACATTGATTATGAATTGAACTTGTATTTGATTTATGTCCTCACTTTATCAATTTTCCCCGGATTCTTGTATGAAAACACTGGTACCCACCAACTGGGATCATGGTAAGTGTGCATAGCCAACTTGATTTCATGGAGTTCCTAACCAATGTAAATAAGACCTGCTAGTTGAATTACTGATAATATCTTCTTCTTTTTTTAAATTTCAGGTATCCTCTAGTTCTGATAGCAATGTACAATGTTTGGGATCTGATAGGAAGATACGTTCCACTGATTAAGAAAATCGAGCTTAAATCACGAAAGGGCCTCATGATCGCGACCCTTTCTCGTTTCTTGTTGATTCCTTGCTTCTATTTCACTGCAAAATATGGTGATCAAGGCTGGATGATATTTCTCGTATCCTTCTTGGGACTCACAAATGGTTACCTCACTGTTTGTGTCATGACAGCTGCACCTAAAGGATACAAGGTTTGTGAAATTTTAATTTCAGAATCTATACAAATTGTCATTTTATAATCATATGAAGAGTAAGTATCACATCATATTTTAACACTTAACTTTGAATTTTGTAGGGTCCTGAGGCAAATGCATTGGGTAACTTGCTAGTGTTATTCCTACTAGCTGGAATATTTTCCGGTGTTGCTTTAGATTGGTTGTGGATTATTGGTAATGGAAAATTCTGAGGAGTACTCAAGATTGGTATGTGACAGAACAATAGATAACATGTCATTTTAGTTGGGGATGAACATATAGTTCTGGTTTCAAATATGCATTTTGTGTGAATGTTTTGCTTTTTTTTCTCAACTTTCAACTTCTAGGAAATTAGTGGAGTACAGAGAATGATGAAATCTACATATGTGATCATTAAACTTCTTTCTGGATTGCAAAGAATGATGCAGATTTGTAAAGTTCAATTCACACACAGACACAAAAAAGGGTTATCTTGTTTTAAGTTCTGAATTCTGATGTACATTCTGGTTGTCAATCAGATAGTACAGTTGTTCAAGTTTTGGTGTACTGATTTTGAGCAGTCATGTAATGAAAAAATCACTTCCAAATTTTCCGCGGCAATGAAGTTATATAACTTAATCCAACTTTTTAGTCGAAAAATAAACTTTTCAGTACCTAAAAGGATTTTGTGACATGTCACTTCGCGCAATAACTTTTGAATTTCTAAAAAGGCAGGCCAACCTACGAAATTTTGTGAAAAGAAAATATCAAAATTTGAGAAAATAATTGCATTAAGAGTATCAGAAATTACAAAAAGTGGACTTTCAAATGTGAGTTACGTTATTTAAAAAAAACAACATAACTATGAGATTAAATATAACCTAAAAGTATAAAACCAAAAAGAGATTCTACTATAAACCAGGTAGTGAGGATGAAAAAAAGCATAAGCTACCTTGTTCGTGCTCCCGTCTTTTCCACTGCCAAATTCGATGAATGCGTGCCCCTTCAATTAAAGGCGGATAGGGTACTGAGCCAACCTTTTAAATATGAATAATTTTTCAAAAATGCTCGAGGGACTATATTAAATCTACCCCAAACATAAGGACCATTTTTACCATTTTCTCCAAAATTTAGTAACAAAAATAACTTGGCGCGCAGATGCAAACCCTAGTCCGAGCTCGTCTCTCCCTTACCTCTGTGCTCGAGTTTCTCGCCGAGTTGGTACGTAATCACGCTCACTATTAGCTCTTTCAATAGCATAATGTTGCATGTTACCAGTCACTCTGTTGTGTTGGTATATATATACATGTCTTTTTTTAGTAGTTCTATTTCTGTATGTTGAACCTTACATGAAAACTAAGGTTATTATCTGTAAGTTTGTTTTGTAACTTATAAGGCATTTTGTTGCAACTGACAGAAGGACCTCATGAAAAAATTGGAGGTAGTGCTGGTTTTCATACTCATATTTTACTCCATTTTTGGCCGTAGATTTGAAGTTGAAACTTGAAAAATCGAGTTTCTAAAGTTGTGGTTTCTGGAACTTGAAGTTGAGTTTGGACAAGCATTTGACACCTAAATTGAGGGCTTAAGTGTGCCTCAAGCGAGTCTTTTACAACACTTGTTGTATCCAGGGTTTTTTATTTGTGTTAAGTGTTGACACATTTCATGTGTTTGGCTCTAATTTCTATTAGCTATGTGGTATCAGTCTTATGAGGACATGTCAAATTATATATTTTCTTTGCATTTCACATATGAAGTTCGACATGCTTTTCTTGTGTTCTCTTCCGTACTATTCCTACACAAGTTCATCATGACAACCTTAGTGTTTAATGACATATGCTATCTGTTTATCCTCTGAAAATTTAGTCTCCAGGTTATAGGCAAAAGACTTGGCATATTAAGCTCAATAAGTCGATGAGGGTGTCTTCTTGATAATTCAGCAGATGTTGCTCATATGACCAATTCACCCAAGGCATTGCAGCTATTATTTGTTGCAAATATACAGTTATTTGGTAGCTAACGGTACTGACTTCTAAGGTTATAAATTAATATTTTAAGAAACTATTGATGTGTGCGAGTAAGATTCAAGATTCTTCCGTGTACTTTTTTTCCTTTAATTTAGTCCAAATGTCTTTCTAGGGATGGTTGAGAAAGATGAAAATATTACAGCTGGTAGGAAAATGTACTCTGGATATTGTTTTAGAGAGCTGTGTTTACCCATTACATCAGACTTTGTAGACAACTTCATCTACTTAACTTCTGGAATGAATCTCTTACCCCAACTGCTTAAATGTTACTATACACTTTTATGTTAGATTCAAAAAGAGAATGAACATCATCTGTAAAGCTGGAAAAGTTAATAGAAACATACATTTCTTTCCTTACGGTGAAACTTTCTCTATTTGGCTTGTATAGTTTGCCTTGGGTTACTACTTGGGGGTTTGGGAAGTTGATTTTAGTGTTTGACTAACCAAATTTACATTTTTTCTTATCACTGGAATAGGACATAGAGAAATTGATGATATTAGAAGCCTTCAACATATTGGTTTCCTCATGGCTGAAACAGAATATATAACCATTGATTTTATTGAAGGTCAGCAACATATTAACTTAGACACATGCAAATAATAAATATTTCAGTTCTAGTCTACGATATACGAAATTTAGTTCCCTAAAGTTGCTTGCTTCTTTTGTTTGTTTTTTCTCTTATTTTTTTTCTTTTCATTTGATAGTCCCTTCATGCCCATTGCGTTCAAATATTGTGAAGTTGTTAGAGGTGGAACAGAGAAGGAAAGCAATGGGACTTGGAACTACAAGCACTCAAGGTTGTATCTAAACTAAAGCAGCATACCCTCTTTCTTTTCGCATTGACAGGAGGAATTAGCATCTACTTAACCACCAAAATACTGTCTGCTGTGGCCTTTGCCATCTCTATTCTATTGATGTGTTCATTTTTGGCTGATTCGTTCATTCGCATCGGCATGGCAAAATCAAGAATTACAACAATGAATATGCTCATCATGGATTTGATGCAAAGATATAAAGATTTAAGAGAAGAAACAAGAAATCTAATGGAATTTGAACGAAGCAAGAAAGGAAGGCTAGCTAATGTTGTGGATAACAGTGAAGGTCCTGTCATGGACATGGACTCTTTTATTGCCAGAACTAAGACCATTTATGATGACGCCACAGATTTTTCTGACTTTGAGAACGCTTACCATAAGATGATCTATGTGTCTTGGGGGATCGGAGGTATCTTCATTCCTGCTGTGCTGTTCATATCATTTTGTAACTATTACTACGGTGAGTACTTTTCTTTGTTTTCTATGATTTATTTTTACCAAATGTACAGAAAAAGTTCCACACTTCTACTTAATGAATTCAAAGTCTATTACGGGATTAAAAAAAAAGAAAGAATTTGTAGTCTATCTAGGTGCATGGTAAAGCATGATCTTGTAGAAATATAGGTCTTTTTATGCTATAACCATCTGTTGATTTATCAATTACAGGACAAGATTCTCCGTCTCCTGACAAGCTGTCTTTTGCTGTTCAAGTTGTGCATCAGTTCTAGTCGTAGTGGCAGCAGATCAGCATTTCCAATAGACGAGAGATATAAATACTTTTGTGGTGGCAGTGATCTTTGATTTTGGCTGAAAAATGCAAAACATTATCATATCAATTGCTGTTGGATATTGGGGTTGACTTATCAGCCTGATTCTCGACTGTAATTACTAATTGTTTATGATTTTGCCTGCTGCTGTTGTAAATAAACGTCCCCAACTCCCGAAAACCATACACGTTGAAATCACTAATATGTTCACCGCTAATTTGCAATATCTTTCCTTGTTCATTTTCTTCAGTGTCTGTTGTGTAGCTCGTCTGGCTAAAGTTTCAGTGATTAGTTTGCACAATTCTTTATCATTTATTGATGGAACTCTTACAGGTTCTACTGTACTTCCTCATCTCAGGTCATTTATATGTAGGAAATTTTATATTATATAGTAAACACGTGCTATATATATTTTACTATTCAGAGCTATATTTTTTAAAAATTACATTTTATAACTATACTTGGATCCTCTCTAGCATCTCCCCTTTCTCCCCGAATATGTTGATAACAAGTCTTACTCTCGTTGTTTGATCTAGTGCCTAGCAATTGAGAGACTATGCTTCACAAATAGGATCATTTGATGCTCTGTTTAAGTTTTGTCCCAATCTAAGTAAGTTTTGAGGAAATAAATGTGGCATTTTGGTATTCGTTTTTTTTAGACAAAATGAATGACATATTTTATATCTTTCATAACTTTGACGCTAAAATTGAGGACTTCTAAACTTTTATTTTGGTGAAATAGTAAAGGATACTTCATCAATTTTTAAGATTTATGGTATATTTACCCAATTGTAAACTCGGGATTACCGAGTCGAGAGAATATTTTGCCAGTAGACCTAGGGATGATACGATATGATAAATACTGAATTACTATATCGTATTGAAATTTTTGAAATTGTAATTTTTGGTATTATGATATTTGGTATGGTATATGGTATACATTTTAATTTTTTTGGTATTGATATGGTATTTGATATTTAGAAACAACATATCAAAATATCGAAATATAAACTAAATGTTTAGAAGTTAAAACTTTGACTACTCTATTTTTATTGAAATGTAATTTGATTGACAAAAGGAGTTGTTTGTACTTTCTTTTGAATACTAGATAATGTTGCCCGTGCTATGCACGGGCCCAATAATATAAATTGTATATTTTGGGGCTAATAACTGAGTTTTTGAAGCGATTGTTTGCGTGGATAAAGGAATAAGTTTTTTTTATCACAAACCTGTACTTTGTTTGACGCTATTTAAGGCATAATAAGACTACCCACATACAACATTTTTGAAATATTTTATGTTGTCAATTATCATGATTTATAGTATTT